>NC_092522.1:19316358-19621180 GCF_037038585.1 Patagioenas fasciata
CAGCTGAGCTTTGAATACAACTCATACAAAGGACTTCTTGTTTTGTTTTTTTTTTTCTTCAAATCTCCTTGAGACAGGTGGGAATTGCTGTACCAGGTGGACAAAAAAACCTAGTTCAGGTCTCTCCCTTGGGGAACCTCAGTGAGGCTGTCTGAAGGGTACAAGTTTTACATAAATTCAAAAACCACTCAAAGGTGACTACTGATTAAATATTTCAGTCACAGATTAGAAATGGCACCAAAGGCATAACAAGTAAGCTTTTTGGTTTGTTTCTTTGGCCCAGCCCATGAAATCTGAATCTAGATGAGCAGTTCCATGAAAGGTAGGACCAAGCATATTCCAACTCAGTTAAAGCTGACAGAAACAGGATAACATCAGAGCTTTTGGGCTGTAATTTTCTTCATTCCTCAGGATCTTTAAATCTTGGTTTTTACTTCAGCGTTGTCAGCATTTGAACTTCATCACATCATCCAGGATTTTCTGTTCAGTTGGTTCTTTTTGCTCACTTTTTTATTTTTTTCCTTTATCCTAACAGAAGACTGGCTCCCTCCCAAAATATCTGGGGCTTATTTACATAGGGAAATACGGAGCTAAAAATATGAAAATACTTCTATAGCTATGTTGGTATAACCTCTATGAGGACAAACTCTTCTGCTTATGTCACCTATTCTTAAGTCTTCATCACACAGAAATGTTAGCTGTTGGGTTTATTATGTCCTCTTCTGTTTGGAAGGAAATAAAAAACATTCTCCTTGAATTGAAGACCTCAGAGAGCCGACCTTGTGTAAATTTTGCAGCTCCCTCCCTTCAGTAACAACTCCAAATTCCACCTAAATATTGTCCCTGGCTCACACAGACATTTCATGTTTCCATTAGCCAGACTCAGGCAGCTGTCTTCATGCTATTATTTTAGAAAAGCTCATAATCACTATTTTTTTTCTTTTTATCAGAAAGATAGGGATTATTAACCAAGATTGAATGTTAATCTCCTCTGTACTCAATCCTCCACACAGTGACACGATCACAGCATGCCTATACGTACAAATCCCATTTCATATCTTGTAATGTTTCGCCTCTGATGGAAGTGATTTCTCTCTCTACCTAGCTAAAATAATTACAGCTGAACCTGCTTGAGATCAAGGTACTTACAGAATGGAGAAGTTTCAGGTCACTAACCCTTATTACATTCAGGTTCCCATTAACTTCTCTGTTACAAATGATGCATTGTTAGCTCACTTCACAAAGGAATACTTACTATTTGGGATAAAAGATATACTTAGGTAGAATGAGATTATTTGGAGAAATACAAGCATCTTAACCAAACTCAGTTACAGGGACAGGATTGTCACACAGGAAGTTACTTAATAGCCAGTAATAAAGGCAGAGATTTTAAAAAGTGTTATTAAAGGCAACCATACCGAATATACACACGTACAAAAACTGTCACAGATACTCTGCACACACTGTCACCAAACCCCCCTTTTTCAGATGAAAAGAACAGCCATCAGCCATCAGCAGAATAACTCTTACTTCAAAAGCAGGACAGAAGCAGACATAGCTAACAATACAGGGCAGAAGAGCAGCAATAGAGCCATTAAAGTCTCACTCTGTTTTTAACAAAGTAATATGGGACCACATTGGAGCAACAGAGGCTATGCTTGTTGGATGGATATAAGAACAAAGAATAAAGAGAGCTAGGTGTAGATGTGACCAATGAATGCATATGTGGTAATGTGGTAACTGAAGGAAAGAAGCCAGAGAGTCATGGTCAATGGGGTGGAGTCCAGTTGGAGGCCTGTATCTAGTGGAGTGCCTCAAGGGTTGGTACTGAGACCAGTCCTATTCAATATATTCGTTGATGACTTGGATGAGGGACTAGAGTGCACTGTCAGCAAGTTTGCTGATGACACGAAGCTGGGAGGAGTGGCTGATATGCCAGACGACTGTGTTGTCATCCAGAGACCTGGACAGGCTGGAGAGTTGGGCAGGGAGAAATTTAATGAAATATAACAAGGGAAACTGTAGATTCTTGCATCTGGGCAGGAACAACCCCAGGTTCCAGTATAAGTTGGGGAATGACCTGTTAGAGATCAGCGTAGGGGAAAGGGACCTGGGGGTCCTGGTGGACAGCAGGATGACCATGAGCCAGCACTGTGCCCTTGTGGCCAGGAAGGCCAATGGCATCCTGGGGTGTATTAGAACGGGGGTGGTCAGTAGGTCAGAGAGGTTCTTCTTCCCCTCTACTCTGCCCTGGTGAGACCACATCTGGAATATTGTGTCCAGTTCTCGTCCCCTCGGTTCCAGAAGGACAGGGAACTGCTGGAGAGAGTCCAGCGCAGGGCAACAAAGATGATTAAGGGAGTGGAGCATCTCCCATATGAGGAAAGGTTGAGGGAGCTGGGTCTCTTTAGCTTGGAGAAGAGGAGACTGAGGGGTGACCTCATTAGTGTTTATAAATATGTAAAGGGTGAACGTCACGAGGATGGAACCAGGCTCTTCTCAGTAACAACTAATGATAGGACAAGGGGCAATGGGTTCAAACTGGGACACAAGAGGTTCCACTTAAATTTGAGAAGAAAATTCTTCACAGTGAGGGTGACAGACACTGGAACAGGCTGCCCAGGGATGTTGTGGAGCCTCCTTCTCTGGAGATATTCAAAACCCACCTGGACACCTTCCTGTGTAACCTCATCTGGGTGTTCCTGCTGTGGCAGGGGGATTGGACTGGATGATCTTTCGAGGTCCTTTCCAATCCCTAACATTCGGTGATTCTGTGATTGTTGTTTGTATGGAGGGTCCCTGTTTCTTCACCATAGAATGGGATGAAAGTTCAGGAATAACAGGAGACAAACAGGTCTCTGGGTACAAAATGTTGCCAAGAACTTTCTTTTTCTTTTTCTTCCTTGATGGGAAAACTAATTCTCAGAAACTCATTAGAAAGATAATCTGAAAGCAGTGCAAGGGAAAGACAGAGCAATGCAAGACAGAATTATTAGACAAGAAGAATGCTCAGCCACAACTGGCAGAAATGCAGCAGAGTGGTATGACTGAGACAACTTCTTTTGACTGCTCTGTTTCCTGCAGCAATTAGTGAGAGGTTCCGCAGCTGCTCTGGCTGCCACTGCGATCAGCACGGCTGAAGGAGCCAGACAGAGCAAAGGGGATCACTCCTGAGGACTGAAACAGAACCCCACATTGGCACACAGGTGAAAAACCAGTGAGCACCAGCCTAGTCCATAAAAACCCAGCAAACCAGTAAGAATGGAATAGGTAAAGAAACCAGTTTAAAGAAAGAAAATATAATCATCTGGACATGAATTTTGACTTGTTGCAACAGAAGGTCACCTTCTGGGGTAACTTAAGTTTGTAGACACTTTTGCATTCTTCCTCAGGAAAGTCACATCCATACTACCTACCTAGTAAGTCACATTTTTCTCTTCCAACATAGTAAAATTCCTCAGTCTGTGTTCAGAAGATCATCAGCAAGAAAATAATTTTTAAGCTCTCTGACCACAATGAGACCAAAAGAAAATTGTTTTTCACTTTCTGAAGGTACTGCCCTGCTAAAAGGACACAGAGTCCAGTCTGCTATCAGTGAGAAGGCAAATGGTGCCACTGCTTATGATCAAAAATGTAGTTTCTAGTGACTTCAAGTAAACTCCTTCTCTCAGCCCTCCTTCCATCTGGCCATTGTTACTTAAGACTGGCTACGAATTTAGCCTTTGTAATGCCAAAAAAATAAACTTAAGGATGAAGGAGGCCAAGGAAGCCTTTCTAACCAGTAGACACATTTACTTTCCTTTTTTACTTCTATACAATCTTTTTTCTATCAGAAGACTGCACTGAGGTTGGGCATGTTGCTATTAATAGTTGCCATTTGTTAAAAAGTTCCTCTCAACAGAAGTTACAGGGAAATCTCTAAAGAAACATACAGGTAGAGTAGAGAATATAGTACTTAAAAGACCAGAGTTGGGCTGGGCTGGCTCATGTGAAGTCCACTTCAAGGTAACTCCAGCCAGGCGGTAGATGGACCCACGGAACATTTAGTCTACATGTCACTCCACGTGGCTGGCCTCAGCTTCTCCAAGAGAGCAGAAATCAAGAGAATTAGTATTTGTTTCTTAAAGTAATTTTTTCCAGCCAGGCTTCAGCCTGTTAGAGCTAAACCTTTTCCACCTTTTCCACTGTCTGGAAAAACAGTTGTTAGGTGGGCTGGTGGCAATAAGCATCAGCCTACAGCCAGCTCTAGAGAATCACTTTGTTACACGTGCTTGCAATTTATCTATGCAATATACCTTAACCATACTGTTAAACTAACAAAATGTCTAATTATTAGCTACACAAATCATTCATCTTCAATTACATGAGGCTTCTGTTTGCTCCTGCTGTCACATTCCCATGACTATATCATTATTAAAATTCAAACTCACATTTACTTACTAACTAAAACCAAATGTATAAAAACAGCAAGCCCAAACTATCAACTACGACAGAGCTTTCAAGACCGTCTCCTACTTGCATATCTGTGAAGGTGAAAAAGAACAATTCTCAACAGACTCATCTCTGGAAAACAAATGGTAATCTTCCATCTAATACAACAGTTTTACAATAACACAGTTTTCTACACTACTCTCAACCCAATCACTTTAGCACTGCATTAATGTGTAAATTTCAGTATGCAAAAATTACCAGTTCCCTGGCTTTCACTAATCTGTGCTGATTATCTGATTTGTCCTTCAGGGAGGGGCAGGTGACTCCATGGGGGCCAAATGAGGATTGTTAGTTCATGCTGAGTATATTTAAATGGCAAGTTAAAATTCAGCACCTCTGGAGACTTTGCCTTTTGCCTCTGGTAAGCACAATTTGTTCATCCAGCAGCTCAAGAAGCTCTTGCCCACAACTGGCTTCATTGGTGGTGGCTGCTTTGGTGGCACATCCTTCACCAGGCCCTTCACCCTTCCTTCCCCCCTCCACAGAGGACACCGAGCATGTGGAACTAGGTTACAGCTCCATTAACCTCCACAACACATGAGCAAACTCTCAAGATGAGGAAGAATAGCTAACTTTGGAAAGATGTAAGAAGCCAGGACTTCAGCCTCTTTAAAGGCCATGCAAGAAAGGAAAGACCTCACACAAGGTGACATTGCAACTGGATGATTTTCTAAGGATCAGATGGGAGGAAAGAAGACAATCCTTTCCTCATCGTACTCTTGGAAATGAGGAATGTATTCTGGGTTGCCCAGGATAAGGCAGTGCTAGAAATCTAACATCCCTCAGTCCCAATTTAGCATCTTTGTCATACTCCTCCCTACTTGCCGTTACTGCCAAATCACCTGAAATGTTCTAGCTGTGATTTTTTGCCAAAACATAATTTCCCTGAACAGCCCAGGGGACATAAAACATTTAAGAAATGTCTGTTTCTAAAGATAGAGCTGATCTAATTTCTTGGAAGTCTTCCTAATGATTCTTTGAAGTGCTATAAGCCAAACATGGAAATTATGGCTAAGCAGCTTTTGAACATGCATGCTTTTGAGCAGTTTTAGAGCATATTATCTTGTTATTAATAACACTTTTCATCCAGCTTCCCAATTACAATGGAATGTGCTTTAATTATTTGTGGAACTGGCATACTGGTGTGCTTTATTCAAGAGCTTTACTTCTGAGGGGTGATTTAAAGTTTAGCTCCTTCTGTAGGAATATCTGTAATATCATGCTTCTAACGCAGACCTTCACAGCTACTGACACAAGAACCAATTAGAAAAAGACAGACACAGCAAGCTTTCAGCTGCACCAGCATTGCGTTCACATCAATTAAACACTTCTTACAGTTCAATAAAACTGCCATTTATCTCCAAAGTAGGAGTTCGTTCTTAATCTGTACATCAGTTCATATTTCCTAAGAAATGGGTTCCAAGATGATGAAAAAGACACCTGAAGTATTTCCAAATCTCATGGAAGATGTATTCCTTCTCAGGAAGGACTGGTTTCAAATAAATCAAACTCAGATAAAATTCATTAAAATAGTGCACTTTCTGTGAATAAATACAGACAAAACTTTTCAGGAGACACCAAAAGTTCAAAGATTTCCTTGCTTATGACTTAACCTCCCATGTAGCAGTTGGATTTGTGATTCTACATGAACCTGCTAGCCTGGCTTCCAAGATCAAAGTAGTCTCTGCTTGACTGTGCAACCACAGAGAATTTAAAGGAAAGCAATAGTATAAGAATACAGAATAATTCAGGTACAAAACATTCCCCTGGCAACATTAGAAAATAAATCACATAAATAATAATGACAAAATATACCATTCTTCAAAGGAAACACTGAATGGGAATGAAGCTACCAGGTATTTTTACAAATGGTGCTTCAGCAGTGGCTGCACAATAAGCCTAATGCTGGTATTTTTTAAATCTTTGATGCACAATATTAATTATGCATTCAGGACCAAAGCGTTGGCAGTGTCCTTGTATTTGCAGCCTACGTGCATCCCCAAGAGCCAGCAAGATAAAAGACATATTCATACAATGTTTGTTCAAACTTCTTGTAAGGCAAACTATCCCTTAATGAAATCCATTATTTCTAGGGCACAGATTTCCAAAAAGACAAAGGACACTAGTGCTCATGACACAGATTGTAGATGAATCTTACAGCCTAGGGGCCAGGGCAGCAGGAGGTGAAGTATGTCTGTGTCTTCTCCACAAACACCAGAGGCCAGAGCACACATAAAAAGTAAACAGTGAACAACGGAGTATTCCCTTAAAGCTGAATTGTAAGAAGCAGCTAAAACAACACTCTTTAAATAAGCATATGCTACCAGATTAAGCATATGCTACCAGATAAACCGTTTGTGCTTAAAGCCAGAATACAGACGTAACTGAGACAGACTTTTATTAAGCTGAGTCTCCTGCTACAGCTAACACAAAGGTGTTCAGATACATCCTTACCTGATTTTCAGCAGGTTTTTCTCCCATCATTTTAATCCTCAGATCTAGACACACTCAACACTGGGGACTTTGATACCCAGAAAAGTAATCAGCTGTGCAGCTCACATCCAACTTTAGCAAGCCACGTAAGATGATCAAACACACTACATGAAGCAGTATGTGAGGAGAATGATTATTTCCAGTCAATGAAACAGAGACACGTAAGTTTAAGCCCCTTGCTGTATACTATTCAGAGACCCAGTTTGTGAACCAAGACCACCACTCAGGAGTTCTAAAATTGAGTGCTTTGCTCTAACTACTCAGTCATTCTTTTTCTCCACCTGTAACAGAAGATACCTCCTGGGGACAAAGCGCTGCTTCTCCCTGTGGGAGCCACTTCCAGGAGCGCTGCTGGCCATTTCCATTGCCAGGTAGCTAGTGATGGAATGACTGATCACCATGAAGGAGAATGATGAGGAGACTCATACCTATCCAGAATATCTGGGAGAGGTAAGATCATCCACTGCCATATTCCCAAACCTTCGCTGTTATCCACATGCCAGAACGTCCGGCTCTGTTCCATTCCTGTCTTGTTCTCGACCAGCACCAGGGATATATTTCCCAGCAAGACACCATGGATGAGCCATGACATTCGTAGCTAGAAGGAAGAGAACATATGAGATTAAAACTCACAAAGATTATCCAAAAGTTAGCAAAATTCCCAACTCTTCTTTGACTTCTTTGTTTTCCAGTCACCAAAAAGTTGATTCTTCCTCTCTTATGCTCATGTAAACATTTTAGAAAACTCCACAAATGTGGAAGCTTGTAATACTTAGTCATGCTATTTACTGTTGGAACTACTGGGCTTTTTTCTAGGTAAAGTTGAGCCCAAAACACCTGCTTTAGCTTTCACATATTTGTCTGCAGTTTTAAAGGTATAAGCTAATACTTCTCTTACCTACAGTACAAAGATCACACTCAATTAAGATGCCACCTAAAAGATTCAAGTTAAGACTTACCACTTTTTCAGCAATAAACTTATATTCTTGCAGCAGCAAAATCACAAGGAGAATAGCTGCAAGAAGCAAGCATCACCAGTAATCAAAACTTCACCCCCTAGATACTCTTTTCAACAATCAAGTTTTTCCTTACCTTTTTCCAAGTTTCTACAGACTTTCCAATTAAAGTTCAGTAACAATGAGGTTTTATTAATTAAAATACCTTAGGGAACTGGATTTCTAACATTTTTTTATCAAGTTTAATCTAACTGAGTCCAGTTCTTTGCATTTATTCCCAAATGTAAAACTATTTCATGTAGTTTTCTCATTTTATGACTGTCTCTCCCTCATTGTATTAAAAGAAAAACAATCCCTTCCGCATCAGGCTAGTCTCAGAATCCATGTTACATGAATATAGTCTTCTAATTTTCTTGGGAAGCAGACAACCTAGGTCTTTGTTAATGAAGAGCATAAGTAAAATACACATATATATTACATGCAGGAGCTGGGTCTCATCTCAAAACCAGTAGAAGTGAGAATGCTGAAGGAATGAGTTTATTAAAGGCACATTAATTATGGATTTTTGGACACAAGAAACTGTTCAGCACAGTATCAAGCATCTATGCATGTTAAAAAATAGGTCTCTGGTTTGTAATACTTCAAAGCAAAGACCTAAGTTAGGAGAAATTAAAATTATATTTTACACAGGGATATCTGATAACATTACTTACTTCCTTGCTTGGATAGCATAGACTATTCATATCCATTTCCCAGCATAAAACAGAACTGCTAGATTTTCCTTGCTGTTCCTATGTCATGGTGTAAGTCTGTCCTGGCAGATAAGTCAGATTTAGGGGTTGAAAGGACAGAAATTCTGCTTTTATTCTTAGTTTATGCTCACAGTTCTGAGGTGGATGAAACAAAATTCTGAGTACCCATTATATTAATGATCAGTATTGAATTTAGGTAAACAGTGCAGTTCACCTGCTGTCTGCAAAGCTGCAAAAACAGCAGTGACTTTGAATTTGACGATGGCAGAGACCAAAAAATCTAGATGTGGTTCCTCTCTGTATCCAGTCCAAAATTCACTGCACCTGCCTGGAATCCCTCCTGCGTGTGAACTGCTAGTGCATATGACACAAGCATTGATAAGGTGTACAAACTGATATGCAGGTATGGGTCTCTGAATCCATCCCATTACCTCATTTTGATCACAGATGTTCAAGACTGACACGTAGGTTTTCAGTAGTCCAACAAACTACCAGTGGGGCCTACCAGACCACAGCACGTCTGGGACAAGCCACTGCTCAACTCTGACTACCAGCTCCCTCTCACCCCAAGTTTGGGAAAGGACTTGTGGAGTCCCATGTCCATTTCCACAATGTCAGACAGTGGAAACCATGGGATGAACTGTGAGGATTTTCACCTCGCAGACACCAGAGAGAAAAAGTAGAGTTGAGCAGGACTGCAAAGAACTGCTTCAGACCTGACACGAGGTGATGGGCAGGAGGCAGCTGGGGGAGGGCTGAATTCACACCCACACATTCAGCAGAACCAACACCAGTGGAAGAGGCTGCTGACAAAGGTTTATGGTGTAGGAGGCTGATGCCTTCAATCTTGATATCTGCATGGCTGCTCCTAACTCTTGGTGCATACATGATCCTAGTGTCAGGTGACAATCAAGATTAAATAACCTGTTGGGTATTTTATACTTTCAGGGTTCTATAAAGTGAGACTACTGAAATTACAGTGAAGATTGCTCTTGCCCTTAAATATCATTAGAATACCTTTCAGATCCACTTCAGTAATTTCCCTCAAGAAAAAAGTTATTTTTTTTAAATAACTTTGGAATGCCAGTGGACATTTAAAGCACTCATCTCAGTTTAAAGCAACTCCTTTTACTGAGGGCCCATATGTGAGGCACTTCTAGGTTCTAATGCCAACTCTGCTGTAATGCACTATGTGAAATTTCTCATACAGGTAAACTGGAGCGACTTCACTGTGCCATTTTGACAGTTCAAAATTTGAGAGGTAAAGACCTGAAGCTCCTACTATGCAGGAGCTTTCAGACCTCTGCCTCTTCTGGAGACCTGCCAGGCAGTAAGAGCCAACATCTGCATGGTCAGGAGTGAGAAAAGAGTGAGCCTTTGATAGCTATTAACGTAACACTAGAGCAAAAGCTGAAGCAATTGAGGAATTGGAATGGATGCCTTTGCACACATGTCAGCTGTTTGAAGGAAAGACATAGCTGGCATTAGATGTGGGAGATCAGCTCGTTGGCAAAGTGCAATATGCAGAGTCTAATGAACTGGCTCCGAGTGAATCGACTGGCACTGTGTCCAAATGGGCATTTTTGGCTGTGATTTCCATGGTTTCTGAGCTTCACAGCAGGGCAGTCCAGGTCTTTTCACACCTGCTGAAGTGAACCAGAGCAGATGATGAGCTGGATGCCATAGTAAAGACTTACGAATGGGGCTGGCATTCATTCCACACAACATGGCATCAGCGGTGGCAGATGGTACTACATACACCATGCGGCCTGTAAGTAGTGCAGTGGCACAGTTGGAAAAAACTGAATCTGGGCTGTTGGTGGCATACCCCTAACATTATGTTATCAAACATCTTCCTCTGTGTTAAACCAGCAGGACAATATTCAGAATCTAGAAACATCACTGAGAAATTAATTCAGCATTGCAGGTAGACATTGGCTCAACAGCACCTTGTTTTCTGGTTTTAGAACTCACCATAGCTGGCGATTAGCTGTTCAGATGCAAACCCAGTGACTCAGTCAATGAAATGCTCTAAACTGATTTGGGGAAAATTGAAGGGAGAGAGAGCCCATGGTAAATACACAGCATACTGAGGCAACTTGGGTCAGACAGCCATATGCACTATACTGCAAATACCATCTGGAAAGATGCCTTCTGAGAATCCCCTTAGCCTCTGACTTTGTGGAATTTCTGAAATGACAAACAGGAGACCAAATTCACCCAAGAAAGAGCAAAAACCTAGTCCTTATCAATATGAACAGGACTTGGCAGGTTTAACAGAGAGGCGAAGAAAAACAAGGAGGGCAGATTTTCTAGCACAAGTTGCGTAATTTCAAGAACACCTGAGAACTGAGACTTGTATTTTACTTTCTTATGCACAAAAGAAAAGAAACACTCAGAGCCTTCTGGGTAAAGCTGGGGCCTGCTTATGCCTGTGAGTTTAATGGCCAGAAACACTCCAGTATGAAACCAGTGCTTAAATGCCTGACTGAGAACCAATGACACACATTCACAGCAGCATAAATACAAAATTCCCCAGTGGCACTCCAGAGTGTTGCTGTTTCTTTTCCCTCCCTTTCTGGGTGGCAATGCCCCGGGCTTTTAGTACAATGGTGCTACCTGGCAGGAAAAGCTAGTTATCTGTCTTTAGCACAAATAACCAAAAGAAAGATAAAAAGAAGAACACACTTCAAGCATGTCTTGGAGTAAGGTATTTTTAAGAAGATGGAGAAGACCCTAGAGGCATCCTTCTCCCAAGGATCTGCAGCAGTTGGATCTCACTGGTGGTTCTCTTGCTGCCCACACCCCAACTCTGCATGACAGGCTTATATCTTGTGAGACCCCACATTACTTAGTTCTCATACCCCCAGTCGTTTCCTCCCATCTATCATCCTTGCTCAAAGGAATTCCTCAAAATTTTTCTGACCAGGACCTGTGGAATTCTGAAATACAGACACTTTTTCTGAAAAACGTAACTCTTGTATTGGGTCTTCTTCATGGGACAGGAAACAGTGGAAGTTGTTTTCAGATGTGAATGCCCTGACTCAATAAATGAAGTGAGACATTAAAGGAGCTTGGAAAACACCTAATTGTTGAATAGAAACTGAAGTTGCAAGTTGGAATACAGTTTACACAGAATTAGACAACAGCTGCGGGCACCTTTGCCAAGTCTTAGTAAGTTTTGTCCATGAATATGAACTACGTTTGAGGCATGAAGTTTATCATATTGGCAATATTGTTTTTCTTACTAGAAATGAGAAATGGTTGCACACAACCTAGGCAGGCAAAAGAACCTTGTATTTTGTATGAACAGATTTTCATGCTATTTATTCTCGCATTATTTCCTACTTATATCTACTTTCATAAAATCAAGAACTTGATAAAAGCACCTACATTTCAGGAAAAAAAAAAACAACAACATAACAAAATAGAGATGACGACAAAAGAGAAAGAGAAAATGTGCATAATTTTGCTGCCAGAGTAGCGTGGACTGACCGGGCCTTAAGAAATTTTGGATATTATAGATCATCTAATCCAACACAGAAGCCAGGTGGCAAAGGAAGCTAGAAATTATACAGGCAGATAACAGTGAATAAGCTGTACAGACTGTAAAAACAACACTTTAAAATAAAAAAGGATGCTAACAACATTCTGCAAAATAAAGCACATGAAAGGCTGCCCTAGCGGCGTATCCATGTTGCGTTTTTCATGCTCATAAATGTTCTGAGTCAATGTTATTACCATGTATCCTTCTAAGTTATTTAAAGCTTAAGGAATAGAGGAGAAAAAGAGATACACTCTGCAGGTGTCAGCATGGGGCTCAGAATGCACTCAACGAATGATTTATATTATTGATTTACATGCTTTCTATGCTTTGCATAGAAAAGAAAACGGAATTAATAACCACAGAGGATGAAAACATCTTTATATCAATAAACGTGAACAAGAGGGCAAACTTCAACTATACTGTTCTATATCAACTTATTATATTTATTTTCTAGAGAGAATATGTTTACATTTGAAAAGTAATTTCAGGTTTAAAAGAAGTCTGGCTCAGTTTAGTACTTACTTACATAATGTAATGGTGGCTTTCAAGAAATAGCTAGTTGAAATGTCAAAATAGTATCAGAAAAATATTTTCATTATTCTAAACACGGCCAAAGGCACAAAGCTCTTTTACTATCATAGGAATCTGTTTTCATTGTTTTTCAGCAGACCTATATCCTCAAAAATGTTTGACCCAGGATTTAACAGAACAATGAAATAATGTGGTTCCCAATCACAATGTAGTCCCTCTTGCAAAGGAGTCACCTTTCTTGGAGATGCATGTGATAACATTTAAGGCTAATTTCAAGTCCATCACCATTCAGGCAACACCATCTCTGTTTTCATTCTCCTTCTCTATTATAGCCTACACCAAAACTGCTTGCACGGCTTTTATTTCTCAAATAGGGCACTAAGGTCGATCGCAGATTCCCTTGTGCTGAACAAAGTGCAGCCTTTTTAAATATCAGTCTCCTGACTGTTCATGTTTCTGCAGTGACTTTCAAACGGAAGTAATAGTCACAATGCACCACAAAATAAAACCTCGCAGGACAGATACAACTACTGCTGCCCAGGCAGGTACACACTGTACCAAGCCCTCACAGACCGCAGCAGTCCTAGACACGGTTTCCTTATTTTTATGACAGAAGCCCAAACACTTTGGGAAGACACAGTTATGACTCTGATGATCTGCAGGCATCACCACATCCTTCAAAACCTGAGGCTGCAGACAGCAGGGAGCATCTCTGAAAAATGGAATAAAAAGCGAGTCAACATGTGCGACTCGGCACTTGTACAGCAACAACGCTGGGGCTCAGGGAGATGGGACTGCCTCGCTGTCCAGATGGGGGGCCAGAACTGAGTCTCCAGCTCCCACACGAAGGTGAGCACTCCCTGGACATCTGCAGCACTTGTGTCAGTTCTCTGACACCTTTGCAAAGTACTGAGAAGTAGGTGGCCATCATAGTCTTGCAACTGTGCGCACCTAGGGGTTATATGCTGTGGCAAAGCAATTTAGTTTTGCCAAGGGTGGTGTCTGAGATGACAGCACTTCCCTTGGATTTTAATTGCAATGTGGTTTCCCAGATTCCCAGACAGGAGTACAGCTACTAACAACACACATATGGATTTATTCTTCAAAAAGAGGAAATGTCTAACCACTTCATGATCCTATTCGCCCTGTCAGCCTTGTGCAGGCCAACTGATTCCCACTCAGAGGAGGGGAATCACAGTGTGAAGAGAAGGGGTGAACAGTGCCGCATTTTATTACTCAAGCTCTATAAATTCTGCCTTTAAATCAGGCCACTGTTTGTATTAATTCTTCGCACTTTATGTGCATCCGCATGCTCAATTTCACGTGCTTTGTTTCCAATGAACTTTTACATGTGGGTTAAAAGGTTTTCCCTCTTGATTACTGTGACTCAGTTTGGTCACTCAAGCATTTCCTGAGCTTTTTGTTGCATCTCCCCTTTCTGGCTACTTCTGGGTAATCGAGCATCTTTTCATGGACTACGCGTACCACTTCCTGCGTTCCCCCAAGATTTAGTAGAAGTGCCACAGTTTCCCTCTTCCATATAAATTGGATTTTAAACACACAGTTAGTGGGGTCAACAGGCAAAGGACTCTACTGAATGTGCAACACAAAAAGATAACAAGGACTGTCTGGACTGCAAACAAGAGAGATTGTTTGAAGCCAGGATGCTCTAGCCAAGATTTAATAAAACAACAAAAAGAAAGAGAAAAACTAACTGAACCAAGAACAAAGGGCAGCATCACAAACTAACCGCTCTGACCTGACAAAAGCACTGAAGAACAAGAAAATGAAAACATAAAGCTGCTCAAAACAAACAGGAGCAAAGTTCAATACAAAGCTACACAAAAAACACAAGGCACATTGGGGCCAATCCCAAACGTGTGGGAAAGTATAGGCTGTGTGTATTACTGTATCCCCTGAATGCATTTTTACCCTCATCTCATCTTTTGATACATGTGGGGCAGTACAGAGTGGGTCAGGCTGATTTCTCCCTTTCTGAGTTAACGAGAAGCCTCCCACAAGGGATGGGAAACGCCAGGGGAGCACAGCCCAGCACGCTCCCCGTGACCAAACCCAAGCCAGGGAAAGCACAAAGATGGATGGTTGTGCTTGTCCTATGCTTAGTGGCAACACATACACCAAAGATCACCCAGGCTCTGGAGTGCCCCCAAGCCAGTGTCAGCCCTGATGCAAACAGCTGCGCAGAAGCTCAGCAGCGAAGATGTTGGGACCAGACCACCCCACAAGTCTCCAAGGTGTGAGTAGTCATTTTTTCAGACTATTCAGTTGTTTTTGTTGTCAGTCTATCACAGTAGAAGATTAAACAGCCACGCTGAGAGAGAAAAAACAAGCCTGAAGCATTAGCAAACTCTTTGTGGCTGGTACCCACTGTACACTGCTTGACTGTTTCCTTATCAACATTGAGTCCTGCTTCCATGGACATTCTGGCCAAAAACCAGCATCCTCCAGCCTGGTAAACAGCACTACAGCAGGTAATCCTCCTCACGCTGAGGATAAGTAATTAATTCCTATGCACAGCTCAGGCTAAAAAGCAGGGTGCCAGCATTTGCTGTGGTGGGTGTAATTGTCTAACATGACTGGATAAAATAAAAGCCAATTGAGGGAGAAGGTGGAAAAATAGTAGCTTTTGGTAAACAGTGGGTCTAGTAGTGCCCCAGAGCTTCTATGTGGCAGAGAGAGAGGAGTCCAGATCAGCAAATTGGGGATGTCTGCTGGGCTCCTTTTTGCTCTCCTGTTGCCACTGGGGCAGGCACGCCATACAAGGAGGAGAAAGGGTATTAAATGACAGGCTGCAGGACAGCCTCCATCATTAACATATATTGATGCAGGATGTGAATCTGAGCTGAATCTCTCTGGGATGCTGGAATCAGCTGTCAACACCAGCCACTCTGTAAGTGAGCATGCAAGGAGAGCAAGCAGGTATCTGAAGAAGCATGTGAGCCGGATCAAACACAAGAGGGAGGGCAGGTTTATGGTTCACTCTGACTTCGGCAGAATAAATGGGTCTAATTCACACACGCTGATATCCCTTCGCCACATGAATCATGAGAGGGTTTTTTGTCTGTGGGATTTCAGTTGCCAGAGAATCTGTCCTGGTTGTGACATGCCAGGTGGAGCTGTCAGCAGCGACAGGTAGAAGAAAACTCATCTTTTAATGCCTGAACTTGAGCCAGTTCAACTGAGAAGTGATTGAGGGTGAATAAATACAGGACAGCACTATGTATTTTCACAAGCTCTTTTCTGACTATAATTTCACTATAAGGAAGTTTGTTGGCACCTACTGGAGGAATAAGTACATAGGGTGGAAATATCTCCTTTCTCCTCTTGTGTTGTGCTGAAAAGTGGAATTAAATTATTCTGCTCACAGACAGATTGTTCCAGTAAAATAGAACTTGAAGCCACCAGGGGCTCATTGAGAAGGGAAGCTTTTACACTATATGAAAAGGCAAGAGACAAAACCCTTGCCAAACTCCTTCACTCTTTATTACCGACAGCTGCAATGCTGGATGCGTGCGGATGCCTTTTAACTGCCAAGGGGAGTGACGGAGGTGGGATGGCATGTGAGCAGATGAAATATATGGCAGCTTCTCCCCCGACGGCAAGTTTAATTATTTGCACTGTTGTATACACAAGAAAAAAAAAATCACATATTGGGAAATCATTCACTTTGCTTCCTATGTCAGGTGGATTATGAAAAACACTCGCTCTTCCCGGTCCATAGCAGAACATGGCCTTAAAATATTGAGAACCTGCATATGCCTTTGTCATAGAAGGGAGGAAAAACAAGGTAGAAAGTATTTCCTAAAGAAAGAGGACATTAATATATCAAGACAGCAAACCCAGACGAGCTTTGCTATATGAAGAGAGGTATCCAACAGAAGTGAACCAAACCAAACTGTAAGCCAGAGAAACATTTCTACGTGCTTTCATTCCAGAGGACTTTCTAATGCATCCCTTCTCGTCCTTTCTGCATTTTAAGATCAGTGGAACAGAGAGAATCTGATTATTTTGTCTGTTCAGTGCTCAGCCAACAAACACCAGACTCTGCTTTGTTAGGATCCAGGAGCTTGTGTGATACTTCAGGGTGACCATGCAAGATGTGAAATGGTCTAAGTCACCAGGCATGGTTCAAAGTCCTATCAGTGATAATACAATATGTGAGGCTATAGACTAAAGCGATGCAGACAGGTCATCTTTCTGTAATCTGCAGTTTAAGGGTTAAGTACAATTGACTCAGAAATGACAACCATTTGTGTAGAGCTGGCAAGCCTCGATATACGTGCTTACATTGATGTCATAAAACTGTCAACAGCTTTTCTGCTTGAATAAGAACCTGGTTCCATTCTACATCAATTTATCTCTGCTGCTGTTAACTTCAGTGCACCTATGAACAAGGCCTACGGGAGGGTTGGTAGGCTTGAGGAGCAGCTTGAGGAGCAGCTTGAGGAGCAGCCAGCTCAAATCTCAGCTGTGCTAGAGGAAGCATGCACTGTATTTTGTGAGCAGCTCAGGGGCAGCCCTGAAGCCTACGCTTTCTCAGATCTTGCAAATACAGTGTTTGTTCGTACAGTAAGCTTCTCCCTCTTTGCGTTTATGTCATGCTGGCTGCAATACCCCTACAGCAGATACACCTAATTATGAAGATTGTAATACATCATGTGAGGCCATACAATGAGGACAAGATACGCTAAGCTTTTCAGAGCGCATTTTGTAGCATTTCAAGTAGATAACCATATCTTTCACCTGCACACAGAAGCATTAAATTCATGTATTTTACAGATAAGCCATCAGAGAAAGTGGTTGCTGTGTTACTGACCCAGTGCCTATGTTTGAAAACCAGAGTCAAGCACACAAAAGCTCTCTAAGTTGCAAAAGAAAAGGGAACATTGGGACTTGCCTCACAGGGAGAGTTCCTCAGAGGAGCTGGAAACGCAGTGCTGGTCATGACAGTGTTTGCTACTGCAGGTGCTTTGCTGGTGTTAAGGAGAAGTGCACAACCTGGATAAAAGAGCAGGAAGAAAGTCAAACTGCAGCATTCACCTTCTGGTTTCGGGGTTTGTGAAACGTCCTCAGAACCTATGTTAGCTGGTTCCAGCTACAGAGAGCAGAAGGCTTTTTCAATTTACAAGGGATGCAGCTTCACCAACCCAACAAACATACTCAGGAAACACACTTAAAAAGTCTGTCTACCCCCTACAGCTATCTTCTTTTTTTCTCCATAACTTCAGAGTCATCATCCTTGCAAGGCTGAATAACAAAATGTATCTTTTATGAAAAAAAGGTAACTTGAAAGAGAATATTTATCTTAGCCAATCCCAAAACAAAATACAACTGTGGTAAGACACCACCAGAGTAATATCAATGCAGCTGGAGGCCTCTTTAGTCCTTTAATCACTTCTTGTAAAAAGAGGAACAAGGGCAGTAGTAACACCAGGGTTCCTCCTTGGCAGCTCTGCATGAAAAGGTGTGTTATTTGCATTATTTCAGCTCTGCCCCCCCCAGCTCAGGAGGGTACCAATACTTAGAGTCCAGTTATTTGGGCTTTCATTGAAATAATTGCCTCTACAGCATAGACAAATCATGAATCACCAGCACTTGCCAGCTTTCCACAGTACTCCCTTTCTTTGCCTTCATTTTCACCTGTCCTTCTGTCACTCTGTGGTCTGAGCCATCAGATGGCACAAACGCACCGTAGCCTACACCAGCTCACACAAAAGTAGAGAATCTTTCTCTTCATGTTTCACTCTGAATCTAACATTCTAAAGCAATGTTTGGATTATAAACCACCAGTTTTGCTGTAATTATCCATAGAAGTGGAACTCAAGGGACAATGGAGCAAAGAAAAGAAGAATTAGGAAATGAGAAGGGGAAAAAATAAGCAGAACAGGGAAACATAGGATGTAAAAAGGAAAACTGGAAAGAAAAACACAGATCAGTATGGAGGAGGGTCATGCAGATGAATATTTGGTGTGAAGTTGTTTAGAAAGCGTCAAGATCAGTATTTGGTGTCAGTCATGGAGACATGAAGTACCAGTCTATACCCTCAAGACAGAAAGTGAGCAGGTTAGTCGTTTCCTCAAAGCACTCAGAGTAGAAAGATGGCTTTTTTTTTTTTTCCACCAGAGGCTGGATATATAAATACACAGGAAAACGCGCCTTGTGTTTTATTGTTTCTCCCAACCAATTTGTGTAATTTTTTTTTTTTGTTCTCCACTGCTCATTCTCTGCACTTACTATTTGCTCTCACACACCTTCTACTGAAGGAAAGCGGTTGTGCTCCGGGCTCCCAATCTGCCATGGAGAAGGATGGGACGCAGAAGGGCCCTGCATCCAGCCGCAGTCTCCTTCTTCAAACGAACAGTAAAAGCCAGAGGGAAGATTTTCTGCAAGAGGGAAAGACAAACACGCACACACACACACACAGAAGAACCCAGGTGAGCTGAGGAGGAGACTCCTGGGCACACAGAAATGCTGCAGTGTCTATTCTGACCAAGATGCCCAGGGTACACAGTCACCCCCACTGTCCTTCTGTGTGGGGTCGCGTACCTGCCTGACCATGGGGATGGGAGTGGCAAGGGAAACAACCCACAGACTGTGACGAATCCGAGTGAAAAGATGCATCTCATTATACACTCTGGAGTCTCCTAAATACCTGGTCTCTACAGCTCCACCCACCCAAGGTTACACCTTGGAGATGGCTTTCCTAACCCTTGCTTCTGCAGCTTGATGGAAGGAGATCTTGGATAATTTCCTGACATGATTCCCCTCCCTTACAGTCTAGATCTCTGGTCAGCCCAGCTTAGCAACACTATTGTGGTCTCAGGTGAAGAAGCACTGAATCATTTTGTGCCTCAGTTTTTGAACCTGTGGATCTGTTTGGTGAGAAGAGGATAGTTTATTTTAAGCCATACTTTCAGGCTTTGAAGCCCACTCATTCTGTCACTGGTTTGGGATTTCAGGCAAGTTTCCAGCTCCAAACAATAAAGGCACACTAGTTTTTTACCTTTAAATTAACCAGCTTTAAAGTAATAGTCATCTCATTTGAAGTAACTTCATGCCTTCCTCTCCTTCTCTATCTACATTGCAAGTTCTTACACAGGATGCAAAGCACATCTCGTGCCCTACTTACGTTGACACAGGTGAACATCCTCTACTCGGCCATGTATCACACATTTCCTTCAAAACTCATGAAGCTATTTTACTCATCACCCTCAGTAAACACCCACTGCCTCCCTAGTTTCTACTGTTGTCTAGTTCTGCCTTTGCATTTCTCTTCTTCAATGTGAGGCCAGACTTTGTACTTATTAAGTAACCTCAGCAGAAAACAAACCTTATAAAATGCCATGTAAAATCACTATCACTATAACATGATTTTTCACCTTTAGTGAATCTCTAACGATTCTTCATGCAGATTCTGCACCGAGGGTGCTGCTGACAACTCTGTCAGATATCAGAGGGCTTCTCAATAATAAAAGGGCAAAAACTGGGTTTTACCGGGGAAAAGATAGAGCACAAAGCTAGCCTGGGAGAAAAAAGTGTCTTTTTAATACAGAATTACATTAGGCAAGAAAGCTGTCAGAAGAGAAGAACAGCAACCAGTCATTTTAGCCTGCTATCCAGACTAACCAGTCCTTGGGGCTGGCAGTACAAAGCCCCTGGACACGCTTGCTCTTTGGGGCGGTCCTCCTTCCAATAAACTCGAAAAACTGCTGTGATGAACAGATGTAGCTGCAAAAGGGATGATGATATACTTCTGACTTCGCACAGTTTTTACACCACTGTATACTCATATCTGCCCTTAAAAAAGCTTAGTCCATATTTGTTTTCTCCTTCCATGTTCCCCTAAAACTTCCCCTAAAACTATCTTCCTTTTTTTCTTGTGGGTTTGGGGGTCGTTTTTGTTGGGTTTTGTTTGTTTGTTTTGTGGGGTTTGTTTTGTTTTGTTTTGTTTTTTCTTTTGAAATAAAGGAAAATGAGACAAGAAATCTGTGTAAAACTGCAAGATAAAAATGAAAGTTCATGTGCAAACACATCATAAAACTCCATATCCAGGAAATCAGTTTTTCCTTTCAACTGCTTGTCAAAAGTAGAGTAAAAATTTCTTAACTTACAAAATGGAGGATAGAATACAAACTCCTAAAGCAAAAGGATGTGTTATTCAGGTGATATGGGCAATTTCATTATTCTCTCTATGAAAAGAGGAGGCTCCCGAATTCAGGTCTTCTTGTGCCTATTAAATTTTTTCTGCCTGAAATATTCTGTCTGTAAAGCGGGTGCCAGACACTGAGGCACCAGTACCCAAAGCCCAGATCATTCGAAATGTTCAAATACCAGCAGAACTCCCTGGCTGAGACTGCAGGTCCATTAAATACCTACTCACAGGGCCTCTGCTTTTACTCACACACCTCAAAAGGCAATTCCTTGCCAGTGGCACATGCACCTTCTCCTTGGTCTACCCTGTAGAAAACAGCTGGGGAATCCCACAACTGTAGCTTCTAGACCATGAGTATTTGATTTTCTAGTAGCCTGGATCTCATCTCACTTCATAGAGGAAACTGAAACAAATCTTACATATGTCTCTTTTTAGTAGGGCCAAATTTGAACCTAGAACCTGACATGAAGGTGAGAGCAATGTTTTATCTTTATTTTCTGCAAGCATACAAATTTGCTATGAAAAGATGGAAACCTGGACTTAAAGCTTTTTCAAGTTTTTCCTTTTAAAAATCGCATAATTCATTCAGCCTAGTCTTTAAATGTGGAGCTGTTAAGCAGAGAGTTGCTTCCTTGTGCTGTACCCCTCTACAGAACTTGATTATATTTCATCGTGCAGCCTGAGGCTGGGATTGAAATAAAATGACAAATTATAATGTGTCCTGAATTCCTACTGAAGCAGCTTGGCTCAGTGTCCAACCAAATTCATTTCATGGCCATACACTACCTAGGATGATGTAAACAAGTCAGAGCAGCAGGAGGAGTCATCTAAGTAGCAAACCCTGCCTGGAGGCCATGAAAAGCTCACTGTAGATGGACAGTAAAGGGCATAAATAAGAAGCTATTACTTTCCCAGAAAATTTCATTCCTCCTCCACAAATTAATTTTTTATGAGTTTTCAGATGTCCCATGCACTGGATGCATTTTTCTCAGTTGCTCTTTCTTATTTTGAATACATATAGCATTTGCGATTCCACGTATTGCTACTCCACACAGATCTCTTTGCCTGGTGCTTCTCTGTCGATGAGTGCTTCTCAATTTTCTGAATGTTTTTAATTCAAACTCACATTGGTGCAGACACTGCACTGATGGGGGAAAGCTAACCTGACTTTATTGGAGAATTAAGTAAACGAGGGGGCAAAAGTTAAGTCTATTGAAACGTGCCATGTTGGATATTATCATTAGTGACAGGAACCTCTGAAGACTTAGACCTTAGCAGGATTAAGGTGTAGCTTGTGGATACAGGATAGAGATTAGAGTAATCCAGTGAGATTGGAGCACTGTGGGAACGTCTCTGCTTTTATTTGAGTGATGAAGTAGAGAGAAGCCATAGGGTGTTAAACATGTTCCTAGGTAAATACTTTCAAGCCTTCAGAATGAATTATCTTTCAAGCAAAATCTATATAAATTCAAGGATTTTTGTTTTCACTCAGATTTTTCATCCTTTAACAGCAAGAAAAATTAGCAACTGGGATAATTTATGAGGTGAATGGATCAGGCTCTTGATTCCAAACTAAGTGTAAACCAACCACGTACTACAGTTTAAATTTTTGGGTGAAATTCTAGACTCATATTATAAAGGACACAAGCATAAAAGACTACTCTCGTACGTATGAACCTTTAATAAATTTAGGAGGAAATCTCGGAAGCCAAATAGATCAGCTACTCAAACAATTTAAAGAAACACATGAATCTTAAACGTGGGCTTGTTTCAATGGCTGCCCCTAGCAAAGTTGGTCAGCCAAACGCTACCAGAAATGAAGCATAAAAAGGGAAGATACTTTTCAACACAGTCAATGAAGAGTTATCCTTTAATGCCAGAAGGCTTTGCTGAGTTCAGAACTGCCACAGGTTAGAATTTATTGCTAGAAGTACAGCTTTTGATCAAGACAGAAGCAAAAGGCTTAGAGTGTGCAAGACAGGAACCTTCAGAGAGCGCTGCAGGGCAATAGGTTGTTACTTCATCATTTTGCTCGCAGGGAGACTTTGCTGGGCTGTATCTGTCACCAGGCTATAAATTAATCCAGCGGTTCGTTCATGCATTTTTGCCTGGAAAGTAAACTGGCCCCTGTGGAATTACTTATCTATGCTTTTTTGGTCATGTTATCACAAATTCAAACCTTACAGGTTCCTGGTCCAGCTGCTGTCTTTTGCCAGGTGTGTGCACGCACTCCTCCAACTGCCCAGCTCGAGTCCCTCCTTTCACAAATCAGATACTCGTCTTCCTTACCTCACCTGGTAATGTGTTCAGCAGCCTTATATAGTCAATGAGGCAAAGAGTAAAAATTACGCTATAATCCAGTGGTTATGAGATTTATTTGAAAGATGGAGGACATTACTTTCAATCCCTGTTCCAGGTAAAACTTGCAAAACGTGGAAGAGGAGCCTCAGGACACACTTGAGCAACCCTTTTTCTTCTGAACTAGACCAGAACTCCAGACCACAATGTCTTGGAAACTCTTAATGGAAATAGGAAATAAGGGTTCACATTTACTTAGGCAGAAGAAAGAATCAGACCTGGGTTTCTGATATCCTGGGTGAATCTTCCTAGTTCTGGATCTCTAAATAATAAATGTACTGTCAGCAGTCAGCATCTCCTTTTTTTCTTTTTTTTAATACATCCATATCTTTCCTATCCACTATTTTCCCAGGCTGAAATTCTTTGGTGAATTTGAGCCAGAATTAAAATAATTGTGGACTAGCCAAAAGCATATGCACTTTTTCTCAGTAAAACTTTCATTTTTTGCCCAAGCTTGCTCTCATGTGATAAAAGATTCCTGAACCAAAATCCAATATATTGTTAACTAAAAACAGAAGTACAAAAGCACTGAAACAAATTCTCCCTTTCTGTAAAGTAGAGCTGTGCCAATCTATATTAGTAAATAATTTGAATTTTCATCTGTCCTGTACCATACCAGGTATACTAGACATATGATTCTCTACTACAATAAGTACATTATTTTTTTTGCAGTAAGTTATAATCCATAAAAGCATGAATTTACTAGCAAAGACATAAGACAATCAGTATCTGAAGTGTTAATGTATGTCTGCAAAGTATTCTTCGGTGAAGTAATTTTCAGTGTGGCACTTTCATCAGTCTGTTAAATCTATATGTCTGATCCCAAATCAACACAGTTTGGCATCCAATACCACATCTGCCTCTTTGAAACTGTCTTTTGTTCCTGGAAGAATATTAGATTATGACTCAAACAAGAATATGCTTTTCTCTAGGAGTCATCCCTCTGATATTATACTCTCTACACAGACCAGTTGATTGCATGCAGAACAAGCACCGTGACATTTCATTGAGCATTAATAAGTAAAGAGATGTTAACAAACAGCTGGCTTTAGGGAGATTTTGTTCAGCTAAGAAAAGAGCAAAAATCCAATGAATAGGAAAAAAAAAATCACACAGCAAAAAAGAAAAAAGAAAAACAAAATCAGTACATGCACTGATTCACCTGACTGTGAAAGGAAAAAAAAAATCCAGCATCTCCTTCAAGCTCAAAGACAGAAGCTTTTGGTTAATGGTCATTTTAAAAGCTCTCCCCTCAGTTCACGAGCATCTTTTGCTGACAGCTCTTTTGTGTAAGCAGAAGCATTTGGGGAACCACTTTTCTGCTTTATATATCTGAATCACTTTTTGCCACACTTGCAAAAAACTGATGAAAACATCCGTGTTGCTCAGGAGTAAAATAACAGCTGATATGCTGAAAGATGACATATGTTTTGTGTTAGGCTGCCATGTGGATGTACTGACAGGTAAAACATTAGATAATTTCTCTGTTTTGTGTAAGAAGTCTTATGCCAACAATATTCAAGACAGTAACAAGGAAAAAGCAGAGAAATCAGCCATACAACGGAGCAGGCTTATATGTGGATAAGGACACACACCCACAATTCGAGCTCTTGCTCTGGCAAGCCAGTCTTTTCTGTTGTTTGGGTGGAAGACGGTGCTTTTTGGGCCTTTGGCTCTAAGAACTCTCATTCCCAGTATCTGGGGTTGAAAACAAGACGTGTAGTCTTCTCCTCAAGCTGCAGAGTGGTGCTCTGCTAAACAGGTGGTTAAATATCTTCTGCTGTTTTACATTTTCTCATTTACATTCTCCATACATTCTTTGCTGATACAACTGTAAGTGCTATTTACTGCTTTATGCAAACAGCTACAGATGAATGGTGCATGGAAGAGGAAAAGGCACCCAAACCAACCCCTGTGGATGGCTTAGGTGAGAGAGACAGGGGACTTCAGCAGCTGTCTAACCATGGGATACAGGGTGGCAGCCAGGGGTAAAAGCAGCCTCCTGATATGTGAATATGGACAAGACACCAGCCACAGGTGCTCCCGATGTTTGAAAGGAATAGGCGAGTGTTTTCCTCTAGGTCTGCCTCATCCCATGGCTGTATTTAGTTTGCATCAGCGACTGGTCCAGCTCCACCTGCGAGCTCTGTTGGTTCCACTGGTACAGGATCACCCTCATAAGGCAGAGCCATTTACAGCAGATAAACACGACAGTGTATCTGGACATACAGTTGCTGGTAAATAATCTCTCTCTATACTAACGCTGGTCCTATGAAAGTAAATTTAACATTCACTGAGTGTGTGTCATTAATTAATACAACTTCAAATTATAACAATGTCTAACATAATGGAGAAGTGTACAGTTGCAAGGTTTTAACTAGTTCACTAGATGATCCCAGATCAAACTACTCTTCTCCACACCAATAAAATCTATTCTTTTATTTCTTTGTTAGCAGCAAATAACTGGAATTTGCTAGAAGTTACGTGTCACTCTTATGTTAAGTGTCTACAAGAAACAGCAAAGGTCTGTAAGTCTGGACATCACCTGTATCAACACAGCTTGCTTGAGTTACCCAGATTCTCCCCTGCTCTAGCTGTCACATAGAAAGCTAAACTGAGAATAATTGCCTCTTCTATTCCAAAAACTTTTGCCAGTACTGGTACTTTGGTCAGGGAACACATTTTTTGCATACCAAATCAATGCAGCTCTGTTGACAAAAGTCCATAGGCTAGATCAGCTGTGACACATACACTTCTGTCCTGCTTTTGTTGAAAAACAAGTTTCTCTTTTAGTGAATTTGCCTGTCAGCTAGAGCCTTCATATTAACTGCATTTTCCTGGAGAACCAGATACATGTTTTGGTAAACCTAGCAACGGAATGCAAACTTATTGATAAGCACAGATGGACATCTTGCAAGAGGGGCAACCAGAAACAGGTGACCAAGAAACTGACCAACTGAGTATAACATTCCATTCACGTGAATACTTCATATAAAAGTGGGAGATCACGAGGATCTCGTGCCTTTTTTCCCTTCTGCTTATGGCCAACATTAGGAGAGGATCTTGCCAGTCGTCCCTGCGAACTGAGGCCCAGTGACAGACTGAATCCAGCTCTGGTTGGCTGCAGAGTCCAATCCAGGACTTTGGGTGCTGGCTCTGCAGTTGCTGGGACTTTCAAGATTGTTTTGTATATTTTGTATTATTTTCTCTATTCTTATTAGTAGCATTAGTAAAACGTTTTTAATTTTTCCAACTCTCTTCTCTCTGTCTTTCTTTCCCTCCCGATCACCTGTCCTTAGTGGGAAGGGGGGAGAGGGAGGGGCAAAAGGGAGAAGGGGCAGGGGGAGAGGAGGTTAACAATACATCTGCCAGGGTTTTATTGTCACCCCGCAATCTAAACCCTTGGCAACTTCAAACTGATAAATGATGAACTTCCAACGATTATTTTTCTTAATACGTTTGCCCTTTGGATAACCATACAGCTGACGATCCACCACTCCTTAAGGGAAAGTCCTAAAGCATCTAGGTTATGCAACACAATTACAAAGTATTCAGACACATGAAGTTTTAAGAAAACTCAGGTTGCTATCTATGTTCCACTGTGTTTTATTAGACTACTTACTGCAGAAGAGAGGATAGAAAACAAGAGGAATTACAAAGACAAAGGAATTGGTCAAAGACAAGCTACTGGCTCTACTCATTTTTCACCTTGGAATTTTTCTCCTTCCTCCCCCTTCTACCACATGCTGTGCTACATTTTGATTAAAAGCTCTAACAAACTACACATATCTTAATTCTATAAGGCATCTAGCTATTCAGGCTATACTTCATTTGCATTTTTGATCAGGACTTTAGAAGAGATAAAGCACTAAGAGCATTGTAAGAACCTGCTGCAGAACTAATTTAATGAAATATAACAAAGGAAAGTGTAGAGTCTTGTATCTGGGTAGGAACAACCCCAGGTTCCAGTATAAGTTGGGGAATGACCTGTTGGAGAGCAGCGTAGGGGAAAGGGACCTGGGGGTCCTGGTGGACAGCAGGATGACCATGAGCCAGCACTGTGCCCTTGTGGCCAGGAAGGCCAATGGCATCCTGGGGTGTATTAGAAGGGGGTGGTCAGTAGGTCCAGAGAGGTTCTCCTTCCCCTCTACTCTGCCCTGGTGAGAACACATCTGGAATATTGTGTCCAGTTCTGGGCCCCTCAGTTCAGGAAGGACAGGGAACTGCTGGAGAGAGTCCAGCGCAGGGCAGCAAAGATGCTGAAGGGAGTGGAGCATCTCCCTTATGAGGAAAGGCTGAGGGAGCTGGGGCTCTTTAGCTTGGAGAAGACTGAGGGGTGACCTCATTAATGTTTACGGATATACAAAGAGTGAGTGTCACAAGGATGGAGCAAGGCTCTTCTCAGTGACAACCAATGATAGCACAAGGGGCAATGGGTTCAAACTGGAACACGAGAGGTTCTACTTAAATTTGAGAAGAAACTTCTTCACAGTGAGGGTGACAAAACACTGGAACAGGCTGCCCAGGGAGGTTGTGGAATCTCCTTCTCTGGAGATATTCAAAACCCGCCTGGACACCTCCCTGTGTAACCTCATCTGGGTGTTCCTGCTGTGGCAGGGGGATTGGACTGGATGATCTTCCAAGGTCCCTTCCAATCCCTAACATTCTGTGATTCTGTAATGTAAGTGAGTAAAGGAACGTTTCAAATGGTCTGCTCCAGACAAACATCCAGTAAAACTGCCTATAGATACTGGTCAGCATACTGGTCTTTTGTTAGTGCTAAATTAGTGCTAAAGCCTCAGGCATTAGCATTCAGAAGGATCAGTGCTTTTGGAAAAGGAGGCTGCAGCCTGGGGGTTCCGTTTTACTCACTGCACATTTCTCCCTCATCTTCTCCCTGGGCGCAGTCCCTGATGAAGTCACACGCCTGCCCCAGCCTGATCGCCGTTCCGTTCCAGCAGCTGAAGGAACCCTCCAGAGACATTTTTGAGCCAGAGGCAGATCCTAGAGAAAAAGAAAACAAAAACCACTTTAGGTTACTGAAGGGCCTTCTTCTCCAACAGGTCATAGGATCCTGGGGAGCACCAAAGAGGAAAACACCTTGTGAAATTCCTTCAACCCAGTAATTATGTGACAAAGTAATTATTTTGTTTTGTTTGGCCTGTTTAATCTTGTTAAATATCTAGTAGTCCACCTAATGGTGACCTTCAGTTCCCCAGGCGTTCCTGATATTTTAACTTGGAAGCCATCTTTGACCCTTGAAAAGAGGGTTGAAATCCTGCAGTCTGCTCTGTGGTACTTCTCAAAACCAGCACAATACACATGACAGATTTTTAATTATGTGTGAATTTACTGCTATACTGACAGTCCTAAAGTCTAGCTTCTCTATCTAGCTCAGGAACAACATGACTACATGGCTTGGAAAGAACACAAGCTTTCATCATGCCCTCCTGTCAGCACATACTACCTATGACTTAGATATCTCACATTGTTATATCCTCGCTGCAAGAGAGAAGACAGCCTGATCTCTGCTTGTCGTTTTCTTTCTCTTCTATACTCACTCCTGCTCATGCATCCTGCACTCCCCTCCTCTTGAGTCAGGGAGCCCACAGCAGACTATAACTACCAAGATACCAAAATCGCTAATACATTTTACCTATGCCAAGCAGTGAAAGGCAGCTAGCAATGTGGAAAGGAGCCAATTCTTATGAAAAGAGATCACTGAACATTATAATTAGAGGCCAGTACCATCCACTCAGAAATGAACTTGAGTACTTCTTTTTCTGAAGGCACTCAGTTCCCTTGACAGCTGAGGAGTCAGAGATCATCCAGCCCAGGGGGTATAATTTTCCTTACCTATAGGAGTTTTCTCATCCTTTGATTTTGGCCAAGTGAGCTACTTAGGACAAGGTCTTTTTTATTTTTTTAAGAGATAGATGGTCTAGATCAGCCATCTGAAGGAGGCAGGAATTAGTTTAGCAACATCATACAGTCAGCATGTATGGAGGAGGTCAAGCTTGAGAAGTGCAAGGGCCCTTCCACAAAAATCTGGGTGTAGGTGCAATTAATTGGAACCTCCTGACTTTCTGCAAAGATGTGCTTCCAGTTCACTGCTCCTAGAGGTAGGAAGAGGTCTGTGCTGAAAACCCCACACTGCAACAGCTCCTGCCCTGTCTCATATTAAATGGGTAAATACTCAAGATTAAACCAAAGCCTGTGGGCAGACTGAGCCACTGTTTGCCTAACTCATCTGTGCTTGCTAAACAGCACAGCTACATCATGTTCCCTGGTACTACAGGGAGTTGGGAATCACTGGTGATTCAATTAGATGTGCACTTGATACTTTTATTTATATTGCCTGCCAAAACTAAAAATTAATGAAGCATGTAGGAAAACAACCACTATTTCTCTTCAGGCTCATTTTATGGCGCAAATCAATTCAGGAGTGGGGGGAATACATGCCAAACCTTTTTAATAAAGGACCCTGGCTCCTGAAAAGGGTGCTCTGTGTTATTGTCAGCTCAATTTTTTTCACCTGCCTTTGAGCAATTTTGGCTTGCCGCATACGGGCTGCACAGTGCCCTTGTATTTCAGTCAGGGTCAAGGCTGACTACAGAGGAGAGCTTTGGAGAAAAAATAGACCAAGTAACTCAGAGCTGGCTGCTAACAATTTCTGCAGGCCCCTCAGTGAGGGTTTAAAGCAATGAGAAGATATCTTCCTTGGCCTTGCCGTGCTCCTTGCAAAAGTGCACTCTTGGAGACACCGTTGAGAGCCTTCCCTGCGTCAGAAGCAAAGCTCTTCGCATGTCACAAGTCAGTCACAGTGGGCTCAGGTCAGTGTGCAAACGATGCCAGAAAACCATAGGAAGTAACTCTGGTAACTCAGCAGGTGATCCCTTCTCCTAGGGGTATGCAATGAACCTATATGGTACCATGTTGCTGGAAGCATCACCTAAAGAAAAGTTAAGCAACAAGGCCCAGAGCACTTCCATGAGGTTAGTAACATCATGACACTCTTAAAAAGTTTTACGCGAAATCAGAAGTACTTTTGTCTTTCTGAATTACTGCACAAATGGTTTTGAAGAAACACCCACGTTTACTACCAGCTCTCACGGCCCACTCAGTTCATCTGCAATCTTTTCAGCAACGTCCATATTTTATCCCAGCAGCTGCTGGGATATGATATGCAGAGATTCAGAGGAGGGGTTACTGTAGGCAATGGAGTTTTTCTGTTTACTCAATTCATTTAACTTTCTAAAGGCACTCAGTTTTCCAAGCACATTACTGCATTAACACTATTTATAACAGAACCAAAGCATTCAAGAGCACCTACTGTCTTCCCAGTTGTCTTTGTTGCAGCCCAGGAGCACAAATCTCCTGAAGTCAACTGACTGTTGTATTCAAAAGCCATCGGCTGCAACTAGACATCAAGCAATTCCAGGAGCTTTTCCTCCAAAACAAAGCAGCAGATTTGCATGCTCATTCATCTCTGTGGAGACGGGGCTTGAATTAGCTCAGATTTACATTAGATGCGTATATACATGCTCCTTGTATAGGTTAGAGAACACAAATAGCAAAGCTGAAGCCTGGGGAACGGCTGGGCTCTGTGAAAATGCTTGACTTATTCCTGTCTCTTTTTTGTTTGCCTACTGTGTGCACAAACGCAAAATGAATTGGATAAAAGAGATGATTAACTAGTAGAACAAATGGATAACCAAAAAAGCCCAAATAAAAATGACCTTTTTAATAGGCCACTTGATGCAGCTGTTTGCATCCAAGCTCAAGAAAACTTGATTCTTAATTAAAATATTTTGTAACAAAAATAGATATTTGCTCTTTTCATTTCCCAGCCCCAATGACTCCTGGCAAGGTGAGCCAAAATGACCTGGATCACTGAGTCAAGTGGCCTCAACCAACACACACAAAAGATGTGCAAGGAAAGGAAAATGAATGGTATCAAATCAGTATCAAGGCAAAATTTGTGGGAGACATCCTTTATAGTTACAGCAGTGTTTATATAGCCAGTGGCATACATAAATTATAGCAGTCATTAAGCTGCACCATGGCTGGCCTGGAGTCTTATAAATCATTATTTAAACAGCAACATTAAACAAATGGCATTTCAGGCTCTAAATTGAAAGGAGAAACAAACATCTCCTTGGGGAACACATGCTGACTTTGTACCTCCCAGGTCCTGCTTCTGAACACAATCCAACCTTGGCAGTGTTCAAACCCAGTACCAGACCCTGGACACAAATGACAGCCTGGGCTCTCGACTGCCCACGCTTTTGGACTTCATTTCCATGTAGCAGGATTAGCACAAAAGGGCAAAATCACGTGTCTTAGCCTAACATGAGATAAGCAACTTACTGCTCAGATTGTGGGGCCAAAGGGAATGTATTTCACTCCTCAGCAGATTTTCTGCGACTTGGGTTGCCTCTTCTCTCCTCCCCGCTCCCTTGACCAGCACAGAAATAGAACTGTGCTGGCAAGTTCCAGTGAAGTTGGCTCTGAGGGATGTGGCCAGGAAGACTGTGATACCTGATCGCTGCAAAATGGGAACCTCCAACTTACTGACATCACACTTGGTCAGGAGGGACAGAAGACTGAAGTTCTTACAGGCATTCACAAAGGTATTCCTTATCTTGCAAACTGGTTACGCTGCTAATTACCATGCAGAATTAATCCAGTTGAACATAATTATACCTTCATGTGTTACATTCAACTTCTCAGGCCGTAATTGTTAATGCTACTGAAAGTTTTTGGGACCAACACAATAAGGTAAAGCTCTCCTACTCTGCACACATTAAAACAGAGAGCTTAATAGGGCAGTACTTGGTTGTCGCTTAAAAACCTTGTCATTTGTATTCTGCAAAAACAGGTGGGCAGCAATTGCAAAGACCTGGGATGAATGTGCACCCACATGCATGTTTTACCAAGAAGAAGCTGCTCCCTGAACTGTCCCCAAGGATCCCAGCTGGATGCAGCTGAACTGACTCCAGTGGTTCTTGGGGCAAGACCTTGTCTGCACACAAGGTGAAAAACTTCCATTTTGAATTGCATGTATGTAGTAAGAAATACCTACCCAAGGAAATCCACCATGCTTATCTCACCATACGTGCTACCTCTCAAAAAAGAGAAACTTTCCTACTACTTAACTACACCTCTTTAAAATACTTTCTAATGGGCTAGTGCTGCAGCCTAACATTCATCCACTAAATGCCACCAAAACCCAGGGATTGTGCAACCTCACTGACAATGCTTGTCTGTCACAAGTATTTCTCATTAACTTCTCAATTTCATCTGCTCCTTCTTTGGTTTGAGTTCAAGGCCTCAACTCAGAGATATTTAAAAAGAGAGTCCTTGGGGGATTTAAAGGTTGTGTGAAACAAAGGAAAGCTGGTGTCTAGCTAAAAGGGATAGTGAGAATTCTGGGGAGTTTCTGATTATGGATTTTTTATGACTCGCCATTTCTGACAGGCACATCATTTCCTCACTCTGCATCTCCAACCCTCCAGCCTTATAGCAGTGCAGACATTGGAAGGCTGATGGCTCACTTGGCGCTGACGAAAGCCATATTCTAGAAAAAAAAAAAAATTTCTATTGATACAAGTCATTAATACTCCTGCTTTTACCATTAGAGAAGTTGGAAGGTGTGAAATAAAGGAGTTAAGAAAGTGGAAGAAGAGAAAGATGAGTTCGTGTTTAAGGGAACAGAAGCCATCCTTGGCAAATGGCCATTGAACTCTAATAGGATACAGGGCAGATGATATAAATCAAAACTTTCACAGCAAGCTCCGCTGCTCTCGTGTTCCAGGCACCCACCCCAGGACACCTGTATTCAGATCTGCAAAGAAGCCAAGTGGTCACAGCTGCAAATGAGACCAGTGAGAGAGATACTTGGAAAACACAATGTCCTCAAAAAATGCTTTGAAAAAAGACTGGGCTCCAGGTTTCTCACACCAGGCAGCCAAAATTAGTCAACACTTCATAATTTCTGGCTTTAATCTCTGTAGCAGCTTCGTTACTGTTGCTGTCATTGCCTAAGGATGCAAGTGAAGCCACATTTGTAGGAGGAGGCCATCTCTTTTTATTAGGCTGCCTCACACAGGCAGAAAAAGCAGCACATGTTTGTATATGCCTGAAGCTTACCCATTTTTCCAGTTACAAACATTGGCTTTAATTTTCTTATTTCACTTCCTATACATAAGATGGGAATAAACTCATCACAAGAGCTCTGTGATGTTCATTTAATTAACATTTGTAAGGAACTAAGATGTTACGATAACAGAGCTATGAAGAAAACCTGTCAGGAAATTATTTACTCTATCTTCAGAGTGCAGTTTGAATAATTTACAGTATAAAATGAACAGGGCCACAGAGCTGATGAAGGCAGGACAGTAAATAACTTCCCATTGAGGGAGCAGCCCCTGCCCTGCACACTGAGGGCGCAGCCTTCCCACAGTGAACCACTTCAAGGAGAGAAATCTTGCTCATTAGAGCCACACAGAGACAGATTTTTCATTTCATGGAAAATGTCAACATTTCAAAATGTATCTAAACATAAAATATAAATGCCCAAATTTCTCACAGAACAAAAGTTTCAAAACAATTCTGGGTTGGAAATACTGACTTAAGAGGTTTCAACACATAACTAAACATCATCATAAACCCAAAAAATTTAAAAATGTAAATTCAGACAAAGATAAAATACTGATCAGGAAACTGAGGTGGAAACTTACTGATTTGGAACTCACACATGTCAATAATTCAGCCAGCTCAGTTCTAACTGTTTTCCCTCTCTACTGCTGCTGTTTCAAAGTAGGGATATTATGCTTAGTATACAAATTTTAAAACATCTGCTCCTTCAGCCTTGTCTAATGCCTGTATGATTGCTTACACCAAAGCAAGCTCCACAGCACACCCAAGGAGCCGGCACGTGTTCACTGCCACGTTTCGGCAGCATGAACTTTCCACAGAGCCGTGCAGCATTCAGAGCAGCCAGGCCCGCCACGTTCTCTTGGAAATGCCTTTGACCAGGTCTAGTTCATTTTCCTGCCTTTTGACTGAATGACTTCCCAACGTTAATGTTGGTGTGATGTAGCCTTCCTGAACTAACAGCAACAACTAGCTTCCTTAAAACTATAATGAAATCAGAATGTGGAATAAGAAATTCAGCTATATTTCACACTTCTGCATTTTTCAATTAGAGAAGTTGACTTAGGATCTAATATTTATCTTCATAGCTCCTGAGACAGCAAATAATTGTTGAGTGCAACAAATGAGATGATAATGTTTTTCCCTATTAAGCTTGCACAAAATTTAGCTACTTTTTTGTTTTCATTAGGACTCAAGGTAACATATGTATTTTTTCCCGTGATTTGCTAACCAATGAATAAGCATCTCCAACAGCACATCCAAAAACTAATAGTAAGCAAGTAAACAGAAGCAGCGAATTTTACAAAGGAGTCTGATTTTTCAGCATGCAGTGGTAATTATACATTCTGCAGTATCTTCAAAATTGTAAAGGACCAAAAGAGATGGAAAATACTTATTCCCAAATACCTATGAAACACCGTGCATGTATAGTAATTGGGCTTTTTTAAAAATTTCATCTCACACAGCAGATCTTTATGGTTCTTATCCCTAAATATGAACATCCTGCCTTCAAACTATACAATGAGATAGAGTAATTTTGTTAAAAACCCAAATTTCATTTATTTTGGTTGTTTTTTGTTGCCCTTGTTTCGATATCAGACTGCGTTTGCTATTTGATTCCCTTTTCTCTCAAGTACTGTTGCATATTTGTGAGATGAAAAAAACCCCAACAAACCATCACCACCAACAACAAAACCCTACCCCCAGCTTTCATATCTCTCCTAAAAGCAGTGATTACTGTATTTATAACAGTAAGGAACTGGTTCAAAATAAAAAAATAAAGGCCAAAAAGCCTTTTCTGTGATTTTTCAGTGAATTTTTCAACATACAAACCTTGGAGAGGGAAAATAAAAAGGTTCAACTTCTATTATTAGCTCTGCCATTCCCATCAGGCCTCTCCAGGTCTGAATAGGCTGGGAACCCGTCTCTTTTCAGGCAGCAAGCTCACCCCCGGGAAACGCCGGCCGGACTGATTGCCGGTGCTGGAAGATGAATGGCACTTGCCACATGCGGCAGGCGCTGACACAATCATGAGGTGGTTAAGATCGCTAAGCTTATTTATAGACAACAGGAGCAGATTTAACACAGGGCCACTCTCAACGTCAGACATGGAGCTGAATATGAAATAAAACAAGGCTGCTGGAGAAAGGACGTGAAAATAGTGCTTCCAAACTTCATGTGTGCCTCTTGGGTAAACTATAAGAGCTGGTTAGACAGGAAACACACGTAATTTTCCACATTTTGCTTCTGAGAAGGGTTTGGTTTAAATCCATTTTCAATTATTAAAGTAAGTTTTATCTTTGCCTGTTCAGGCCCCTCAGTCCCAAGCACAACCAACACTGCATAGTGGATTTTTTTCGATTATTGGTTCCTAAAAACACCACAAAAAAAATCAATAATATTGTAAAGATGAGGAAACTGAAGCACACATCAACCAATTTCAGTTACTTAAATGAGACAATAAATTGCCCAAACCAGGGTAACTCTTCGACTCCTGCTCTACCTCTACCAGTTGGACTGAAGTTGCCCAGATGCAAGAAAACAGCCACGGAAAGGAGAGATTGGAGAAGACCGCATCAAGAGCTGATTCCGTGTAGGTCACATATAACCTTTTCTAAACCCTGCAATAGTTGCATCTCAGTAATCTCTCAGTCATTTACTTTTAGCACTGCCAAAACAGTCAACAGAGGTATATTTGTATGCCCTGTCAAGAAAACCACAAACAGAGGTAAGACACTTAATTGTATTCAAACGTCATTTTAGATAGGAATCTTATTTTTCATTTCTAAAATGCAATTCTGCTTCTATAACTGTCTAAAGCAGTATCTCTCCTTCAGCTGTCAGTAGTATTGAATTAAGGTTGATGGCCTTACTGCAGATCAGTTGCTGGGGGAGGTGGGTGGAATATCACGAATCAGCACCATCACGAGCTGACGCGGTCCCTTTCAGCAGGGTGCAGTGATGCATCCTCACATCACAGCCAAATGCTTTCCTGTGCTGGCCCCTGAGTGAAAGAGCAATAGCTGTTCCAGGCAGAAGCAGGAGCTTGCTGGGGAAGAAAGTTTCATGTCGTGCCCCTCTCCATTGTGCCAACCTTTGCAATACTCCACTTTGTGGAAAAACTCAGCAATAATACCTCAAAAACTGAAAGCATAAGCAAAATGAAATTGCACATGAGCGCTTGTTGTGAGGGAGAGCAATAGTATTGGTGACACATCACCGGCTTGCCACTGGAAGGGACGGAGGCTACCCAGCTTTCAGCCCCAGGGAAGCCAGAGGAAATGCTGCAGTGCTACCCCAGCTCCACACATCCCTAACATCCGTCTGTTGGTGGATGCTGTGACTCACTGGTGACTCTTCCAGCTGAATGCACTGACAATTGCCTATGTCTCAGTGCTCTGAAGCCAGTCCGGGGGGATGGAGAAGCAGCCCTTCTTTGCTCTCGTGTGTCAGGCTGTGCTTCAAGGCCTTGCTGCACTTGAATGAAATTATCCCAGGAGTGTAACTGCTGAAGGTCAATGGCTCTCAGCATCAAAAAAAGCCTGGAGAAGGACTCCTGCCTGGAGTTTGTGTTTCTGCTGGAGGATTTCTGCTAATCTTTGAACATGGGAAGACTTACAAACAGGGAACGCTTACAGAAAAAAAACAGATGTCAGCGAAGAACAAAGCAATCAGCTCTGTGTAAGCCAAGGTATGTACTGAAGATATTAGGGAAAAAACACCAGAAAGGATGACATTACAATTACAAGATGACCACCCAGTTTTAAGGCAATCTCTCTACTGTCTTGTGGTATGTTAAAGGACACTTTGGTTAATGCTTTCCATGCAAGATCTCTTTCCCAAACATCTACTGAGGCACAGAAAGAATTGCAATAAGAGTTGACCAGTATCATTACTCAGAATTACCGTGCCGTGAGGATGAGATGCCTGTGGGTTGCTAGCCACAGTAGAATAGCTAGACAAATGTTAAATAATATTAAAATGGCTCTTGTATTCATTTTAACACTGTGATAGAATCTTAATAAAACAGTTACTGTGTGTAAAGGCAGATCAAGGAGACAGAACATGTCTTTTCTCTCTTTATGACTCTAGATTTTAAGACTGTGCAATCAAACTCTCAGAAAATTTTACACAATTACTCAGAACTGACAACTATTTCTTTTACTGCTCTCATGTTTAAATTCAGCACCATAAAATGTATGTCAACCCAAAATATTCCTTTCTACCCACTTTGCCAATAGGCTTTCTGTTGTGTGCAAGCTCCCCTTCAAGGTTCTTCCAAGCCCTTTCCCCTCCATTTTGCTAACTGATTCAGTTGGCCATTAATTAATCTCTTAGCTATCATCAGCAACAGTATTAAAATCTCACAAATTTTCTGATGCTGTTACTATGTAAAATGCTTCTCCCAGCTAGGTAGCTTTCAGGAAAGCATAACACCTTGTTGATTCCAGATAAATCTATCTCTACAATGCAAATGTACCTCTTCCTGGCAGACAAATCCTTTATAACTAAATCCTTTATAACTGCAAAATGATTCATTATACAAAATAGAGACGAGGACACACAGCTTATCGCTCATTCTTCATCGAGACCTAGAAAACATAAACATTTGGGTACAAAACAAGTAATAAAAAGAGAATATAAAACAGGGTCTGCTAGCCCTATTGCAAAGGAAATAGGGTTAGTCTGGTCTGAGGGCAAACAGAGGTAGTACACTGGCCATAAATAATTATGGGAAGGTCCAGAAGGACAAGCAGAGCACCTGGAAATGACATGAACCCAACACAGAACCCAACTCAGCCATGCAGTCTGACTGACTTGCAGTCAAAAAATAATTAGACATATAAGACATGAAGAGGACAGAAAAATAAATCAGTTTCAGGAAATAATGAAATTCTGTATAGTTTCCACCAAAGATCTACTGGACTGTGGTGCAGCTTGAAAGGAAATGTTGGAAAAAAACCTCAGCAGTTTAGGAGAGGGTTACACTTAACAAGGTGTACTGGACAGGACTCACTTGACAGCACAAACTGCATAAACACACTGAATAATAAAAAAGAAACACTAAACTTTCTTTTGGCCATAAAACAGATTAGGGGAGACCTAAAAGGTATTTTATATTTAGATGTGTCTACCCTTGGTCTTGAAGCATCAATTTAAAAGACCAAATAATGAGTACGCATTTCATCAGGCCTTCTAGGTAAGCAGCAGCCATCTTGGGAAAGTCAGCCATCTTAGGGAACACAAAGTCTTCCTGCTTTTTACTGTGATCCATGGGTTGCTGTTTGTACTTCCATTCATCTTAAGCTGCCCATGTTCCTCTCCATGGTACAGTTAAGTTATACCAAGTGCAAAGGTGTTAGATACCCGCTATATATTTTTACAAAGAGAACAGTTAAAATACCTGACTTCCAGCCCTCCTGGGGCTTTAAGTTAATGGGATGTGGACGCAGTTCACCAGCTATAATGAATGTCACCGGGCAACTACTCACATCACTGACTACCTCACAGCCTGGAGTGTAACCCACAGTGCATGGGGAATCTACATTCAGAAAGTCTGGTGAAATCCTATCAACAAAATCAACTGCCCTGGAATTTGTACTTGAACCAGGAAAAATGCCTTGCTCCCTTTTCCAGGATTTCCTGACAAACAGCAGCAGGACTCTCACACAGCAGCACTTCCAGCAAAGGCTCTCAAAGCTACTTTGACCGTGTCCTTCCTTCCTACCCTACAGGCAATGACCGCTGCTTTTCAGTGAGCAATTTAATTTTAAAGAGTCTGTCGACGAGGTATCACAAAGATGATAAAAGTGCCTTGCCCTAGCATCTCCTATGGATAAAATCAATGATCCACTGTTCGACAGGCAGTAACATAAAAAGCTCAGAGGCCTCTATGTCCATGGCAGTCAGGTTCATGGGCTACAACCTCTGTGTTTTCTGAAAGGTTTTCAGCACAACAGTAGGATACCTAAGCAAACTAAGACCTGCCGAATACAGGGTAGCAAATCCAAATTATCGCCCCCTTGTGTATGAAGCAGTTTCAACACAGACAGTAACAGTTCAAAGTTTTTCCACGTTGTGAGAACTCATCCATCCTATGTCTATTTTACCTCGCTCTCCTGTTTGGTTCAGTGACAACCCTGCTGGGCGGATGTCTGGATAACTTTGTTCATCTCTGCTAGCAAAAAGTAGAAGTTAAAGGTATCTCAGCAGTCACTAGGCTTCTTCCAGATGGACCATAACTAAGTTACAAGCTCATTCAGGGTGTTCTTGGAAATAAAAACCCTGGCATCCTCCACCCAACAAAAGGAAGAAAAAATTAAATAAGCAAGGGCTGAGTGAAAAGCAGACAAAACACAGCAGCCCAGCACCATGTTTTGAGGTATGTCAAATCAGCACTCCATTTGTGTGTGCAGGGGCCTTGAGTTGTGAGCAAATCAATCACCTTCAGAAATGCCACCTATCAAATATGGAATCAGAGGATCAGGATTTCCGAACTGGCTCTTATGCTGTGATCTTGGATAAGTCTCTTCACTTCTTCAAGGTTCCATCTTGCTGCCCATGACAGAAAGACAGATATGGGGCTCCATTATTGTTCAGAACTAGCACTATGTAAATTACATATATTTGTGTGCACAGAAAAAAAAATCTCATTTTTAAGAACTATCTAAAATGAAAATGTCCCCTGTAGAAGAAAAAAACATTTGCTCAGCATTACTGCAAAAGATTTTATTTGACCTGGAATAAAATATTGGTTAGCTGCAGGATATTTGTTATCAAAATTTGTTTCATTTCAGATTTTTCATCCTTATTTTATGCCTTTTAACACTGTTTCAAATAAAAAAATTAATATATATATATATATAAAAAAAAAAAAACCAACAAAAAACTGAAGTCCAGGGAAAAGGTATTAAAATGTAGTTTTTTCCCTTCTAAGTTGCATTTTTAACAAATGTAGGATAAAAATGGAGATGCTGCTTACCCTTGTGTGACACATGGAGGCTCTCAAGTGAAAGGCTATTCTGAGTGTATCACCAACTGCTAATGAGAAGCACGGAAGATGACAGAGTCCCGTGAGTCATTACCACATGCTAATGCAGCATCTTGTCTGAGGAAGCCCCGGGTCATTGCAGCTTGGTCCTGTCCCCTGAAGTGTACCCACTCAGCCAGTGCACCAAAGACACAACTTTTTACCATGTTAGCACCGACAGAACTGACAACATTCTCTCCATTTTTGGCATGTATTAAAACGTGCAAATATTAGCAAAACACAGACTAAACTGATAGAACCTCAGATTTGGAGAGTAGTGAAAAGCAACCATGGAGCCTGCACAGTTTCACGTGAGCGCTATGGAGGTACTACGCTGCTATTGCAGATGCAGTATGGAAAACAGGTAATGTAAACTCGACATTAAAAATTTCACTGACAATTAAAGTGACAGATTAAACTGATCCGCATGCAATCTGCAAACTGATTTGGCATTCACTGATTAATGCAGTAAATTAGATATTAGCATCTCACATGCAATGTTATAAATCACTAACTTCACTCAGCAATGTATATGTGGTGTCAAACAATTTTTGATGCTGTGCAAGTCATTAATTTTTCTGTAGGTGAAGCACTGAGTATCTGTTACAGTTTTAGGATGAGATTATGAACAGAGACTTCCAATTGCCGACCAAAATTACTTCCAGACTTTGTCACTAGCGTACTTTATACTATTATAACTGCTCAGATTTCCAAAATTCAAGTGGAAATTGCTTTTCATTGTACTGGAAAATAGCAAAAGAAACCTACCAGCACCAAGTCCAGACCCAAGCTTCTTTTTAGTGGACAAGCATTTGAGGGTGGAGAGGTGCTTTAGAAACGTGATTTATTTCTCTAAAAAGGTGCTTTCAAGAACTGCCCAGCTCTGAGTTTTGCTGATGTTCAATACAATATAGATTTGCTGCTTGAAGAAACTGCAGCAAGAAATGCCACAGAAGGGGCCTGAGATTAGTTAGACGTGTTTAGCCCAACTACTACAAACAAGGCAGAGTTCCTCTCTTAAGATTTTATATGGATGTTACCCTCCATGAGTCAACAGACTCCCAGTACTTTCAGCTATGCAGTCACAAATTCACAAGGTGAAGGTATTGCCCTGCACAAATCCCAGGCCATGCAAGGCTCTAAGCCTTAGCAACAACACTCCAGCTCACAGCTGTCAACACTAATGAATTAAACTGGACGGTAACAAGATCCTGGAGTTATTTGAGTTATTTGTGGCTGTGGTACAGGTGAGTGCCTTTGGCTGCAGGTGGACATCCTCCTCCAGCTGCACTGGCAGGAGAGGTTATTGCCTCCATCTGCTCAGGGCTGCTTTCCCTCCGGATCTGCTGATGAAGCAGCACATGTGAGTGCTCCCTGATTTATGGCAGGCAAAGTCAGACAGGTGAGACCAGAACAACAGCTCGTACCTACTCGGGGATTTTATGTTAACTTGCCTCATTTTCAAATGGCAGCTGCTCTCTGGGCTGCATTAAAACATCTTCCAGACTCTTGTGACCTGCCCAAAGGCAAGAGGAGAAAAGCTACAATACAGTGGTGCTACAAGGTAGAGGAGCAACTCAGTGGCTGTGTTCTAGTCACTTTTAAAATGTATCATTCTAATATGTGAGAAAATTCCAATACGTGATAATATTCTTATTATTCCATGCAAATAAAATTATGGAAGAGGGAATATGTCCCTTTACCTTTTTAAAGAGTGCATACTGTGGGACATCGGACTGCTAACTCTCATCACCTTTGCAGCTTTGGGAAAACTTGTAAATACAGCTTGGTCTTTATTTGAGAGATTCAGCTCAAGTCTGCTTCTAAAACATGTAGAATGCAAGCAAGCTAAAGTTCAGACGAAATTCTGTCTCAATTTGAAACTGCACAAGAGGGAACTTTCTTTAAATCAAAGATGGACATAAAAGGGTGTGTTTATGTACAGCTTTTTTTTTTTCAGAATACTATTAAAAATTATTAAAACACAATGCACGTATAACTAAAAGAAAACTCGGTACAATTTTCTGTTCAGAAAGCAACATTTTGTTTTACATTTTCCCAATAAAGAAGAAACATTGATTACACTAATGTAATGGAATAGAAATTCCCTGACATGACTCTTCATGGTATATCATGCCTAAGAAGTCCAGTCAGTTGAAATTTAGGCTGGAACTCAATGATCTCCAGAAACTGGATTTGGAATGACTAATTCCTGAATGTAACCAGATATCCTTGCAGAAGGAGGACAGATTAAGGTTCAAGGCAAATGCTGTATGTAATATAGATCTTAACCTCATTTAGCAGCAATGTTGTTTAAGGCTTTATTAAGGGATTGAGTTACTGCTTCTGCTTAAGCAGAAGTGACAGAGTCATTCACAAGGGTAATAAAAATAAACAAGATAATGCAAGAGAGGGAATTGCACCTACTGGTAAGGAAGTAACTGAAAAGACTAGGTGGCTCTTCTATTACCACTCTGTGGAAAGCATAATGTGATCCAGTGTCCAAAAGCAACTCAATTTAAGTAGATTTTTCAAAAAGCCTTCATTGAGGTCTCCCATAAAAGGAATGTGGTCAACAAAAAAAATCAAAGCTTTTCCATGTAAGTGATTTTGTGAGGATGCAGAAAAGCAATACGATCTACAGGGCTCCATTAGAAGGCTCTTGGCTATAGCCCTGCTACCAACAAGCACTTTGTTCTTGATTAATGTTCTTCTGTGTGAAAGGACTGGGGTTTTTGTTTGTTTGTTTTTAGAAATTTACTTTCCTTCTCTATCCCCATTCATAAAGTATCTAGAGAGGATAAACATTTCCGGCTTATACAGGTTTCCCAGAACAGCTGGTGCCTTTGCTTTTAGTGCAGAGAGGCTTCTAGGTCTGACTGGAAGCATCCTGTCAAAACTGCACAAATGAAGCTTGCTTTGGTAATGCTGGTATTGTAAAATATTCCTGGATAGCACTATTAATCTTGCACTCAGCAGCCATTTAATTTTTCTCAGGGTTTATCCTAACAGACTCTGAATAAACTCCTGCAAAATAATTACTATAAAATGATTTGTTTAGCAAGCTAACCAGTGAGCACTGAGGACATTCAATAGAGAATCTGTTTGTTAAAGATTCCTTGCCTGACACTATTAATTCACAAGTGAGGAATTGGTGGGCAGACTTTATAGATTACAGGTACTGAAGTACCCATCGGTTTTAAAAGGATAGTTCTGTTAGAAATTCCAGGCTACAATTCTTCAAGCAAAGCATTGTCCCCTTCCTGACACTCTGATGATGCTATGATGTTAAAGGTGGAATGAATTGCTCTCTGAAGTGCCTCGTTTTCTCTCTGTTGACTACAGAGGGAACCTGGAGACTGGCTTTGACATGATGCCTAACTTTCAGATCGCTGAAGTCACAAAAGATGAATATCACCTTGTCTAACTTCACACAACAAAGCATCTGAATGTCTGAACTAAATCTTGCCTAGGGAGATTGAATCCCGTGACGTCGTGAATTAGATGACTGGTTTATTATACAGATTTTATTTCCTGACAGTTCAGTTGAGGTCTAGGCTGAGAATTGCACTGAACTGCTTGGGAATTAGCTTTGCAAGTTGGAGTTTAGGAGAGCCCTTTTTTGTTTCCTATCCAGTGAAAATATTTTCTGACCTTAGTTCAAATGCTAAAAAGAGCAGACAGCATCAGCAGAATGTAGAAGTGTTAAAATGAGTTCTCCTATACACTATTAAGTCAAAGAAATAATCCATTGCTCGGCTTTATAAACTGGAAAAGAAACTGTCTTCGTTTCATCTAATGCCTTTCCTACGCACTCTTTATGGGCACTTGGCACTTAGTAAAACCCACACAAGTACAGCAAGATTCCTCAGGCAAACAGGGAAGCTCTGCCATGACCAAGCTCTCTGCCCCAGTAACTTTTGGACTGAGTGTAATATTCTAAAGAAAACTCCCCAGTGACAGCACTCAATTATACCAACACAGTCCCAGCTTAGGCAGAGCCCGGCATTAACTAAAATCTCAAAGCTGACGGCAAGTCTACTCTTTCCTGTTGCATCAGTCAAATCCCTTGACTTAAAATTGTTAGAGATCCACCAGTAAACTGCTGGTTATTGTTGCCACCACAACTGGCCTGCCTCTGTTCACTCACTACTTGTCTCTCATTTCTAAGATTGATGAAAAGGCTGTTTAAAATTGTTTCCATTTCCACCCAAATAATTCCATCCCAGGTGTCAGCTAATCTAATGCTCACCCACTGCGGCCCAGCCAAGGGGCTTTGGTCATCTTTATTAATCTGTTGTCGCTTGCCTTTGTAATATGCATGCTAAGGAATTCACAATCTCATTTCTTTGTCCTTTGCTTGTACTCAGTGCACAGCACAGACCAGACTCACCTGTGAGTACTGCTCTGAGATGGTGCAGCAACGTGAATAAATGGAAACAGTAATAAACTCCTCTGTAGTATTTACAGAACAGTATCACTGTGGGCTTGCAGTGTAGGAAGGGAAATTTTGCATGACTGACTTCCATTTGGTGGCATCCTGCCCGGTCATGACACTTCAGTTCCATTTCAGCAATTATCCTAATTGTCCAGGAAAGAAATGCACTGTTTACTTGAAAAGTCAAAAAATAATATGAACCAGAGAATGCTCTGACTGCTATTATACTTGAGAAAGACAACTGTAATGCATTACAGACACTGCTGATGTTTGGTACTGTTAGCAAAAGAAGCAGCAAGTGGACACATCTATTATAATTTAAGGGGAGCTACATGAAGTCACAAATTAGCCCACATTCTACAAATCAACAATTAAGATGAAGACTACTCTTTACAATATAAACTTATAATGGAGTAATAATTGCCCTAAAGGTTTTGTGATGAGATTAGAGCAGGAATGTTTTACGAGGAGAAATAGGCTTGCCCAATTGAGAGAAATTGCCTGATTTCACTTGGGAGCAGAGGAAGTTGGAGGTGCTCCAAAGATGAAGTTAGAAGAAAACAGAAGACAACACTGTAAGCATGGAAGATCTCTGCAAACCACTCTGTGCAAAGATCACAGAATCATAGAATGTCCTGAGCTGGAAGGGACCCACAAGGGTCATCGAGTCCAACTCCTGTCCCTGCATGAGGCAACCCCACAGTTCACACCATGTGTCTGAGGGTGTTGTCCAGTCTCTTCTTGAACACTGTCAGGTTTGGGGCCGTGACACCTCCCTGGGGAGCCTGTTCCAGTGCTCCAGCACCCTCTGGGTGAAGAACCTTTTCTTAATGTCCAGCCTGAACCTCCCCTGGCACATCTTCCTGACATTCCCTCGGGTTCTGTCATTGAGCAGGTCAAACATCTCTTGGAGTAGAAATTTTTTCCAACATAAGATCAAAAAGGTTATTCTGCATTTCTCATTTGTCTTAATCAGTTTAAAGTCATACTTTTAGAAAATATACTTTGTACAACATGCATTTTGCAATCCATTTTTTAAAAAATCAGTGTAACTGTATAGTAGTATGTACCATTGCAAACAGTAAGCATCGGCTCAAGCCTCCTTGACCTACAATGAAAGAACAGCTATTACTTAAACCTAACTCTTCTGTTTTCCAAACCAAACTCTTCTTTTGGCTGTGAAGAATCCAGCAATGACAAAGAAACTGAAGTCCAAATCAGTGATGTTCCTATCAAACATCTTGTTAGGCTTATCCTTTTTCAAAAGTTTTGATAACTGTATACAGACAGCTTATTCAAGAAGTCAAAGCTCCAGCAATTAATGGGATGACACGCAATGTGCTTTTACGGCTTTTGCTAGCAGAAGCTCCACCCAAGTAACTTCATAGTTTACTCACTTCTTTTACTTTGTGAAACACCTCACATGCAATAAACACTTTCGTTAATTTGCTGTCTAAGTGACTTGGAAATTTTTCTAGACAGGTGAGTCACTTTACTACTGTTTTGTTACTGATGTGTACAATAAAAGCGCCTGATGAGTTAACACTATTGCCGAAACTTTACACTTAGTGTTTCTGATCTTACAGTGACGATAGCTTTCTTTTCGTTATGATTTCATCAGCATATGTTCACAAACTGATGTACACACACTGTTATTCCATGAGGTGCTTAAAGAGTCAACAGTAACTTTCTCTAAATCAATAGCAACACTGATAATATTACAGAAATATCGAAATTCGATCCTTTGCATTTTTTTTTTTTGTGCTGTATAACATGATGCTCAATTTATGCAGTTGTTGCTTACAGCCCTAAATGGCATCTTAAAAACAGGGTACATAGTTTAGGCTTAAGAGCATGGAATATTCACTGCTGTAGTCTCCTCAAAATCATTTATTCTAGATTGTGGCTCACACAAATCAACCGAAAGAGCTCAGATCCCAGTGTGCCGCAACCCATCATCTCACAGAACCAGACAGATTGTCTCTTAACCCTCAAAGTTTCGAGGTATCAAAATAGTTGCTTTGGACATCTTCATTCACATAAAATGAAAAATCCACCATTGATACCATTTTTGGAACATGATAAATCGCTCTGTAAGAGTTGACTAAATTGTATTTCCTTGTAGTTCTGAAGAATATTGCCAAACCTCTTATTTCACTTACAAATATGCTGATACTCCGTCAATCAGACCCCATGAACAACACAATTCAATCTGGAACTGGCCCCAGAACCCAGCCGACTCATTTAAGTGCTTACAACCTCTCATTTGTACAAAACTTCAGCACCTCAGCTGGCAATCATTTAAAGAAGGAGGGGTAAAAGTATTCTTAAATTTTCTTTCATGTAATAAAACCAGACGGGTAATTTAAGATCTTGCCATCCCTGTGTGACTTCTGGATCAATGTGCCTTACTAGCAAGGCTTTCAAAGGCTCGATTCATAAAAGCCCTGCATGCTTCATTTATGGAGGGACTCCGTAAAACTGCCTCCATGGAAGCACTGCGCAGTGTCTGTCCTTTCTCATCCACACAGGTGGAAGGCACGCCTCGGGAAAATTCAGTAATGACAGCACTTTTGAAAACTCCTGGGGGACTAAGGAACATGGTTCCCATTAATTTGTGCTCCTAAGTCACTTGGCAGCTTTTGAAAGATCCTCTCTTTCCCCACATTTTTCATTATCTCAAAGCAAAAGAATCGCAACACACAGGTTTAATGATCTCGACCGAGATTCTGATGTGTGGCTACAGGTTGTGAGTTTCCAAATACAGCATAAAGGAGTCTCATTTGTTGAAAGGGCATGCACTCCCTTTCAGAAAATTTTGGTCCCCTGTTACAGACTCTTAAATTTTTCAGGGAAAAATCAATGTACCAGGTCTAGTCAGTTGGCATTTCTATTTATGTATTATGGATTTGATTTGCAACTACAAGGTCAAGGCTTTTTGGTTTTAATTATTCTATTCCAGAGTGTCTACTTCACTGTATCCACCACTGCTGGCACCAACGTGCCATACCCCTCCAATAACAGATACAGTGCAGAATTATTAAAGAATGTTGGTGGTTTGGTGCAGCGGTTGGTTTGCTAAGAAAGCTGGCTGCAGTAGACACACAAAAACAGAAGAGCAGTCCAAAGCAAGCAGGGCTCCCTGGGGCAGGTTTTGGACAAGAAGGGAGGTTTTGGACAAGAAAAGGGAAGAGCTGGACAGGGTCTTATAGCAAGACTGGGGCAGATCTGCAATAAGACCTCTCAGACAGAGAAAAGCTGAAACTGAATACTTCAGACGATAAGCCCTGAGGTATAGAAGTACCCTGAGCCAAAATCAAAAGAAGTCCTCACTGTGGGAAAGAGGAGGAAATATAAGTTTTCTGAATCTTGTATGTGTTGCACCGCTACAGAGCAGCAGTACCTCAGAGTCCAGTGTTGGTGTGTACGATACCTATGCAGGCCTTCAAAAAATAAGGTTCTTGCTGCTGGCGTTATTTCATCTTCCACAACCTGGAAGCACACACGGAAAACCTTCTTTCCTTCTTATCCTATCTTCTCCTTGTTTTTGTTCTTCATCTTCCAAAAATGATTTTGCTCACCAGTGCCCCTCAGGCTCTCATGAGTCATGCCAGAAAAACAGGCTAGCACTCACCTGAACATCCAGATATTTATCTTTTCATTTGATAATTGTAAATGTTAATTGTCTAATCCTTTTGCATTAAATTCAGTTTTCACAATTCACTGAATTCCCTTCAATCTCAATTGGTTTCTTTGCTGATTCAACAGATTATCCATCTAGTTAATTCAGTCTGGTTGACTGAGTGGCTATCTGATCAAGTTTGATTGCTCTACTTAATTAATTGGATTGTAAGTGTTTATTCCAATCACTTTCTAACTGGTCAAATTCTTTAAACATTTTCAGTTTCTAGACCAATTATTCTTGCCTGATAGCCTGTCATTTGTTTTCAGTGTTACTGGTTTATCGCTTTCTCTCCTTTCCTCACCTCTCCCTCTCTCATTTATTCTTTTGCTCACACAGTCCGACTCCCTCCCTTTTGCTTGATCATCTCCCTCTTCTGCTCTTACTTTCTAAGTTTCCCTGCTGTCTCTCACCTCTTCTCAAAGACCACTGCAATTCCTCACAAACAGGAATCAAGTTGCATAGCCAGGTCTTAACATCTTCAAACATCAGTCCTGTCTAAATCAAAAGCCCTTCCTACAGTTAACAGTGAACTTCCTGCATCTATGTAAAACAAAGCTCAGAGCAAAACTACCCCTGACCTTGTTTTAGCAAAATCAAGGTTCCGCATTCCCTCTGTTGCAGGGGTAAGGGCTTGTTATGGAGGGAGAAAGGGAGAGAGACACTATCATCTGCTTGTGCAACAGATGAGCTTGCATAAATCACTGAACCTGGAGTAATACTTGCTTAAAATCATTGGGTCACCCATAAATCATCAGTGTCCTCCCATTTCTCAAGTGATAATAGTGAATCCTATGATTGTTTCAATAAATCCAAGTAGTTAAAACATCACAAGAACTAAGTGGCAGCAATTAATAGTAATAAAAATAAGTTCAATTTGGGGAAAGCAGATTAGAGAGTTCATTTTCTTTCACTGAATCAATGGCTCCCCTGTTGAAATAAGCCTCAATTAAGGGAGAAGGTCAGTATAAAAATCATATACAGCATTAAAAAGATAATGTATTGGCCAATTCTTCAAGGTGTTAAAAAGTACTTAAGAGCCACAACTGCCAACATTGGTAGAGGAACTGAGGGATTTGCAGTGTCTCTCAAGCAGCTCCTGGTACCTCTTATGAACAGGCCCTTCTTTTTTGATTATTAATGCTTTGAATTTTAAAGGCTGGTATTTCTCAATTCTGTTTCTTATCCCAAGTCACCTGTGTTTTTCAGAATTAGAGCAGATGAAACTGTCCCCTCTGGTAAGACTGTCTAATACCCAAATTCCATCCTTCTGTGGCAAAATTCAGCCTTTCCACCTTCTGTATGAATGCATCCATTTTAAAGACCAGTTTTACAAGCGTTATTATACCATATAAAACACTTCTTTATATATCCCTCCTCATATCTTAAAAAAGCCAAATATCTCAGAGTACTACGTCCCATTGACCAACACACTGGCACGACAGACCTATGAAAACCAAATGTTTTAGTCATCCAGGTTCGTTTCCCACCCCTCCTTTGGTGAGTACGCTAATGTTTTAAATAGATTAAATTATTTAACAAAACCATAACTGTCTAAACTTGGCTCCACAAGAAGCAGGTGTTCACAGTCAGTAACAGAAATGCTAAATCACTAATTCATGACTGTAAGAAACTACAGTAAGAAACTACTGTAAGAAACTAATTGAGTTACTGTGCCTCTTCTAGAAGCAATATTAAGACTAAATTTGCTTAATTTTTTATTCCCAGCATTACTATAACTTAATTTTTAAAAGATGAAAATGAAAAATGAAGTAGTATATAAGCTCCATAACAAGTGCATTAAATTTATTTTACTTAAACGAGCACAAACTCACAAGTGAAATAATTTTCACTTTGGAATTAGCTTAAAACGATTTAGCTTCACTACAGCCACCACACTCATCTGTAAAGCAGTTTTTTCTCCAACACAAGATCCTTACAGCATTAAAACACTATCAGGTTAGAGATGGGTTTTGGCACACAACGTGAAGTCAGAATAATCAGTCATATCTCATGGGAGAACAGAGGTGAATGGGGAGGAAGGTGGTTGCCAAAGAATTTGGAGGCAAATATTAAAATAGTAAAGCTTTTCCAAATGCCTACTTAGTGAAATTAGATTCACAGGAAAAACAGCTCGGTGGAACTGTATAAATAGGATAGGCCACTCCAAGGAAAATGCAGCCAATCTGCCTAATTATTATTATTTTTTTTTAAATTAAGGCTACTCAGAACTTAATCCAAACATACTGAATAAAATTCCCATTGACCTCAATTAGCACTGGATCTATCCTGTGGCTTGGTAAGCTCCTTAACCATGGTATTAATACCAAAGAAAATTCTCCAGCTTCCTTTACATAAAAATGACCTGGATAGGCCAAGTAGGTATTACGGTATATGTTGGTCCAAAACCTCAAATAGAGACAACTATTTCTAAAGTTTAAGACTACCTTTTTTTTTTTTTAAATAACGTCTATTTTTCAGTTTCATAACCCTGGCACAATCCTAACTGTGTTCATTGTCCTTTTCACCCATCTCCTGAATTTTGGAGCAGTGGTGGATCACCAGACCATATCACATGACATTGTTGGTTCCAGCGAAGGTACATGTCTTCTCTCCTCTGCCCCATAGCCACAACTAAGCAAATAATTAATTAAAAAATATTGACTTCACAAATCTTCTGTAAACATATGGCAATTTTACTCAAGTGAAACTTTCTTAAAAGTAATACAACATTTATAATTAATTGATTATTAACATCCCAATTAGCTGTGTGTTATGTTGGACTTCCATTAGAAACCTGTGTTTAAATTTTTTACTGTGAGAACAAACATTCACTGGAACAGGGGGACATGGTGGAGTCCCCATCACGGGACATTTTGAAGATACAGCTGGTCTGGATGCAGATAATCTCACCCAAACTCCCTTCCCCATGAAAGGCTGGACCAGATGATCTTCTGAGGTTGATTCCAGCCTGGGCTGTTTTACAGTTCCACTGGATACACTGATACTATTTCAGTTCTTGGTTTGGAAGAGGTTAACTTTGCTAGGCAATTTTCCAGTAGGAAGCATCCAGAACTCATTCTGAAAAGTGGCTCACTGGTACTTCATTAAGTTCAGTTAACCACAGCACCCTGTCAGCAAATTAATTTATAAGACAAACTGCAAAAGCGAGAATATGTGGGAAAACTGGAATGATACATATTCAGGTTTTGTCTGAATACACAAAAACATCATTTTAGTAGTGATTCAGATACATAAGTAATCCTGTTTGGACAAAGCCCTTATTGACTTCCTGTAGTTGATTCATAAATCTCTTGCTCGACTATTTATCAAATGGGATCATGAAAAATTCTATCTGGAAGTTACCCATATTTCTTCATACATGTTGCAAGTCCATATGCGTACTCCACCCCCACTGCCTTTTTTTCTCCAGTAAAACCACCTTTAAGTCTTCAAAATTTTTCCTATCTTGAGAGGTCGTCTGCTTTGGATCAAGGATTTTGCTTTTAGTACAACCTTAACTTTGCATAAGTATTATAACCATGACATCATTACAGAACTAACTGCTTACCAGCTCTGAAGATAATGAGTGTATTCCTATGTACTTTCAGTATGTACTGAAAAAAGATATAGCTGAGTGGACAGAAACATTAACTTAATCCACAACACACTCCAAAATAAATATGTTTTTTATGTTGCTTACTGAGCTTGAAAACTTGAAAGCTAAGTGCTTCCTCTTGGACAGGCTGAGTGTCTGAAATAGCTGTTTTAAACAGCCTCGGAGCGACATTAAACCTTTAACATGTTTTAGAAGCATTTGATGTCCACGCCTCTTACTTAAAAAGTTACTTAGAACTGGGAAATCGAACATTGCTAAGTAAAACAATGTCTTGTCATTTACTTGTGCTCACTATTAAGTACTTTAATTAAGACTTTTGGAAATAAGTTAGCAAATTAATTAATTCACAACTGCAGTACAAAATGAGTAAGAAACCCATTAAATATCATTAATAAATCAATACATTACTTAGGAAATGAACTCTATTTTTATTACTAGAAATTACCATCAACTATAAAATGCCACTGTACTAACTACTTTATTCGTAGAAGGAACGAATTCTTAACTGACGTTATTAAATTAATTTACTACTTCTCTGCAATTTGTAATTTTTTTTTTTTTTTTTGCTTTGGATATTGCACTTACTTAAATAGTAAGTTGTAAGAAACAAAATCACACAATCAATAGCATAGGTTTTACTCAGAAACACAGTCTGCTTCACATTTAAGACAGCAACTGAAAGTCAATTGGCAGTGGGATGATGGGCAATGCTACCTGTTTCATGTCCTGATCCAAAACCTATAGAAGTCCAAGCAGCCTTTCTGTTGACTGCAGGGGCTTTCTGATTGAAAGTAATTATATGGTTCAGGAAACTTTATGTGAAAAACAACAAAAAAAAACCCCAACAACAACAACAACAAAACCCACCAAAAAAACCCCAAAATCCCAAACCAACCAACCAAACAAAACCCCACCTCAAACAAACAAATAAACCCAAAACAACAACAAAACTGAATCAAACCAAACAAACCCCAAACACTTAGCACCTATCAAGTGCTAAAAAGCCTTTAAAGAATTAAAGTCAGGGGATGGAGTATGTTGATGATGAACTACAGACATGAGAAGAGATGAAGCAAATAGAGTTGTGGCCAATCCTGAGCATTAAAAAGCAAACAAACAAACGAACAAACACAAAAAAACCCAACAATAACACCTCATCCAACAAACAAACAAACAAAAAACAACAACAAAGCAAACACACCAACCAACCAACTCCAATCAAAACCAAATGAAATCCCTCAATTTGCAAGGGCTTTCCTTTTTTCTATCAATCTTTACCCAATCAAGATCGATTGTATGATGGGAATTTGGAAATGCGAAGATATTCAAGTGACAAAGCCCTTTGATTTTCTAATTTGCGGCACTGCTAAATGAAGAAAGGGAAATACAGAGTACAATGAAGACAATGCAAGGATAGAATTATGTTTGTACTCAACCATTTTTAGTTAGATGGTATATCAATCTAGAATTTTTAAATTTGGAATAAAAAAGAATCAAGAATTTTATCCGCATCTGAATTTTTTTTTTTAAATCTTAATTTTCCATTCAATCCTAAAGAGGCTATTATTTTTTCAGTTCAAACGCAATAAAAATCTCATCTTTTCCATGATTAAAGAAGCCAAAAAATGGAAATCCCAATGCTCAGAAGCAAACCCCAACTTCAAACTTCTACCTTCTTCACATCTTGGCATTTAATTTAGATCCAAACCTGTATTCACCTACGGAAATGGTAGCCTAATTTCCTAAGATTGTCTACGTGCCTTTATTTATCTTTAAGTTGTGTATATGGTCTTTAAAAGGCTTAGAAAAATTAGGTTGAAGCTTCTTAGTGTTTCTCAGATGTTTCCTTCCCAAATTCACTCATGTTTTAGGTGCTTCAGTGACATCAAGGTACCCAAGTAGCTAAGCTGCCCAAAGGCTAACAGTTGCAGAAAAATCAGGTTTAGATTAATCTTTTCTTATTGCTTTCCCTATATCCTCCAAGCCTAAGGTGCCACCTTTGGCTGCTCATCATCACCTTCTTTTCTAGTAAAAGGACACAGCACCGCATCTTCAGCTGTGTGCAAAACGCTTGGCAGTTTCAACAAACAGAAAAAGAACAAGTGGTTTTATTCCCTCCTGGTATTATTCATACACCGTGTCCTGTAAGCAAAGAAGGGGAGTAGCCTACTGCCAGAAATCTGTAGACAAAATGGGAGATTTGTTCCTTCTTTTTCTCACAATGTATCTTAATAGCTTCAGCAACTGCCATCTGTCATCTGCAAATGGGTGCCCAGCAGAACGGGCAGAACATTATCCTTTCCCTCAGCCAACCGTCCTTCACCTACAGCTCTCCTTCAAGTACTCCCAAGAGGAGCATCCATGGACCCTCATGGGAGCTGAGTATCTCCCGCCATCTGTGGTAATATTTGTTGCTCTGATTTCCCAAAGCACTGTAGATTTGAATGACTCCTGTCCTGCTCACTTTGTTTTGGGGAGCTGAAACACTTTATTTTCAGCCTGAGAGAGATACCAAGACAGGCTCCAAGCATCAGCAGCAGAACAGGAGCATTCTGTCTGAACATGCCTCGTGCTTTCGGCAGAACGTCAGGTGGTTCCTAGCTGGAACTTAGAGAACACCTTTGCGTGCAGATAGTGCAACAAACCCCTTAATACAACTGGCCTTTGTGGAGAGCAACGTGAATAACCGAAGTAATGTATATTCTGCAGCAATTTCCCTGTCCTAGACAGGTTGAAAGAAGGACATGCAGCTCAACTCAGCAGTACTCCAAATAAATAAAACGGACGAAAGGTAATGTGTTAAGTGCTATAAGTAATAATGTTCTTCACTGACATGCCACCTAAAGATTTCAGTATGATTCAGAAGATCCATAAAGCCGGTAGAACTAAAATGCAGCTGCCTCTGGCATGAAGCACTAAATTCACACACTGGAATTGATAACAGAACTCGTATTTTAAAAAGTTACCCCCATTAAGGTTGCCCATCATTAAAATTCCACACACACATTGAGCTATTAAGGGTTACTCAGCAATAACTACTTTGGAACATTGCCAAAGAAAGGCATACTTTATTATAACCAAGTTTTCCACAGTTGTTTAAAAAAATAACCATGAAATTTGTTACTAGAAACAGCAAAAAGATGGCTTGCAAGTTATCTGTCTAGGAATTGCTCATCTGTTCTGCTTTCTGATGCAGAAATGATAGGCATCTGGCAAGCCAGGATGAATACTGCTTTGGTTTTCCCAAAATGAAATTTTCCTAGAAATTCTTTCCAAAGGGAAAAAAAAAAAACAAAAACCCACCAACAAACTATACTAAAAACAACTTGCATCGTTTAAGAAGTTAAAAACTTCTAAGGTAACATCAAAAAAATTTTTCCTTGGAAGGGAATTTTTTTTTTTAATTTAAAAGATTGATTTGACAAGATGCCTTCATTCTGTGAGAGTTCTGTAACAGTCAGAAATCATGCTCCCCTCCAAAAAGGCACCAAAACGCTATGAGCTAGAAGCAATAAAATGTTACCTGTACTGCAGTTCTTCATCGCAAAGGAATCCACAGCTGCTACGCTCTTGTTCCCATTGGCAACATACTCCAGTGAGATTCGAAATGGTTTCTCTAGATGTCCAACTCTCCTCTGAAGCAACACCCATCTGGTCTCATCATACAGCGAGAGGAAAGAACAAAGGAGAAGAGTGGTAAGAAAGGCTACTTTACAAGCACCAAATCCTCCAAAGCAGCAGCTCCACAAGTGGCTTGTCACCCCGTGCCTTCTACCCCAAACCTCACACCCCTCATGGTGTCCCATGGTCAAAGCCTTTCCCTCCAATGGATTTTGCAAAAGCACGCTTCTAATCGCCAAGATTTCCACCCAGCTAAGATGTGGAAAACCCAGCTAAATAGTAGCTTATTGCTCTCTTCTGTCACACTTCTGTGCTTCTGGATTTCTCACAGATGTCTGCCTGCTTTTTAAAAGAAACCCAACTTTCTTTGCAAGGCAAGCTGTGAGATCTGCAGTATACGTGCACACCCCCTCTAAATACTATTCCTCCTGTTTCTCACCGTGGTGTCTCTTAGTCACTCCGGCAATAAGCCAGTCTCCAGGGCCTGAGCAATAGCTGTAATTCCCAGCACCGCGTCACTGGTTGAGGTAACACGCCTTGCTTCTAATGGAGCTGGCTGGAATGTCTACGAGTGCATGAAGCACTACAACTAAAACACTCCTCCTCTGCACTCCTTCCCTCACCACCTCGCAAACAAACAAACAAACACTCCCACCGAATAAATCAAGGAACTAAGAGACTGGATTGGCAGCCCCGGAGCCTAACATCCCCACTCCATGAGTGTTTCAACTTAGCTTGCTGCTAGGAGTAAATGAGAACAAGAACTCTGTATAAGCTTAATTTCTTCTCTGAGGTGCTAGCAGGCACCAAGGCCTGGCTGACTCTGATGTCCCCCTTCTCACCTGCGGCCAGCTGGGTCTGCTGGTCCACCCAAAACACCTCACCGGGCAGCACAAGAACTATGGGTAGACCCTCAGCTCTTACACATCCCCCTCTGATTTAACTTTCAAATGTTCTGTGTTCAGCAAGACATGTCTAATGACAGACAGTAAAAATGTAAGCTTTTTCCCTGTTATACTGAAATTCTGATCTTCAAGGAAAACTTTAAGGAATGAAACACTTGTACGATAACATGCCCATTTCACCTTTCATGCTTGGGGACAGGCTGTCAGTAAAACCATCTGTTGACATCATTTGGGAAGGTCTGCCTCCCACGAGGTGTGTATTACTCCGGCAGCGATACAGAGCCTATCACTCATTTCACCCCAGTTTATTCCATGGCTACTCACTAACCATAAACACGACCAGACACAAGAGATTCTGTAAAGTCACTCAGTCCCTACTAATCCACTGCTTCATATTTCTCTTCTGCTACAGGAAAAAATGCAGCACCAGTGAAAAAAGATTTCTTTTTAGTGAACTGTAACTGGTCAGCTGGACCCAAACTAGACAACAGGGGTCTAATAAAGCCGATTACGAAATGTTCTTTACAGCTCCAGCTGCCATTTTTAAAAGATGAGAACAAAAACTTAGTATGTTTCCTTAAGTTGCTTTCAAACACCAATATTAAGCATTTTTGAGGAAGACTAACTTTCTGGTTGACATAACGGGTCAGGGGCAATACATTTTTCACTGCTCTTACAACGTTTCCTCATCAAGTTCCCCTGTCACTCTGAGCGTATGGATTTGTGCCAGTACGTGGGCTGTGTAGAAGGCGACATTTTTTCTTGGACAATGGAAATGAAACAGATGTTCTGAACAAAAGAAACCACAGTTTATCTGGTATCCATAACAAGAACCTCCTAGTCCAGAAATATGACAAAATGTGCGTGTTACCAAGTGAAGAAACACTTCCAAAAGGAAATATAACAACATATGCATGACATTTGCACCGACCAACCATCACTTATGCCTGCTACAACCATGGATCATTCCCAAATTGCAGCCCCTGTACTTATGAGGTTCAGCAAGACCAAGTGCCAGGTCCTGCACTTGGGTCACAACAACCCCAGGCAGTACTACAGGCTCAGGGTGGCTGGAAAGTGCCTGGGGGAAAAGGATCACAGAATCACAGAATAGTTGGGCTTGGAAGGGACCTCTGGAGAATATCTAGTCCAACCAACCTGCTACAGCAGGTTCACCTGCAGCAGATCACACAGGAATGTGTCCAGGTGGGTTTTGAATGTCTCCAGAAAAGACGACTCCACAACCTCTCTGGGCAGCCTGTTCCAGTGCTCTGGCACCCTCAAAGTAAAGAAGCTTCACCTCATACTCAGATGGAACCTCCTTTGCTTCAGTTTGTGCCTGTTGTCCCTCATTCTATTGCTGGACACCACCAGAAAGAATCTGGTCCAATCCTCTCAACACCCACCCTTGAGATATTTATAAACACTGATGAGATCTCCTCTCAGCCTTCCCTTCTCCAGGCTGAACAGACCCAGCTCTCTCAGTCTCTCACTGATGTCAGAGATTGGAAGGGACCTCAAAAGATCATCCAGTCCAATCCCAGCGCCAGAGCAGGAACACCCAGATGAGGCCACACAGGAAGGCGTCCAGGCAGGTTTTGAATGTCTCCAGAGAAGGAGACTCCACAACCCCCCTGGGCAGCCTGTTCTGGTGTCTGGCACCCTCACTAAGAAGAAGTTTCTTCTCATAGTTAAGTGGAACCTCCCGTGTTCCAGTTTGCACCCATTACCCCTTGTCCTATCATTGGTTGTCACCGAGAAGAGCCTGGCTCCATCCTCTTGACACTCACCCTTTACGTATTTATAAACATTAATGAGGTCACCCCTCAGTCTCCTCCAAGTTAAAGAGACCCAGCTCCCTCAGCCTTTCCTTATAAGAGAGATGCTCCACTCCCTCCATCATCTTTGTTGGCCCGTGCTGGACTCTCTCCAGCAGGTCCCTATGCTTCCTGAACTGAGGGGCCCAGAACTGGACACAATATTCCAGATGTGGTCTCACCAGGGCAGAGTAGAGGGGAAGGAGAACCTCTCTCGACTTGCTGACCACCCCCCTTCTAATACACCCCAGGATGCCATTGGCCTTCCTGGCCACAAGGGCACAGTGCTGGCTCATGGTCATCCTGCTGTCCACCAGGACCCCCAGGTCCCTTTCCCCTACGCTGCTCTCCAACAGGTCATTCCCCAACTTATACTGGAACCTGGGGTTGTTCCTGCCCAGATGCAAGACTCTACAGTTTCCCTTGTTATATTTCATTAAATTTCTCCCTGCCGAACTCTCCAGTCTGTCCAGGTCTCTGGATGGTAGCACAGCCCTCTGGCGTGTCAGCCACCTCCCAGCTTCTTGTCATCAGCAAACTTGCTGATAGTACACTCAATTCCCTCATCTAAATCGTTAATGAATATATTGAATAATATTGGCCCCAGTACTGACCCCTGAGGCACTCCACTAGATACTGGCCTCCAACTGGACTCTGCACCATTGACCACGACTCTCTGGCTTCTTTCCTTCAGCCAGTTCACAGTCCATCTCACTACCCGATCATCCAGACCACACTTCTTCAGTTCAGCAGCAAGGATGCTGTGGGAGACTGTGTCAAATGCTTTACCGAAATAAAGATCAACCACGTCCACTGCTTTGCCATCGTCTATCCACCTCGTTACGTTCTAATAAAAGGCTATTAGGCTTCCCCTTGGTGAAGCCATGTTGACTGCCCCTAATGAACCTCTTGTTCTTGATATGCCTTGAGATGGTGTCAGGAATAAGTTGATCCATCACCTTTCAAGGGATGGAGGTGAGGCTGACCTCACCAGTCTATAGTTACCTGGGTCCTTGTTCTTGCCCTTTTTGAAGACTGGAGTGACATTTGCTTTCCTTCAGTCCTCAGGCACCTCTCCCGTTTCCCAAGACTTGGGAAAGATGATGGAGAGTGGTCCAGCAATGCCCTCAGCCAGCTCCCTCAGCACCCGCGGGTGCGTCCCATCTGGACCCATGGATTTATGGATGTCCAGATTACTTAATTGGTCCCTAACCCAGTCCTCATCAACTGAGGCAAACTCCTCCATTGTCTCGGCTTTCTCTGGGGCCTTAGTGGTACGGGGCTCCTCAGGACAGCCTCCGGCAGAGTAGACGAAACAAAGAAGGCATTCAGTAACTCTGCCTTCTCTGTATCTTCTGTCACCAAGGCACCCACCTCGTTCATCAGTGGGCCTACATTGCCTCTGGTGTTAGTTTCATCTGCCACATATCGGAATAAGCTCTTCCTGTTGTCCTTGATCCCTTTTGCAAGGTTTAATTCTAAGGAGGCCTTAGCTTTCCTAGTTGCCTCCCTGCATCCCCTGACAACAGCCTTATATTCTTCCCAAGTGGCCAGCCCCTCCTTCCATGATCTGTAAACTCTCCTCTTCCACTTGAGCTTGCCCAGCAGTTCCCTGTTTAACCACGCAGGTCTTCTAGCTCCCTTCCTTGACTTCCTGCGTTTCAGGATGCTCTGATCTTGAGCTTGGAAGAAGCAGTTCCTGAATGCTAATCAACTATCTTGGGCCCCTTTACCTTCAAGCAGCCTTGCCCATGGGATTTCCCCTAGCAACTGTTTGAAAAGACTGAGGTTTGCCCTGCTGAAGTCCAGGGTTACAATTCTGCTTGCTATCCTGTTCCTGCCACACAAGATCCTGAACTCCACCATCTCATGGTCGCTGCAGCCAAGGCGGCCCTCAACCTTTACTGCTTCAACCAAACCCTCCTTGTTAGTGAGGATGAGGTCCAGCAGTGCACCTCTCCTAGTTGGCTCCTCCACCATTTGCATCAGAAAGTTATCATCAGTCTACTGGAGGAACCTCCTGGACTGTGGCTGGCTGGCTGAGTATCCCTTCCAGCAAACATCAGGGAAGTTAAAATCCTCCACCACAACCAGGGCCTGTGACTGTGAGGCTGCTCTCAGGAGGCCTCCTGTAGGAGGTCTCATCAACTTCCTCATCTTGATCTGGTGGCCTGTAACAGACACGCACAACAGTATCAGCCCTGCCAGCCTGCCCCTTAATTCTCACCCATAGACTCTCAACTTGCTCCTCATCCATGCCTGGACAATACTCAATACATTGTAGTTGCTCTCTCACCTAAAGAGCAACTCCACCACCACGCCCGGCTGGCCTGTCTTTCCTGAAGAGGACATAGCCATCCATGACCACATTCCAGTCATGTGTGCTGTCCCACCATGTCTCCGTAATTGCCACTAGGTCATAATCTCCTGCCCTAACACAGGTTTCTAACTCCTCCTGCTTATTCCCCATGCTGCCCGCATTGGTGTACAGGCATTTCAGAGAGCGGGCCGATTTCACTCTAGGGGGATGGGAGGCCTCCCGGTCTTCATCAACTCCAGGGTGCTGCCCCAATGACGCAAGCCCAGCTACAACCCCATCCCCCTTCAAGTCTAGTTTAAAGCTCTCCAAATGAGCCCTGCTAATTCCTGCCCCAGCATCCTTTTGCCCCTGCAAGATAAATCTTTCTCATGTATCCCTGTCTGGACTGGTGTCTTGTAAAACCAGCTGTTATCAAAGAATCCACAGTCTGATGAGGAGTAGCTGAGGGAACTGGGGCTGTTCAGCCTGGAGAAAAGGAGGCTGAGGGGAGACCTTATCGCTGTCTGCAACTGCCTGAAAGGAGGTTGTAGCATGGAGGGGGTTGGGCTCTTCTACTGAGTAACAGGAAAAGAGGAAATGGCCTGAAGTTGTGCCAGGGGAGGTTAAGATTGAATATTAGGAAAAATTTATTCACGGGAAGGGTTGTGAAGTATTGGAATAGGCTGCCCAGGGAAGTGGTTGAGTTAACATCCCTAAAGGTATTTAAAAGACTGGTAGATGAGGTTCTTAGGGACATGGTTTATTGCCAGAGTTGGGTTATGGTTGGACTCAATGATCCTGGGGCTCTCTTCCAACCAAAATGATTCTATGATTCTGTAGATCTATACTGCTACCAGCTAGGAGACTTTTCTTTGCTCCACAGTCAGTTGCACTGTGTGTCTCATCGGGGACACGATGGTGTCATCACACTCCGCTGAAGTGGACAAAATTCCCAGCAGGTAAGGAAGCTGCTAAGAGCAATGTTAAGGACCTACGGAAAAGTCCTAAGCAAGTGCTGCATAAAGACCCTGCTGACAGCTAATGCAGCTCGACTTGCAACTTAGAAAATCAAATACTGTTTTTTAATTATTTACTAGGTTTCTTCCTACCTCTCTTTTCCAGCAAGAAGAGTAAAACTAGACTGCTAAGTTCCATTTTTGTTTACAGGTATCTTCATTTCCACATCCCATCTTCCATGCTCGAGGTTCCCACTTAAGAAAGGATTGTTGGCATCCTCACTCTTTTTCCACCTCCCTCCCCCAAATAGATAATGCTTTTACTGAAATTTAATAAAGCATTGAGAGTATTTTAAATGCCTACCTTCTGTGTGCTTTATTTCTTTAGATGTCATCCCAAGTTAGGTATATTATAGGGATTAAAGGATACGAATTTCCCTACAAATAGAGTGAAAAACCACCCCAGATTTAATTTTTGTTATAAAACACAGAAGCATCTATATGTCATGAAAATTGTTCTCCTCAGCTTCAGAAGACTGATGGATTTTAATTCCAAGTATGCAGTGGCTCTCAACAATGATTTCCATTTCTGTGCTACTGCTAACCCTCTGGATAAATGTGCCAGAAGTTTTAGGAATTGCTTTTCTGAGTTACTGGTGCAATAACTTTAGTTTGAAATTCTCAGGCCTCTCATAGTTTACCACAGAAACTTTATTAACTCCCAGAGCTGTTGCCAAGCAGGTATTTTATATCACTGCAATGCAAGAAGGGAAAAGGCAGACTCACTCAAGTGAGTGAGATTCATTACAAAATATATTCATACTTTGTGGTACAAATTCCTACAATAGGTTGTCTGAATTTCAAAGATTCATGTGAAAAGAAATCCAGAGTATCAGCCTCTTTCTTCAGAGACACAAAAATAAATGAGCTAAAAATGACACTAACTGGTGGATTTATCAGGGACTTTAAAAATAGCCGCTGGGTCAGTAGAGAGACCTGTAGGCAATTCGGATGAGATTCAGTTCTGCTGTCATTCCATGATTGAATGAGTACTCTGATCTCCAGACCCTTCCATACAACACCTTGTATTTAACACACCCATACTCATTTGCAGATCCTGTACCACAGGATGCCTGGCAGCAGCAAGATCTACTTCAGCATAACTGATAGGCACTGGAGGTTAATTAGCAGTAACTTTATTAAATTTCTATTAGTGGCCTATATGTTAAGAATCTAATTTTAGAAAGGATTTTAGCAAGGTAACAGAAAGGCTATTTCAGTCATCTTTTGATATAGATGGAAAATACTCTGTGTTGAGCTTCCTTGTCATGAAATCATGTTAAATAATCTGATAGCTTTCTATGTTGAGATGATTGGCTGGGTGGCCGAGGGGAGCAGTGAGTGTTGCTTATTTTGACTTTATAGTAAGGTTTTCAATGCTGTCTCCCATCCCATCCTTACTGACAAACTGATGGAGGTACAGACTATGTAAGTGGACTGAAAACTGGCTGAACTGCCAGGCTTAGAGGGTTATCATCAATGGTACAAAGTCCAGCTGGAAGCCAGTCACTAGTGGTAAACCTCTGGGCCAACAGCGGGGCCAGTAATGTTTTCTGTCTTCATTAATGACCTGGATAATTGGACAGGCTGCACGATCAGGAAGCTTCCAGCCAAACTGATACATAGGACAGTTTGGCTGCCACTGAGAGGGGGCTTAACAAGCTGGAAATTTGGGCCTACAGGGACCATGAAGTTCAACAAATAGAAATGCCAAGTCCTGACCCTGAGGAGGAATAACTCCAGGCACCAGGACAGGCCGGAAAGCAGCTTTGCCAAAAAAACTTGCGGGTCCTGGTGGACAAAATGTTGAACATAAGCTGGCAATGTGTCCTCATTGATAAGGAAGAGCAATAGCTTCCTGGGCTGCACTGGGAACAGCAGGTTGAAGGGGTGACCCCCTCTGTTCAGTGCTGGGAACACACATCTGAGTGCTGGGTCCAATACTGGACTTTCCAGCACAAGACAGACAGGGACTTACTGAAGTGAGTCCAGCACACAGCTACAGAGATGATTAAGGGACTTCAGTAACTGACATATGAGGAGAGGTTGAGAAAACTCAGCTTAACCTGGAGAAGAGGAGGCTCAGGGATGATTTTATCCATGCTTCTGTCTTGTGGGAGGATCGCAAGAAAACAGAATCAGACAGTGGTATCAAATGAAAGGAAAACAGGCAATGTGCTTGGATGGAAATACAAGAAATTTAATTTAACGCAAGAAAAAACTTGCTTACTCTAGGGGTGACTGAACACTGGAGCGAGTTGCCCAGAAATCTTAGAGAATCTCCATCCTTGGAGGCAATCGTACCCTGACTGGCTATGGTTCTGGGTAACCTGCTCTAGCTGACCCCACATTGAGCAGGGAAGTCGGATTAGTCAGTCTCAGAAGTCCCTTCCAACCTCAAACGTTCTTTGATTCTGTGAAACCTGGCACCCAAAAGCAAATTACAGCTGATAACAGATTGCTCCTTTTATCCTCTGCATAACCCCCAAGCATGCTACAGAGTGATGAATCAGACTGGTAAACTGACAACTGCAAGGACAAAGGCATCAGTTACTGTGCACATAACTATCATCTCCACACAGCCTTCAACATCAAAGCCTATTTTTACAACAACATTTGCGATAATAACCATGATGACCTCTCTAGATAACTGCCCCAAGCAATAAGAGAGACCACAGTTTAACATCTTAATTTAAAGCTTTATGCTGCAAAGCAACACACTACATTGTGTTGTTTAGGCACTGCTCAGTATCTTGATAGAGTGGGTCAGATCCACCCAACAGGACCTTCACTGAAGTTACAAACAGAAAGGAGTTGGCTCAGACACCTAGAATCTGCAGGATATAAAGATTTAGATGCAAACTAATAACACCTTAGCCTTCAGTGACAAAGTATCTCAAAATCCTAGATTCAAAAATTTTCAGAATTTAGGCAAGTTCAGATCTGGATATATTAACTACAGAGAACGTGTTGCTTAAAGAAAACCTGGGCTACACCCAGAATTTCTCTTATGAGGATGTATTATTCTTCCACAAAGCAGAAGATACTGTTGATGGAACTTCATCATAGTACAAGGACTGAATTTTCAAGCAACCTTCTGTATACTCACAGAATCACAGAATGTCCTGAGCTGGAAGGGACCCACAAGGATCATCAAGTCGAGCTCCTGTCCCTGCAATATGACAACCCCACAGTTCACACCGTGTGTCTGAGAGTGTTGTCCAGTCTCTTCTTGAACACTGTCAGGCTTGGGGCTGTGACACCTCCCTGGGGAGCCTGTTCCAGTGCTCCAGCACCCTCTGGGTGGAGAACCTTTTCCTAACATCCAACCTAAACCTCCCCTGGCACCTCTTCCTGCCGTTCCCTTGGGTTCTGTCATTGGTCACCAAAGAGAAGAGTTTGGTGCCTGCCTCTCCTCCTCCCCTTTTGAGGAAGTTGTAGCCGCCATGACGTCTCCCCTCAGTCTCCTCCAGGCTGAACAAACCAAGTGACATTAGTCGCTCCTCATATGGCTTCCCCTCCAAACCCTTCACCAACTTTGTAGTCCTCTTCTGAACACTCTTCAGTAGCTTTATATATTTTTACAGTGTGGTGCACAGAACCGTACTCATTCGCACTCCTTAGAGTGAAGGTATCATAGAAACAAACTCAGGCCTTGCACAGCCCCTCCAGTGGTTAGGTGAGCAAATAGAACCCGAACAAGCCAAAGTATGTCTCTGTAACCCAAACATTCTTACTCCTCCTATCTATGACTCAGTTTTCCAGGTAACAGGTTTTACTTTCCAGCTTCTACTTCATATGCAGTTACCCAGTTTCAGAAGCCATAATCCAGTTTTCATGGAAACTTAACTTCTGAGAGGTATTTATAGTTAGACACTCTTCAGTTGTTCATGCCGCTTGTAGCTTCAGGAGGAACACATTCCTGATTAATTCTAATCAATACACTAATGCATTAGATGCCATTTTGCAAGCTCCTCTGGGTAATGCCAGCACTGATTAACTGCAAGTGCAAGTCAGGATGCTCTCTCAGAGGCAATGAATTAAAAAAAAAAAAAGTGCTAGAAGTCTGAAGTAAAATCTCCAGCCAGAATATTTGAATCCTGCATTTGTCTGTCTTCACAGATAAATGATTTTGAATCCAATTAACACACACATACACGTTGGGTGCTCTTTCATCCTGCTAAAGAGGTGCTTCTTAATGCCTGATTCCAGCAAGCACTGGGACTTCAGTCTTGACATCCCCTATACAGGAACCATATTTGTGACCATTCTCCAGACATTTGTCTACATCTGAAAGGTAGAATTCATTTCTGTGCCGCCAGCCAGCCTGACACCTGTGTTACCACCCGTTTCTTCAGTACCGTGCACTGCCAGTTTGCACTGTTCCCTAGGCACAAATTAAGTTTACCCAGAATGCTATCCCAGCCTGGCTCTCGTAAAGCCACTGCTTTCTCACATTTAGAGACCAATTTGAAATTGAAGCCTTCAACATATGAGAAAAACATGGAAACAATGAGCAAAACCCAAATAACAACTCATAAATTCTATTGCCTTATATATAGTAAATGAGGGCAAAAGGCACCCGAGCTGTGGGGTGGGAAATAAAGAGTTCCATGGGCCCCCGAGTCCCAATTCGTCTTGTGCACCCCCAGCAGCTATTAATGGGAGGCTGAGGGAAAAGAGGCACTTCAAACTATCCCTTCACCTTAAGAAAAAACTCTCTGAATTCAAGCTGTGTTTTGCTCTCTCATCTCCACTCACCACAGGAAATAAACTGTGGAATTTAACAGACTTCTCATAACTAAGTTGAGTTACAGTCTGATTTTATTGCTCCTGGTACAGGCTCCCTCTCATCTGAAATACTTCTGTTGTTACCAGCACTGACCACGGTGAGCCTGGGAGCAAAACGCAACGTATCTCGGCAAGGACTTAGTCTACCTCTTTGGCAAAACGCCATGCAAAATTTTGGGAATTACAAACTTAAATAGCAATAATAGCAGCTGTGTGAGAGTACTTCACATCAAAATTCACCTGTGGCATTATAAAGGCAGTAAAAAAATTAGAAGCTGATTTTTGAGAATGAAACCTTGTTAAGGACAGAATTGAAAATTAACAGTAGGAGCTCAAAAGTTGATTTTTCCGCTTTACTAGATGAATTGGTGAAAGAATCTAACTTTCTCCATCCTGTGTGCCATTGCATAATTATACAGGAGTTTATAACAAGTTTGCATCTTGCCTCCATGCTGCTGCAGACTTTCTTTTGCTTCAGCAACTAATGGGTACTGCACAAAGGAAGAACCAGACAGACCCTTCAGGCTGCAGCCAACAGAAAATTAAAAACTGTTTTCAAGAAGATGCCGTTACAATTCTACAACACAGAAGGGAGAAAAAATACAATGATCCATAAGAGTCCGTGTAGACTCTTTTCTCATTAGTTCAAACAATACAATACACCGCCTTATAATTACTTTAAATTATCAACTTTAAATTAATTTCAGCTTACTGATCTTAAAATTACTTAAAAGACATCAGGGCCTGAATTTGATGCAGGATGATACAGTCTTGAAAAGGATCTACTTTCTAAAATGGCAACAAAGTTACTATGTATTAATGCAAGAGACAAACTCTAAAAGAGATAATTCTTGATGTGCAATGCAGGAAGTTTGCGATGCAAACTCTTCTGCTCATGCATCATTCCACTTAATAAGAGGAAAAAAAAGTGGTATACATTGTTGTCTATTGATTTAATGCCAGTTGTCTTTCTACCCTTTTCTATGGCCTTTTGCATAAGCAAGACATAACTGTTGGTTAAATACAGTTAAGACCTTTATTAGTGTCATTGCATTAGACCTTTAACATCCCTGTGACTGGTTCCAAGAATGCTTCCCTGTCCTTCCCTCATAATGCCTTTAGAAGACGGCTTTGCAAAAGTTTTGTCATAAAAAATATTAAATAATAGTAATTATTTTTTTCCTTTTACCTTTTTATGCTTTTAGGATAAAATAACATCCCCTCCAAGAAAATGCTCTGTAATTCTGCTAGGTTTGACCAATGACTCAGATATGGTGTGCAATTACCTTGCCTAGAAGAGGAGACCAAGAAGATTCTGGCTCCAGACTGCAATGACATTGCCTCACGTGCACTGGGAAAGAAGCTTCTTTTAGGATTGCAATGTTGGGCTCTTCTGTACAGCTACTCCACTGAAAATTGTACAACTGGGGAGATATCACAATATGGCATGAATTGCTTTAGGTTTCAGTGAGACACAAGTAACCAATAAAGGTTATTTTTATGTCATACTTGTTCTTGGATAACAGTGGAAGTTTGCAATTAAGCCACTAGAGTTTCATTGGTTATAGGATCTCCTCCTATATTTAGAGTGTGCTACAAGACCACAACACAACTATTCTACACAGGAAAATGTATTCAAATGGCAGAAGATGAAAGATACAGAAAAATACATTTTCCTGTTAACTTCCATAGAGGTTTGGTTTTTTTTTGGTTTTTTTTGATTTTTTTTTTTTAAATCTCTTTCCTGAGGATCTCTTTGAAAAATCATTGTTACAAAGATTTTGCTTTACTAACCTGGTTAAAGTAAATTTCCTGCTCTGAAAATTTGAAGACTTACATTTGAGTGCTGTAAAGAATTGAATCAGGTAAGTAACTGAAGAATTGCAGTCTCACAACTCAATCTAATTCTTGAGATTACATATGAGAATCTTTTAATGGAGTTTAATACAGAGAGAGGCCCTGGAAGAAAGAGCAGAGGAACTGCAGAGGGATTCAAAGACAGACAATGAAATTATGCAGTTTGGTGGAGGGCAAACTTCTTTCCAACAGCGTAAACTGGCACCTTTGCACTGGAACATAATGGCAGGGCTATTATTAGTTCAGATTTCCTTTTTAAAATGTCTGTGGAAAGAGTAATCTGGATACTTACAGGACGATATTTGTTACTGACAATTCTTAAATTTAAACAATGGTAAATGCATATTAAGAAGGTCATCTACTCAAAAGCTCTCTTGGTTAAGTGGGACTGAGATATGAGAACGCGTTGTTGTTTTTTTTAAACAGCAGAACAAATTATTTTAATTAGCCACTTTATCACCTCCAATAAACAGTTCTGAGTCTTTCATGGGAGCTCTCTACTGACATGACATGACTAATCACTCCAGTAAGAGACTGCTGCAATTTCAAACACGGAAGAGCTAAACAACTTGCCCAGAGCAGTATGCCCATCTGGCACTGAACATTCCTTTCTGCTCCCTAGTTAAACCATGCAAGATGGAGAACATTTTCTTCCACCTCTTGAGAAGTGCACAGCTGGAGGCACCCCTTGGATGCTACAACTAGTAATCCCATCTAAGACACAGCACCAAAACTGATGTGAAAAGAATGACAGCTCAGCAAACTTTTCTGATGCGCAATGGCTCTTTAGTGTCACCTCCTCTTGTAGTCCTCTCCCTATTTGCATGTGAACTTGATTATACTTCCTTTAATGAAACTAACACTGCCAAAAAAATGAGATTTCACTGTATGAAACCAAATTGCAATAACTGCTGGCAGCATGTAAGCCGAGGCAATCCCAGGAACACTTAGCATTCACACAAGCTGTTACATCTTTAGATGCTCATACAGACCTCACAGCCCTTAGCAAAGAAATCAAACACCTCATTTTTCAGGTGAGTGAACAGGAGGCACAGGAAGGTTATATGACTCAGTCAATAACTAGATGGTAGAACTAGGATCAGAAATAAAAATTCCTGATTCTTATTTCTATGTCCTAATCCACTGCATCATGCCGCTTCTGATGAGGGTAATTAAATTTCATGCTTCAGGGAGTAACTTAATTGTCTTTGAGGATCAGAAGGAAATCCATCCTTTCAACCCAATGTACAGCACTGCTTCGGTGTGCCAAAGAGTAGTTTTGGGGTTTTATTTAAATATTGAAAGTAAAAAATAATCTAATCTTAATTACAGTCAAGTACACTCAAGGCTTCAGAAAGACAGGATGTCATTTCAAAGAGAAGAGTAGTGGCAACGTATTCTGATATAACAGAGTTCTCAATAGCTGTGTCTGGGTGACCAATTAAACTGAGATTTTTACCTCAGCACTCAGCAAGGGCTTTTTACATTACAGCTAACGGGAAGTACGAATACTGTGTCTGCTTACCATCTATATGGTGGAATAAAAACCATGAAAGATTTTAGGTTAAATGGCTGAAAGAGTGGATGGGAGGGAAGGTTTTACTTAATAGAACAGCTGTGCTTAACTCTGTATCCTTTAGGGAGACTTTGAAATTATCTAGCCACTTTAATAACCTAGACTTCAAAATAAGGTATCAGTATATCCAAAGAAAGATTAAGGACTAGATAAAGGACTGTTTGGATCATAAGATTCAGAAGTATATATAGAACATTCACTCCAGGCTTTCCTGTCCACTGCACACCAGTCTCCAATCTCCCGTAAGAGGTTCCTAGAATGGTCAAACCCCTTAAAATCTGTCTAGTTAGAAAACTGACAACATTCCAGAGATTCCCAGAAACCAAAAGGTCTGGCAGACAATCCTGAGCAAATGCCACCTTTCCCATAACTTCAGCTATCCAGTGTTTGGGTGCAAGACAGAGGCAGGCCAGGTGATTACACTGGGCATGGGGTGTGCCATGTGCAGTGCAAAATAGAGAAGTAAATAAAAATAAAACATGGTGCAAAAAATAGAAGTGAAATGTTGCCCATAAAACTGTGCAATACAGAAGATGTCTACACATAAGCATGTGAGGGGTAGCAGGAAAGGAAATTGCAGGGAAGAAGACAAAAGATGTATTTCCTGATGAACAGCTCCTTTTTCCAATTTAATTTGCATCCTTCAAACAGACTTTTGAAAGAAACAACTCACTAGGAAGGATCTGAAGGGGGAAAGATGAGGCTAGAAATGCAGAAAGGTTGTGCTCATTATTGCTTACATAGCGGGTATTTTAAGAGCTAACCTGTTGGAGAAGGGGACTTTTGAATTGACTCAACTTTGAATGGAGAAAGGTGTTTAAAATAAAAGAGTGACTAAAACCAATCACCTGGTCAGTGTACTCGAAGAAATGGAAGTCGGGAGGCCAGCACCTACTTAACAACTGAGATGTCAACTTGAAAGGGAGAGAACTGCCATGAAAGCGAGGTGTGCACAGCTTCCAACATGGCAGCAGTCACAGCAATGCTATCAGATGTGATAACAATGTCTTCACTATCTTACTACATTTGGAATATATATAACATCTGCTGTGTAGGTCAAAACGGAAAAAATGATGCCTACATTCAAGACTAATTTTTGCCAGAGATGCTGAGCCTGTTTCTGTCCCCCTGATCTAATCTCCCTCATTTAGTATTGGGTATTTCTCAGGAAGAGAATCATAGCAGGTCATGCTGAACCTCCTGAAGGGAAGCCAAAAGTTGCCAACCATGTCTGCCACTGCCTGGAAATACAAGTTTAAGCCACTGTCTGGGATCTCAGCTTCCCAGAACTTGGAGAGCAGAGATGTTTTATTTAGCTCAGCACACATTTGCCTGTTAGTCTCAACATTTGGCATACACTCTTCATTTGAGCATAAATAAGAAAAGCCCTGACAAGGAACATGCAGAGAAAACAGACTCCACAAGATATTCTAGTACAATTTACTGGCTCTTCACAGTCAAATAAAAAGGTACCTAGACCAAGAAGCTCATTTCTTTGGGTTAATATTGCCAATGAAACTGAAGGTGGTTTTGAACAGTGATTTTAAAACAGCACAAAAACATGATGATGATTGTCATTACTATTTACTGATAAAGAAAATACCTAAGCCTTTTCATGCATTCACAAAAGACAACAGTCCTGCCAATGCTACTCGTCTCAGTATCACATTAAATTGTGTCTCAAATTCAAGTAGTCTTTTTTTTCTCTTGTTTAAATAACATCTTTAATTGCAATTCAAGTACACTTGCTGGAATGGCTCTTGCCTTCAGACACCATTCTGGGAAGGAGACCATGTGCTGCAGCATCCTGGAAAGCTCAGAAACATGAGCTCAGCCTCAATGAGGAAGTCTTGCTTGCAAGCTAACCTGTATTAAGCAAAGCCTGGAAAGAAAATAATTCCACAATTCCCTCACAAGGCTGAGTTGGGGAAAAAGGTCCCTCCTATGTTACGCCAGTGTGACTTTAGAAACATTGTGACATTTCTGTGAATTTAGGTATAAAAAGGCATAATTGGTGCCTGAGGATATTGTAAGGCTCGAGTAAGTTAACAATACCCAGCTCAGCAAAAAATGCCAAATTAATCCAGGCATCATTCCTCAGATTTGACTTAAACCCTATTTTGAATTTATAAATCAAACTCTGACCAAGGATGAGTTTTGGTACACTGACTTGCAACAACCCTTGAGCACTTCAGAGAGCAAAGGCTGCAGTGCTGCCCGCTATCTGTGCAGGGGTACACACTGTCAGCTCACCTGCATGCAGCATAAACCGGGTAGCAACAGCCAGACTGCATTTCCTGACACTGATCGTCTGTTTCATGTCACATGGAGAGGATTTCACAACATACTGTTTTCTAGGACATACTGTTTTCTAGGTTTCCTCGCTGTTGTTCCTCCTCCTGAACAGAATACAACTGTAATCTGAGTGCTGCAGGGTGACAGGTAAAACACAGTAAAATTTCCAGCCCTTTCTGTGCTCCCTCACTGCTTTTCCACATGGGCTGCCTGAGTACTTGCTTCAGAGTTGGATTTTGCCTTTTTCATCAAAATTTAGATTTATCGACTCTCAAAGTCTCACAATGACCTCTAATTTTCCCTAACAAACACAACCACAAAGCCCTCAGGCACCATATCTGCCAAGAACAATCAATACTGTTGAATAAAAATCAGCCCATGGACCACAGCGGCCCTTGCCTCTGCCTAGCTCAAGGGTTTTACACAGCTCCAGCTTGTTCTTGGGTGAACCAGCTCCTGGGTAATTAAGATTGCAGATGCTCCCACACAACCCTGTTTGCATGGGTAAACTGCCTCTGGATATACCGAACTGTAGTCACAAGGAGGTTAGAGCTGCTGGAGTCTGTAGGACATGCTGAGCTGAGCAATGGGCCGGAGGGAAGACACCATCATGCTGAAGCGCTATCGGGGCAGTCAAGTGACTGCGTTTTGGTCAGTAACTCCATCTCTGCCGCAGCCCTGCTGAACACATCCATGTTAGCTGCTGCCAGCTGCATTCCGGCTTCGCCATTAGCCCACACCCGGATGACTTCCCGCTGATTAAATGAATTGATCTGACATGACAACAAACATCTTCTGGACAGTAGTTCAGAAAACAGCTGAATACAAGGATAAGTAAAAACGACAGGTAAAGGAAAGTATATTGAGAAAGGCTATGGGTGTACTTGAGCTTCTGTTGATGGCCTGATGTTTTCAGCAAGAAGCACTGCAACAGCAATTTAGCCCTTTCACTGCAGTCTCAAAGCTAGAGAGAAATGGGGGGCTGCAGAGCAGCCACTGGCCTGAGGCCTTCATGAATTATTGTGGTCCCCCTCAATGCTCTGCTCATTTAAAGCACAATTCCCAGTAGCTCTTCTCTGTGTGCGCTAATTTAAAAATCAGTGCAGAATGTAAAAATAATGACCTTTTGGCCTAGTAATATTTTACATTCACTTGTAGTTTAAGTCATTGAGAATAATAGAGAATTACAGTGTCTGGTCTTGTAGGTAAAGTGAATTTAGTCCAAAGAGCTTTATGGCCTAAAAGCAGCCCCCCCTGCCTCACCCCCTCCCTTTTTCTTCTCCTTTTAACAACTGAGACAACACACTAAAAGCTGTAGCAAATAATCTTCATTAGTTCTATCTAGCAAGTGGCTGTGTTTGAGATACGTATCTACAGAAAAGGCCCAGAACATGCCACAGATCCATCAACATTTTCAAAGGTGAATGAATAAAGTACTTAGAGAGCAGAGCAGCTGTTTCAATTATAGCATTAGCAGCCCAAGTCCTAAGCACTCAGTGCTACTGGAAGCTCAAGGGTGGGTAGGGAACAGAGCCATCTTTATGGATTATAATTAAAAGACCAAGGCCAATTGCACATTCACAGCAAACAGGCAGCAAATGCTTTGGTTGCAGTTGGTCGTTTTCCGTTTCAGCCTTCCAGATTTTTGTTTTTGCTTTGCAAATGTGAACAAACCCCTTTCACAGTACGCCAAGTACAAGCAACTCCAGCATTCCTATCCTGCTGTTTATGTGTTTTTCAATTTCTGCTTCATGAAAAAAAGAAAACACTTAGGCACCTTCTCCTCTCTTCTCCTACTTTCACAGAGACAAATTTGAATCCTGAGGTGCTTAGTGGATGCAAAATGTTCATTTTCAAGCAGGTAATCATCTCTCCATTGCAAAGAGAGAAATGGTGAATCTATGTATTACATTTCAGCCTGCTGATGTGAACCGTGTAAATTCAAGAACTTGCCTTACAACTTCTGTTAGTCAGACATCTAAGTTCTCAGACAGCATTTATTATACAGAAAATAATGCAATTCGCTCAAAAGCACACACAGAGATTCCTCCTTTGAGAGAATTTCTGTTCAACCACACACAATGGAGTGGACAAACAAAACAAATTGAATTTCACTAAATTCTGCCTAAACAAAAAGTCAGTTTTATTCCTCTGACCATACTGATACACCAGCATAGTGTAGTTACTTCCAGACTGAGACTTGCCAGCATTTTAAAAGAGCACTATAGCATAATGTAATCCCCTCAGCTTGAACATAGTTACCAGGGAAAGGCACTTCGTAGTCCTCAACATATCACTAAACAAAGTTTCACGTCCACTTATTATAAAAGTGGAGAAGCAGAGGTGCAACACACAAGAGTCCACCACAAGACTCTGCTAAAGGTTCACAGAAATTGCAGCCTGAGGTCACAACAGTTGATGTGGCAAACGGAGCAGCACCACTCTTTCCAGGATGGATGGATGGGGCAGGCCCTCTTCTACTGGACGGCCTGAATTCTGTCTCCATGAACATCCCACTTCAGTTGACCCAGACATGAATTCTGCCAGAAGAAGAAAGATTTCTCAACCCTACAGCCACAAGCGGAAAAATAGCTTCGAGGTACTTCAATAAGTAGATGTTAGATTAATAGCTTAGGTAATGACTGTATGGATTGAAGCATCTGACATACAAGAAGAGGCTGAGACTATTGGGATTGTTTAGCCTGGAAAAGAGAAGGCTCAGGTAGCATCTTATCAATCTGTGTAAATACCCTGCCTTGGCTCTGCTTTGCGCAAAGGGGCTGAACTGGATGATTTCCAGAGATACCCTTCAACCTCAACTATTCTGTGATCCTGCATGTATAGAAGATGCTCCTCTGGCTAAAGATATCCGTCTTCACTGTTGTTTTCTTTAACAAAGCATGCTGGATTGCTGGTGCTCCCAGATCAATAGTACTGGAGGCTCAACAGTAGCCACATGTTTCATTTTTCTTTATCAGTTATAGACTCAGAGCTTCAGTTGAATGAACCCAACTTGCACTGAAACAGGATACATGAAAAAGAAAATGCATATTATTATCAGCTTATTGAAGTAATCTGTGCTTTGCTCCTGTTCATGTAGGCCTTGAAAATGCAAAGAACTAGAAGAGCATAAAGAATTATTAATGAAGCTTCTGTCATATGTTTCAAACCTCAGTCCTCTCTGAAATCAATTTCAGAGTGAAAGAACCATTTTCCTGTTAACTGTGCAGAAGTTTGAAAGTCTCAAGCAGTTCTTCCCTGGAGGGAGACCCTTCAGACCCTATTAGACATTCTGCTGTGTGGTTTGTTCACCTTGTAGTTTGTTTTCCTGGTCACTATTCTCTATGAACAGAGGGAGAAGGAAGAAAGGAGAAAAGGTTATTTCTTGTTACTTTGTGCTAGCAAAAGGAAACATTCAAAATTCTGAAATGCATACATGGCTTTGTGAACAGGGCACTGAAGAACACAGGCAGATCATATCCAGGCCAGAAAGTTCATCTGTTGGCAAGTGAGTCAAAGAGCAGGGGCCAGGGAGAAGGACTGAGGGGCCACTCCACTGGCAAGTGATGGATCAGGCCGGAACAGACAAACATGTGGATAAGAGCAGGATGGCCAAAATAAATCCCAGAGACCAGCTGCCGCAGACACGATAGCCCAGAGGCAGCCAAGACTGTGACCACATTCTCCCTGAGGCTGTAGTTTGTGGTTCACATGGGATGGGAAAACGGGTGCTCTTTCAAATGCCTCTGGGTGAAAACAACAGCCTAGATCAAGACAAACAAAACCATCTATTTAAACACTCGAAGGCCAGCACAGACTGATTCTTCTTCTAGGTAAACTTCTTCTGCCTCAGCCTTGTATTGTTCTCCCTTCAGCCCCTGGGATGTCAGGTTACAGCTGTGAGTCAAGAGCAAAGAAACACTCTGTGCACTATTTAGCATTCTCTGAACGGCTCCAGGCAACCTGTGAAACATCTCAGGAAGTAAGCCACTGAAAGAAAGCAGAGTGATCTCTATGGCAGAAACCCAAGCTGCGCAAATTACAGTCCAGAGAAGACCTCAGCTGTTGTTCTTTCTCTGTCTTTAGGAACAATCCTGTATTTACAACCTTCACAGAAATATCTGTTAGTATCAGAAACAGCACATAACTGAAACTTAAAGACACGTATCAGAAATCCTATCTAAAAATGCCTGAGGAAAACAATACCATACCAAAAGGAGTTTTAGTAGTGAATTTCAACATCATCACTTTCTAGGAAATGAGGGGATGGAGACAAGGACTCATGAGAAAGGAAAAGAAAGAAGAACGGGACAAGGTGAAGACAGCAGATTAAAGACACGACACAGCCTCCTGAAATAAGCAATCTGTGTACAAATGGGTGAGACTACTGAACTTCAACTGATTTGGAGAGAGGTAAAAAAAAAATATTCCATTACAGTGCAGGGACCAGAAAGGCACCGACTAACTAATGCCACAGCTCTTGCAATCCCAGGGATTGTTCCCAGTCTTATGTTCGTAAATTTAAGTTACATGTTTTAACTCAGTCAAAAGCTGATGGCGATCAAAAGCTGTTTGCTTTTTAGATTCAGAAGTTCAGCAGGGTTAAGCCTATTCCCCCATTCCTTCTTTATTTTTTTTTCTAAAAAAACCCAAAACCAAAACACAAGTAAAACAACAACAAACCAACAAAACAAACAAAAAGCTTGTGTCAAGTCTCTAGCTTACCAACCCTTGTGCAGGTTTTCACCCTCTGGTGACAAACTGAACTTGGATGTTGGACTTCCAGCCATGTCTCTAAATTTGGCTGGAAAACACTACATATGAAAAAAAAAAGCCACCTATTTTTATGCACCTGACTTCAAAAATCCCTCATTTCTAAACTTATTCTGAAGAAAAGGTAATGACAATATGTGGATTATATATCAGCAATAAAGTTGAAGTGTCAACAGAAAGGTATGTATAGGGCCAGGGCAGCTGAGGTGACAGCCAGAAGCAGTCAGGTGAGGCACACAGAGAAGGAGAACTTCTGGAGACAGGTACAAGTGATACAGACAGACCTAATCCCAATAGACAAGGATGCTGTATTCATACTTACGGGATGTCTGATGAAGCACAAAAGATGAAGATTCATATTTTCATCCTAGCTATTTCTTCCCCATTCCAGAGAGAGGTTCTCTTGAAAATCATGCTGGGAGTCTGTGCAGACTGTGAAGACTAAATCCTTTTCTTGCCACCAAAAATTATTCCTGTAGTTTACGGTTGAAACCCACTGGCATTGCAGGGATACATTTCCAAATAAATGGAACACGTAAGTCTCCAAAGAGGCTAGATCCACTTAATGCACTAAAACCAGCAAAAACCACCAGAAACACACTAAGTGTCTGCAGTCTTTAGAGTCATGCCTGAAAAATAATGAAAATGGGCATGACTCTACTTCTGAGCAGATCTGGGATTACCACCAGCTCCGCTCTACTGCACCAACCGCCACAAGTAGGGTATCACACACAGTATCACAGTATCACAGTATGTTTGGGATTGGAAGGGACCTCAAAAGATCATCCAGTCTAACCTCCCTGCTGGAGCAGGAACGCCTAGGTGAGGCCACACAGGAACATGTCCAGGTGGGTTTTGAGTGTCTCTAGGGAAGGAGACTCCACAACCCCCCTGGGTAGCCTGTTCCAGTGCTCTGGTATCCTCACTGAGAAGAAGCTTTTTCTCGAATTTAAGTGGAACCTCTTGTGTTCCAGCTTGATCCCATTACCCCTTGTCCTATCATTGTTTGCCACTGAGAAGAGCCTGACTCCATCCTCGTGGCACTCACCCTTTATATATTTATAAACATTAATAAGGTCACCCCTCAGTCTCCTCTTCTCCAAACTTAAGAGACTCGGCTCCCTCAGCCTTTCTTCATAAGGGAGGTGCTTCACTCCCTTAATCATCTTTGTTGCCCTAATGACAAATCCAGCAAGTATTTGTACAAGTTTTCCATAATGGTTCAGATTCCTACCTAATTCTTCTATCTTATCTGAATAGATTTACCTACCCTTAGCCTTGATCCAAAGGAAGTTTCTGAACAGGGCCTTTAGAGTGCTGTAAGAAAGTTTTCTCTCAAGTTTTTTTTTGTGTTTGTTTGTTTGTTTGTTTGTTTTTTAATGCATATTTTCTTCATGCTTCTTCACTTTCATAGAGCAGAGGACTAAAGCATTTCTATTCCACAGAGGTGGGTTTCTGTGGGAATAATGTCTGAAACCAACAGGTGGCCGGAAGAGCACTTCGAGATGTTCTTTCAGCTAAGCCTGCTAAGAAAGTGCGTGCAAGCTGACAATGTAGAGCAGCTGTGTCCACCTTGTGCTGGACACCACTACTTGGAAACACTCAGCAAAAGCTGCCAGCAGCTGAACTTAACATGCATTTGAAAAGTTTTCCTTTAACGCGCCCACCAGTAACCCACTAGGGATTCCACTGGTCAATTACTGGGGAAAGGACTTCAACAGTATTATTCAACCTTACAGTCTGGTGTGGAATTAGAGATGAAGTCACCATTACCAACAGAATTTAGACTTTCAACCAAACACATTAAAAGTCTCAGCTGCAGACGCATCCTTCTGTTCAGGGGAGGATGAACGAAAGTTGAGCTGAAACTCTTCTGGCAGTGCAGACGTCCTTTTACAGAGAGAGTCTGTATGCATGCAAAAATACATGAAAAAAATGCTGGGATAAAAAAAAAACCAAAACAAAACAAAAAAACCCCCAACAAACTAGTAAACCATCAGAATCGTTTTTCACTAGGGCTTCTCTGTTTAGAACTGTGTCACTCCACACCAGAATCAGAAGCAGGTATTTTTAGTAAAAGGTAAATTCTAAGAGAAAAAAGAAAAAATACATGTCATGAACAATGATTTATGCCTATTCAGAGGCTCTTGACACATGAAGATTCCTGGGTTTCAAAAATTTATATTAAGAGCAATAAAAGCCTTGAATTTCAGCTTTGTAACAAACAAGTAAAATTAAAATAAGTAAAATGATGCAACAGTGAGCATTTAGCATTATTTGAATAGCTCCTTTGGATCCTTCAGGATTCAAATATCTAACCGTACTTACAATTTTTTTTGCTATTCTAAACAATAGATGACTAAATATAGGTATGTTCCTACAAAAGGCCTCAACATAATTTCACAGAAAAAAAAATTACACAAAGCTTTCTAAACAGGCAAACCATGAAACTGGCAAAACTTGGTTCAGGTCTGGATCCCACTAATTTAGAACAATTATTATTAGATGTCTATACTCTGTTGTATTATAAACAAAAATATTTTCTAATAATATTTTTTACGGCAAGAGTCCCCACACAATGCTGAGTTTCACGGATCATTTTTCTATAGCAACAGCATGACATGGTTTTTGAAAACGGTATGTTGTTGGTAGCTTTGTGATGCAATTTATTCATGGGTGAATTTTGGCCAGCAAAGCAGACTTTGCTCTTTTTGATTTTTCTAGCATCACTTCTCAGGGGAAAACAAACTGCTTCCTGAGGCAAGGACATTTGTACTTTGATCAAAGTTCTGTGAAAAGATAATTTTCAACATATTGTTTGAGCCCAGTTCTGCTCAAGAACCCATGCTATAGGATGAAAAGCAATTTCCTCAGCATAAATTCAGGCTTCGCATCACTGACTTCTCCTTTAACAAAACACTAATGTGGAAAGTTCAGTATCATTTGCTAGCCTGCCAAGGTAGCTGTTTAAGACATTTCTTTAGTGCTTTTCATCCAGAGTCACAAAGGCTCATTCCAAACAGGTGCTGGGTATGAGCACATTGCTGGGTTGAGAGAAAGTTCCGCACTCTCTGGTGGGCAACCTCTCACCTTCGTTTACCTGTGACCACATGCAGCCAAAACAACAGGCTGGTGGGTTTACACATGAGCAGGTGCCCGGAGAGGTGAACTGCTCCATGCTTGGCCTGGGCTCAGCGGGAGCTATTAATGTGCCTTTTGGCACCACCAGGACTCAAACAGTCCTGAGGTAGGTGCAGCTGCTAAAAGCATCACTTCCTACATTGTCCCTGGTCCATCCTGCCTCTCAGGCAAGATGCACAATAACTCCTCACATGTGCCCTGTTGTTCGAGATGCTTCAGAGTTTCCCCACTGCTATGGAGATTTCTCAATGGTAATTCTCATTCTTTTTGCTCAGAAGAGTATTAGAAAAAACTGATTATATCTACCTCAAAACAATTGCATTTCTGCCTTTAACAGAATAGGTTCAGTGAAGGTGCCCAGTAAACTACAAGCAAATCTGGTGACAAGTGAAACAAACCTCAAATTACAGTTTGAGTTCAAAGCAATTACCTTTGGATCAGAGATCCTCTTACATTTCTCTAGTGAAAATGAAATATTCATTACATGTTTAAATGACGATTTAATTGACAAAAATCTTGACATGTTTGTAACTTTAACTTTGGTTTAAGGTGCTTTTTTTTTTTACCTTGGGCATAAAAATGTGCAAGTCTTGACACCATTGCATAGACACACATATTTCAGTAATTCAAGCCTAAGTGTTTGTGTCCTATCCTTCTGGGTGTCTAACTCAGGGAATAATAGCAATGAGGTTTAGATTGTTCAAGCTTTCAGAAATTGACAGAAAAAAAAAAAAGGAAAAAAACACAAGTATTTATCAATGTACCATCTGGAAGATGAAGTAAGTGCGTTGTCTGGCTTCAGTCAAATACATGGAACAAGCAAAAGACACTGATTTTTCAGCTACCTCAAAAGATATCTTAAATGGTCTTCAAAATAAGGAGACAGAAAGAAAAGGTGGGAAGAATTAATTTCCATTAAGAGTGTGGTAATACCTGGATGATCTGACCAAGTCTGAGGCACCTCTGTGTGGGAAACTGTAATGATACACCTGCCCCAAAGTACCTGAACTATTTGCAGGTGCTGAGGAAGGGCTGCGGGTCTCCTTTCTCTCACAGTCCAGTAGTGTCAGAAGCACGTAACGGCATTGCTACTGCTCATGTTTCCATCAGTCATCCTGTTTCAATTTGCAAATGTGTTCAAACCGATGCTCCTATTTCCCCAGCTTTTCTTTGAAAGGAGCAAATAATCTGCAAAATTGCACTTGAAGAAAGCTTTATGTGTAAGCTCTGGCACAATACACTCAGCCTGGACCCACCATTTTCATCTTGGTTGTGTTGACCTGACAAGCCTGGCTGTTACCTTCAGAGCAATTAGGGACTAGAGGCAGCACTACAAGTATTTGTGCATTGCCCCCCAGCTTGACCCCTTAACAGCAGCTTTTTATTAAAAAGCAGAAAGCAAGGTCGGCGTCTAGGTCCTCTTTATGCCTTGACCTACCTGCTTGCACTGCAAACAAGGGTGCCCAAGCAACGTCAGGTGTAAGGGAGACCGCTGCCATCTGGGCACTAAACATAAGCTTCTCAAAAACAGGCACTGAGATGTGGTTGAACTTTACCCCAGACGAAGCCAGGGATGAACAAGAGTCAGACAAATGTTCATACTTTTGAAAATCCCACCTGGGTTCATTAAGAGTTATGCCAAGTTCACCAGCTCATTTCAAAACAAACTGAAGAGCCTTTGAACAAAAATATTTTTTGATCCATGCAGCAGATGATCAAGTGTTCAAAATCTTTTGATTTTCTTCACGTAAAGAATATAATATTTCAATTTTTTATTTAACTTCCAGTGACTCTAACCCAGTTCATCAGGGAACTACACACCACCTGATCCTGAACTTCACCAGAACACCCATGATCAACCAAATCAATCCACTAACTGCAGTACCTCATACATCTATAAGGTACTTAAGCGTCCACCCACACACCTGAAAACCAACATTAGTCATAGCCTTGACACCTTCTAAATCCCTCAAAGATCATTTGCAAACTATGACTTACAGTAGCACAATATTGGAGCTCTTTGATTTAAGGCACTTAGGATGACTCTTACAGCCCACAGCAAAAAGTTCTTGTGCAGTGCGGCACCACACGTGATGTTACATAGCGTGGCTGAAAAAACAAAGCTCTTGCAGGACGTTGATTAACTCTAATTGAGCTAATGCCCTAACCTTTCTCTGACACTAGTGTGTGCTTTCTTTTAAACCTTTCCTGTGAGAAGCCCCCTCGTAAGTAATCCAGAGCCAGTCCTGTAAACACCTCTCTCCATCAGATTCTCTTATAATTAAATATCAGAGAGGGCACCTGCTGGGCATGTTTCTCTCTGTACAATTCTGTGTTCAAAAGAGCCTGCTGTTGTTAATCAGCACTGATTACCAATCTCTTTGGTGGTAATTGGTGTATCAGGCTGCAAACCACAGCTCTGGGAGACATACAAAGTTTCACTAAAGGGCATGACCATAATCCCGGTTTCTGATTCACGTGGGTCCACTCCAGCGCCACCACAGTTAGTTAATGCTCACAACACTACAATGTGACAGAATGAAAGCAAATTTTGTCGCTTTACAAAGCATTAGAACATGTCTTTCTGTAACATGTGTTGCTTAAATCCTCAGGGCAGTGTCCTAAAAACAGAAATTTGATGCTGTCAGTGTCAAACTCAGTTAGTGAGTGAATGTGCTGGCAAACACAGCTCTCGAAGCCATTGATCGGCCAAGCCTTCTCTGCTCTTTTAAAGTTTTGATTACCTCATGAAATTTTTATATCTTTTCTTCCCTCAGAATAAACGGCATATGTTGAAGAATTCTATAAAAAACCTCATTTTTCCCTCTAAGGAAACAGTTTTCCCTCTAGTAAACATGCACTGTTATGTCTAGCTTCATTTTAAAACAGCAAAAAGAAAATACTGAGAAATTCAATGTATAAGGTGTATTGTGGTTTTAAAGGCAAAATCTCCCACAGTACAGCAAGAACATAAAACATCAAAATAACACTGGTTATTATTGGATTTTTAGATTTTGGGAGTGAGAGGATGGGAGTACATGTTTACCATCTTTTCCCAAGTCTGCCAGAAACCATAAAGCTAAATGCTCAACTGGTATTTTCTGTTCTATCAGGTAAAGGCTGGAAAATAATGTGCTGTACAAATTAATTACCTTAGGGAGGTTACCTTAGAATAAAAGGTCATAGTTTGCAAGTAAATGCTTAGACTAATAATGTTAACAGATGCGTTTCTACTTATTGTTTGAGAACTGAATAGCTCAGTCTTAGGAAAAACAGGAAGTAAGAAGAAAAGCAAAATTAACAATAATTACAGATAGCTCATCATTCCACTTTTTGAGTAACTTTAAAAGTGAATCAGTGCTCCTACTGATGCAGGGGAAGGTGGGAACTATGTTGTCCGTGTCCCTTTCAACACAGACACAGAATTAAGCTACTCTAATTTGTAGTGCACATTGTTCCATGCAAATACACTAAGACTGCTTGAGGTCTCAAAGGTGCTAACAGTATTTCTCCAAAAATTTCCTTGCCCAAAACTTTGAAACACTGCTAGCTAATGCTAAGGACAGTCTGGCTAAAGAGGACTTCAATTGAAAATCCCTTTGTCAGTTTAGAAGGTCAAATCAAAATCCCACCTCAATCATCAGCACAAGGACATTCCAAAAAGCACCCCCCTGTGACACCCGCTTCATTTTACGTAACGTACTAAATACGTGCAAGGAGAAAGCAAGCAAGAGGGTGAGAAAGGCTCTGCTGATTGGGATATTCGCCTGGAAGTCACTAATCCCCAGTTCTGCGAGTGTTCCATATTGGTTATTCAGACTGGTACTGCTACCAGGAGAGATCAGAGCTGCAGAGCCAACACACACCAGCACTGGCTGTGAGACCTTCTCTAAAATAAAAGCCAAGTTTTGCCCCATCAAACTACACAGATCGTAACTTACAAAAATGCTCCTGGTTGTCGAAAGCACTTCTTTGTTTTATTTCTGTCTTTCTCCTCTTCAGCATTTTCTTTCTCTTCCTTCCTCCCCTCTCTCTCCCCAGTGTTGATGGTGTAAGGGAGAAGACAATCAACACTTCAGTAGGATCAGACAATAAAATTGTCTTCCAACTTTTTTATTTTTTATTAAAAGATAATCATGACATTGTCTTTGTCATGCTCTTTTTACAGCAGCCAAAAGGTTGAAAGCAAAAGAAAAGTTTGGTCACTGACTCATGTCTCTCTGAGGAACAGAGAAACTACAGAAGTTTTTTATTCAGGGATTTTGTTTTGTTTCTTTCTTCTCTCCTGCCTGTCTTTCATTACAAGAAGATCAGGCCTCCCCTTGTGCTGAGAGGCTCGTTAGGTGGTAGGTTATGACTCCACAAAAGTTATAACCTTGCTTTACAAGCACCCCCAAGGGAATACTAAGTCAGGAAGACAGGAGGTTTATTTTGTACTCTTGAGAAACAAGGTTTAGGAAAAAAAAACACTTTGCAAAGCTGTCTTGCCACTCATCTGAAGGCTGAAGAAGCTGCAGCTGTGGCAACTGTGATAAGGAGGTTCCAGACCAAAAGATAAAGAAATAAAGATTTGGTTTTGCTTTTCTCTTGCCTCAGAAATACAATCCTATCCCTTCCTTTAGAAAGTGTCAAGAGGGAAGGGTGGGAGACTGAAATTCCCTTTAAAAGCAGTGAACATAAGAAACATGTTTTCTGCACTCACCACCTTTAAATCGCTGAGCTACTTCGATGTCCACCATGATCCCCAGGTCCTGCTGCGGCGACATGCAATGGAGGCAGAGGAGGCTGATGGGACCAGGAGGGAGTCGCTGCCAGCCCAGCAGTGACAAGAAGGGCCGATACCAAACCGGCTGGTGGAGGGGAGGCTCCGTCAGCAACACAAGCCCTAGGCAAGGACAAGGAGGCTCTGGGAAGGAAGAGCAACTCTCGGGAGAGCCTCAGCTTGTCTTCACACTGCACTTTGACAGCACACTCCACATATTTTGTCAGAGTTCTCTGTTATCTTCTAATGTCCTTTCCTCAAGTACTGCAGATCACTGTGCAGGTAAAACGAGGAGACACTGGATGGGAGCTGTGAAGCAGAGATTGATGACTTCAATCTGCTTCAGGGTTTTTAAACACAGAATGACATCCATTACTTCAGCATTTGCTCAAGTCTATATGACTTTATTGTTGCTCTTGCTGTTTTCTCCTGAAAATCATGCTGGACAATTTCAAGCATACATTCTTCTGGAGTTCACATAATGTGCCTTGAGCAATTCTGCAATGAAAGCCTAACCTTTCTTTGTACATGATGATGAAAGAGCAAAAAGGTCTAGTCTACTTTGTAGGATTTTGTAAAGTACAGAGGGAAAAATGATCTTATTTCATTCTCCTTCTGAACTTTTCAACTCCTGAGAAAATGATTCTTTATCTAGCCTAAACAGAAGCAAAGTGTCTCAGCTGCTTTGTCAATTGTGCCATGTTGTCTAGGAGTCACTGGCTGACAGAAGGTATAGATGGGTCCCTCTTAGGATATTAAAATTAAGCTCCTTTTAAATGACAAACTTGAGTACTGAGGAAGAATAGTTTCCACAGGCAGCACAGGGAAATTCAGAAACTGACCTAAACACTAAAAAAGTCCAGTGAGTGCCTAAACCAATGCAATTTATACCAGCACCTGACTTTCCTCTTGAACACAGGAGCAAAATCTAAACTGGTAGATTCTCCAATGTGCAGTGTTTTACCTTAAAACCCTGGGATTCTTTGATATCATTTTAAGTGGCCAATAAAAACCAAACATCACCAACTGGTAACACAAGTATAACAAAAAGCAGAAGAATACAACAAGTAGGACAGAGGACTGCTGTAGTTATACGTCAAAGTAGTCTGTCCGCTGCCACAGGTTACGCCTTCATAAATTTCTGCTCTTTTGCACAAACAAGACCTATTTATACCCAGTTGTACATGTCGAGGGTCTCACTGAGGTGGACTATACTGTCTCTGATACTGGTCTCTCCTACCGATAGAAATTGTCTGGTCTTGCAGAGCATGCCAGAAATCTGTAAAGCTGCTGTAGGCCTTTTTGGCCACCTGGGCACACTGCTGGCTCATGTTCAGCTGCTGTCAATCAACACCCCCAGATCCTTTTCCACCAGGCAGCTTTCCAGCCACTCTTCCCCGAGCCTGTAGCGCTGCCTGGGGTTGTTGTGATCCAAGGGCAGGACCCAGGGCTTGGCCTTGTTGAACCTCACACAATTGGCCTCAGCCCAGTGATCCAGCCAGTCCAGATCCCTCTGTATGGCCTTCCTACCCTCCAGTAGATCAACACTCCCACTCAATGTGGTGTTGTCTGCGAACTGACTGAGGGTGCACTCAATCCCATCGTCCAGATCATTGATAAAGAGATTAAACAGAACTGGCCCCAACACTGAGCCCTGGGGAACACAACTCGTGATCGGCTGCCAGCTGATCTGATTCCATTCACTACAACTCTTTGGGCCCAGCCATCCAGACAGTTCTTTACCCAGTTCTCCCTGTCATTTGAAGAGAGAGAATTTTTTTCCCCTCATTTAAGTGAGAAAGCTAAGCTAAGATCATACAAGACAAACTTCATTCTGTTTTTCAAGCAAAACTCTGGCTTATGCCAGAAGTGATCCCAAGCAGCTTAGGTGGGTGTTTTGTCTATGCGGAAACTGCAGCATTTAGCCTGTACCAGAAACAGAAACTCATTCCGCACAGCTCTAGGGAAAACCAATATCACCTCAGAGAAAAATCTCATCTACTTCTGAATATCCTTTAGTTCCAGATATTTACTGACTTTCATACTTTTGTTTAAAGCAAAATGATCACAATCAGGCCAAAGCATTTTTCATGCTAATAAGGACAAAAAATTAACTACTCAACATGCAGCCATTTTATGTGAATGAAAAGGTAAGTAATGATTTTCAAGAAATCAAACATGAGTTACAATGCCAGAATTATACTGGAATGGTTCATGGATGCAATTTCAATCAGTCAATTAAAAAATAAAAGGAAAAAGATAGAGGCATAAGAGGTGTCACTGGTCGTTCCTCAAGCCCCATCTAATGAGCTGTTGATCAAATAAACTCCACAATACAGTCAGCAAAGATATTTTTAATAATTAATTCATTTTCAAGAAATGCTGTTCTGTTTATGGGAGAGCTTCTCCTATGAACACATTGTTCAGCTGGTAAACTTTTTAGATTCCAGAAGAATCTTTTCTGTATGAGAAACCACCTTCTCCCCATACAAAAATAAGACACCGTAAAATGAAACAGTGAAATGACAAAGACATTGGATAAGAGCTGAGGAAAAGAATACACTGCACTTTTATAATGCCTGTATTCACCAGAAACTATTAATAAAAAGTTTACAATAATTATGAGATACCATAATGACATATTAATATTTTCCAACACCTCTGATAAATGTGAATTTCAATTTGGGGGAATCTTGGGGGTAGATTCCCATCCAGTCTGACTTTTTCCATGATAAGTAGTCACCTGAGGCCAAATTCCAAGGTTAACTATTTTACCTGGTTGGTTGTTTGGGTTTTTTTCAAGACGAATTTTTAGGAAAGGCAGGAAAAGCTGGAAACTGTGCAGAAAGCCTTTCGATTTTTCACTGTCTCAGTGAAATACATGGGAGATACTTTTCAAATATTCAGTGTCACATAATAAAAGTCTCTCATACATGTCTCAAATTGGGCTCTTAAAAAATCAGTGAATACTTTTGAAGCCCCATTTTTCTCAGCTCCCCAGTGGAAAATGGCAACATGCACAGGTTTTATGACCAGATTTATGAACCTATAATAAAAATAATCTCCCCACCTGACTGGGTTGGTGTAGAAACAAATCAGTATCTGGAATATTCAAAGTTCTAGTTGTGAATGTGATAAGAATAAAAGCCCTAAAGGAATGAACAACTTTGTCTTCTGAACAAGGCTTGAATCATTGCAGTAAATAAACCATAGAGGCAGTAACTGAACAATGAGCAAAAAAATATTGCATAGTTACTCATTATGGGAGCATCATCTATCCTCTGTGCTGAATCAAGTGTGTATCTTGTACTAAAAATACTGTGATTCATATAATTAAAGACTGTACCATAATGAATATAATTACAAGAGGTAAAATTAAGATTGGACACGAAAACATTCTGGCATTTCATAAATTTTGAATACTTGATTTTATCCTTCAGTAATATACTTTGAATGTGCATATATATGTAAGAGTATAGTAAGCAGGAAAGAACATAAATTATAATGTCTAAGAGGAAAACACAGATTTTAATCTCATTTTTAATTACAAGGCTTGGAGAATAAGACCACAGTGCCGGGGGAAGAGGTCATGAGATCTCACGGTGGTTTTGGTCAAAATGTGGGATGCCTCCTGCACGTTGCCGTCTTATACTAAAACTGAATGAAAGTAGTTTTTACCTTGTGAATGCCTGAAAACCAGAGAAATGCCCCTGTTTTTCTTTTGCTGTGCCAAGGCAGACCCAGAAGTAAAAAGCTGACTTAGATTTAAGGATTTGAATACAGAAAGGCCTGAATACACCTTAATAGGCTAAGATTAGGGGCTCTAGTGTTGCTATCTAATTAAATACAAGCAAACCCCAAAGCAAACAAAAATACCCATCCCCCTAAAAAACCCTTTTCAGATGGCACAACCAAATAAAAAAGCAGTACAAATGCAAACCTGTTATTTGTTTTGGAAATATATTTCTAGAGTCAGGTAACAAAAATACTCATGTGTTTTCCAGTTTAAGTTTTAAATTTATCTCTTGACAGGTTAAAAAGTCTGCAACCAGACAATACATAGGAGGATAAAGATCTCTTCTACACCAAACATGTGAAAATAGACTTTTCTCTACTTTTAAAGACATAGAACTTTCCAATTCGCAAGCCTACAGCCTGCGTGTTCTGCCTGGATGCCCAAGCTCAGCTCATCACAGCGAAGCAAAATCCACCCCATGTTATTAAAGGATCACCATACTCAGTTCAAAATATCAATCCCTTTTAAGATGCACATTTGGAAAAAATTAACAATTTTGTTCCTTGACTGCAGAACATCAGAAAACAATGCATAGGATAAAATTACCAGAAATACTAATGTGTTGCTGAAACAACTAAAATTTCCTGTCCTGCATGGGGCCACATAAAATAAGTAAGATGTAACTATGGTTCACTCCTCCTGAAAGCAAACGAACCAGAATTCACGCCAGAAGGCCCTCCCTGTTCTAAATAGGGCACTAAACCACAAGGATAAAGAAGGTCATTGAGAATTTGTATTGCACATTTCTCCCAAGAAATCCCTTAAGGACCAACTGTACGTGAATTGCTTCACATGCTCTCGGGTAAGGGGCTAAATCAGAATATCCACTGAACTGGTATCACAGAGAGAATGTAATTATGGAATATGGAGCTTAATCATGCTGCTACAGACTAGGGAGAAGGGCAGGGAGCCCATCTAACCTTGAGAATGATGGCATTTCTCCTCTTTCTTTAAAACCTGTTTCTATATGCTCCCAGCCTATCTTGCCAGACTTGTTTTCTTTCAGATCTCTGTCTTATATCTCTTGCTCCGCTCAAACACAAACTCAAAATATGTATTCACCATGTCTCCTATGCCCATCACTGCCGGTACAAAAGCCACCCTGTACTGCAGATCGTGCCACTTGGAACAGGTCTCATACAGCTTCACCTCAGTACTTTGCAACATGTGTTCAAACAAGATTTGAAATACTGTCCTTTCTCTGCTAGGTATGCTTTTCAAAATTTTATCATTTAAATGATGAAATGCCTTGGGCTACAAAAAGTGGTCCAAAAGTTAATAAAGATGCACTGTATTAGTCTAAATATAAACTACAGCTAGTAAAAAAAAGGTACTATGCAGTTTTTTTGAAAGCTTCCACAAAATTTCTTTCTGTCAAAATGCAGTATTTCACAGAAACTTACAGCACAAGTTTCTGAGCAGCTCTAATAAAAACTGCAACTTTTGGCACTGTAGAATATATTTTTGTCTCCCTCCATAAGCTGTGCCCTAAGATGAAAACTTCACAGTGATCCCTCTCTTTCAGTGGACAAAGTTTAGGAGGATTTTATGTTCTTCTGTTCATTAAGGTATTTTGCAGTACCAGTCAGGGATTGCCTTCAGATCTTGTTAACCAAAGTCTGACTCCTGCCAAACAGAGCTGACCCATCAGTAGGATATCGCTCAACCATGACACGACTCCCGAAGGCAGGCCAGACTCGGGTAGGGAGGACTGCAAGTCATCAAAAGGCAAAACATAGACTCATAGAATTATTTTGGTTGGAAAAGACTCTCAAGATCATTGAGTCCAACCATAACCTAACACTGGCACTAAACCATGTCCCTGAGAACCTCATCTACACATCTTTTAAACAACTGCAGGGATGGTGACTCAACCTCTTCCCTGGGCAACCTGTTGGAATGCCTGACAACCTTGTCCACGAAGAAATCTTTCCTAATTCCAATTTAAACCTCCCCTGGCACAACTTGAGGCCATTTCCTCTCATCCTATCACATATCCGCCCTCACTTTCATGAGCTACAGCTGTGGGAAACCCTGCTGAAGCTTGCAGTGGTCATGGCAGGGCCCTGCCTGGCGGAGGAAACAGCAGAGCTGAGTGATGCATCGACTCCCAGGCCTTGGACAAAGGGCCATCAGGTTCATGGTTGTGTTTCATTCCCCAGCAGAGCCCTACGGTACTTCCTAAAGCACAGTCATGTTCAGAAACCCTGATCGCAGGCTATTTCTGTGTGCATCAGATCATAGAATCAATAGTATGGGTTGGAAGGGACCTTAAAAGGTCATCTAGTCCAACCCCTCTGCAATGAGCAGGGACATCTTCGACTAGATACTCCCTGCTGCTTTCTTTTAAGGAAGCGGTTGAACCAGACGTGCCCAAACCATCAACAGTACGCTGCAGATCACACCCATTCTTTGAGGGGTTTGGAGAGACAGCACTTGGTTCAAAGGTGGGTCATTTGGCTACAGAATGCCCTTGATTTAGGAGAGCATCAGATGCAATGAAGTTGTGCTCAGGGGTCTGCTGCCAGCAGCAGCCTCAACCCCCCGCACTAGATGCTCTGGCGTTCCTTCAGAACAGGCTAAGGAGCATTCAAAAGGGAGAAGTTCAGATATATCCGCAGTTAATTAAAGAAGAGACAAATTCAGAACGGGGTAAACACCTGGTGCAGATAATCAGAGAATGAAATGTGTAAGACATGCTTCAAATTAAATGTCACTCCAGAAATAAAATTAAAACCTGGAGACTTGTTTTTTGCCTGACCAGTTCATTTGTTGAATTCTCAAGGTTGACGTTTATCTGTTTTCATTAGACCAGTAACATTACCAACCGCATTGAGGTTCTAATAACCATTGTATAAAACAAGGGAATTAATCACAAAGTGCACTGAGAAAGGCAGAGCTTTGGTACATCAATGAAAACCCAGGGAGACTTTAGTTAACTGTGTATGTTATTTATATATTTGTATCTAGAGTACTTGGGAACAAAGGTGTCATATGTCTTATTTTCTTCTTCAATATATTGACGTTCTACATAATTCTAAACATTTCACAGAAAGAAAAAAATCACAATAATTTCTTTTGCTTGCCTGTGTTCTTGTGTACCTGCATTCCTCCTGATGCAAGGGGAAAGGGTGATGAACTTTCCCCCCAGAATACAAAACCAACACCAATGGCACAGTCAAAGAGCTGTGGACAATTTTCCAAAGTTGATGATTAGCTGATTTAAGGGACAGTGAGTTGGAAAACTATTCATTTTCAAATCTAGAATTTTAACATAAACATGGACAAGCACTTTACTAAGCTGCTCTACAGACTTGCAAATAATCATCAGTTTACTATCAGGATTTTATCATCTATTTAGTACCACAAGTGGGTTTTGTTGCTGTTTTCCTTCCCTTTTACCAGTGAAAAAAAGACAGCTTAGTACATATCACAGTTGACTAGAATTCAAGACATTGAAGTTTGATTCTTGACTGTGTTCCCTGTTACTAAGACAGAAGAAGTGGAGGTGGGGGGCAGCTCTCAGGTGTGACCTCCGAGGGTTGTTTATTTGAACGCCTGATACGAATTCAAATGATAAATACTGAAGAAATAAATTCTCATTTCCGAGCACTTCTGCTGTCCTTATTCCAAAGTATCACCAATACACCACAAACAATAAGTTTCCACACCTATGACCCCTAATCCCTTCAACTGAAATAACTATTGCAGTGGAAAAGTAATAAAACAATAACTTGTGCAAATGAAAAACAGAAGCAGCAAAAAGCTTGATTAACCTTTGTTCTGTTTTTCCTTTTAAGCAACAGATAGTGCCCTAATAGCTACATAAACTTCCAGAAAGAAGTCAAGACACAAAAGAAATCACCACTACTCAACGTAACCTGTTCTTTACTATCATTTGCAAAGGACAGACAGAGATGAAATCATGGTCAAACAACAGTATTTTGAGAAAACACCTTTGAAAACAAATTTCACACAACTCAGAACTTCCTGCAAATTGGCTTGACCTCCAAAACATTTACCACAACATCAGTAGCTTAAAATACATCATAGCTTCAGGTTTAAAACAAAGACTTCTGAGAAGCATGTGAACCTTTTCAAGTACTCTCGTTTGTAAAACAGAGATGGAAATTTCTTGAGAAGCTGTTCCAAATCCTTGCTCAGAATTGTTCAACTCCTGGTCACAGAAGGAACCAGAAACACCAAAATAAACCTCTACTTCTTATAAAAGGTCAGTTGCAAACCCTGAACTTCTGCAAAATACAGGGTTGAGTTTGCACTGAAGTTTCTTACTCACATTTGACGTGACCCTGTCTGTCCCTCTTCAGCTACGACAGGTCACAGTTACTATTAATGTACTGCAAGGTACATCACTAGACTTAACTAGTGCCTTACTAGAAGTAACCTGGTAAGCTACTTCTTCCATGATCAGCTGGCAAGAACAAATAGAATACTAACAGAAATAGAACTGGGTAAAAAGGACCTGTGAAGAGACAGGGCTCAAACACTTCCATGCGTTAGTGACTTCAGCTACTACACACCCTGCTACCTGCAGCTCTGGGGAATCAAACCTTTGGAAATCTCTCCCTCTGCTTCTACCTCCTTCCTTAATTAAATTAAAGACTAAATAAGAAATACTGCACATAGAACACTTTGATGTCCCTCAATAAATCTACTGGTCATTTTAAGATGGTACTAAGATACTTTAAAATAAGGTTTTGCTCCAGGGTCTGCACATCTTCAGTCAATCAGGCTTTGTAGGTCATTTTACAGAGGACAAACCCCAGAAATAAACAGCAGGAGTCCAACTTGTAAGCAGATTCAGATTCTTTGCCTAAAAAAAACAGGCAGTACAATCAGAATTTGAAAGAGCAAATATTATGCCTGGACTTTTATAGTTAAACTAAAAAATAAACCTAAAGTCTGCTCTGAAGTTTCTGAAGCAACTTAGACCCTATTCCTGAAAAATCTTACGATGTGTGATTATTAAATGCTAAGTACAGAAAAAAATTCAATTGATCTTAAAAGAGCACAGCCATTACACTAAATCAAAATGACTGCTATTATACAGTTTTACATGTTCCAAACCTTGTTTAGTTCTAATGTCAAGGCAAAAGAAATCACAACAAACTAGAGGTGGGCTGCTTTGGGATAAGGAATTTTATTTATGGAAGAATTAAAGAATTAAGTGATATTCTCATGAGACTATTATACATCTGCATAAAGTAGTGAAATGACTATGCCGAGTCTTGGTCAACCTGACTGGGAGCAGAGGGTGCATAATACCCAGCAGGAATGATCCTTGGTTTATAATCCCTGTAATAATCCTGTTAACAATAAATTAGGCTTGACCAAAAACATAGTAATGCATTCCCTATAAATGAGTTTTTAAAATGTTTACTCTGTAACCTCCAAGGAGCCACTAAAGTTACTGCTGTTGCAAGCCTTGTTAAAGCCTGGTCCAGTTCAGTAAACCATATTATTCTGTGAATGGGGAGAATTATACCACTCCGAAAGTAATTTTTGCCTTGAGGATAATTAAATGCATATTGTACCTCAAAGTTACAGCACCAGGAAGCCTTTGTATATTGAACTACTTTAATTAGAAGGCAGTTTACATATTTCTCAGCCTCAGTTTGTTGTCTTAAGCATGCTGGTGAAAAATTTAAAGATGGCTAAAATTCCTCCTTCCATTTTTTACTTTGCTTAAATTACTGTTTATATATATGACAATGAATCAGACCACTAGAACCAGAACCTTTCACTTACAGACTGGGGAGTAGTTTCTACTTCCAGTTATCTTCAATCTCTAGTCTTTGTGTTTTAGAGAAGTTTGTTACACATTAAATGCTCTGTCACTACACACCCCTAGCAGTGGGCCAGGAGAAAAACTTTTAGCTTTTGTTCTGATTAAGCTCCCTCTCTTACTAAGTGACAGAGTGATTCTGTCGTGACTACACAGCAGCCCAGCCTCTCACTCCAACCATTTGGATTAGATGGATTTTTTTAAAAAATTTCTGGTTTTACATTATCAATGGGATACAGTTACATTAAATGAAACAGGAAGGCAAAGACATCTGGGATACTCATACAAACAATACGAAAGTGTGGTGGAACTAGTTTTCTCCATCACCCTTACAGGTGAGCATGGATCAAAGCAGTTTGTAGTCCTCCTCTCCACATCAGGTACTTTGTTTGCATTAGCATGACTTGATTTATGCCATCTTCTCTTCATCCTCTTCACACAAAATATTTATTAAAAAAATAAAAGCATGAAAGTGTATTTTTGGAACATTTATCTGAGAAGCCCCTTGGCACTCATGACCATGAGCAAGCAGCGCAAAGAAGCTGTTGAAATGACATTTCAAATTAGGTACCACTTTTGGTTTAGCTCCTGGGATTTATACAAATGCAATCCATAAAGGTAGCAGAATGCAATGAAGGTAGGAAAGACGTCCAACAGAGCCCAAGGGAAGGACGTGGTTGCAGCAGGGAAGCAGGGGGAAGCAGTGAGATGCTGCCTATTCTACTGTTAAGCTGATGACAAATATGTCAAGACACATCATTTTTAGACCACAAAAGACAAGCACCACATAGAGCTGAGCTCATTTCTCCTCTGCCCTACTGCAGTACGTTCCTAAACCACAAAGATAGCTGCTTTGAATTAAGTACAGTCAGTGAATTTTAGGAAGGCTGAAAAGAATGATGGATTGCAATTGATATGCTGCACAATACCTTCATTTTAATTGGACATGTGTACTTGATGTTTCTTTCAAATCAGCTTTAACTGTAGACAGATTCAAATGGCCAGCAATCTGATCTGAATGCAAATTGAAATCCAATCTTAGAGTTTGAGGTGTTCACATTGAATGTGCAGATTTGGCCCATTAAAGGGGAATTCAGAGGGATTCAATATCCTGATACTGATGTATTCAAGTGGCTGGATCCAACATTTTGCGACCCTATCGCTACCTTTAGCAATTTTTGAATGAGAAAAAAAAATCACTATTGAAGGGAAAATTCAAGTAAAACAAATATAAAGATAAGGAGAGACCAATGAAAGGATAATCAGCTAAAAAATAATAATTCTGGTGGTGTCATTCAGGCATGTGAGGCCTCAGGACATTCCCTCTGCTTTTCATACCTTGGTTTCTGGTATCTGCAGAAGATGGCTAAATTGCCTAAAAGCTTTATACTGTTTTGGTACCTAGGCAAAAAGCTTAACATTTCAATAGTTATTTGCAGGGACAGAAAGTCAAACACTTACTGGTAGTTTTAAATCACATGCTTTCTGTGTTTGCAAGCACAGTCAGCACAATTTTAGATAGTGTGCTAAGTCATTTCAGCTTGAACCAGGCTGCACTGTGAGACAGGAGATACTGCACAGAATGAAAAAGCAAACATTTTGATGATGGTACAGTCTAATGCCATATTAAAACCAGTAAGCAAAGTCTTACAAGTATATCAGAATTATGTATTTGATGTATCACATTTAATATTGCATCTCCCCAATTTCAGATAGTAACGCTGAATTTTCTTTTTCCCAGAAAAATGGGAAAGGGGTTAGGGAGTTTTTTAGAAGTGAAAATTAAATATAGGAAGTGTAAAACTCTGTACAGGTGGAAACTATGAACACTGTAAGTGCTGCAAGGTGCAAAGAATACAAAAATGAGCATAATTTTGCTTTCCTTTGCTGTTAATAGAAAACAAGTTTAACTCAGTTTTCATCAAAGAATAATGACATTTATCATGCCTTTGTTAAAAAACAGAAAGCACAGCATCAGAAATGGCTGCATCTCACAGCTAGAGACTTATTACTTTCCAACTTTTCGTTGAATTTTGAACCATGTAAATGGACAGACAGCTGGAAAATGAAATGCAAGTTTGTCCTTAAATTCAGAAGTCCTCACATAGCACATGAAGCAACTGTAAACTTCAGTCTAATCCCTGCAACATTTGAATTCTTATTTAATCATTAGTACTTACATTGCCACAGCATCTACAAGCCACGGAACTGCATTAAGGCATTCCTCCAACTCCCATGTTACCCCAGACCAATGGGATTGAGATCCAGAAGGTTCAACACTTTCATTATGTTTCTATGCGTGCACTGACACACAAACGAAGCACACTTTGTTAAAGCTGCATGTTGAGTCTTTCCAGATGCAGCCATGTCTTGACAGGAGCAGAGGTGAAATGCCAGGCTGCTCTGCAGCAATGACACGGGACACAAGGCCAGGACAGCACGCTGGGCTGCAGCCCGCAGGGAGCAGTCAGCATAGGAGGTGGAGGATGAGAACCTCGCTTTGCTGATCATTTAAGGCATTTGGCCTTCCATCAGAAGTGTACCAGCAACAGTGTTGGCACTAAGTACAAATGGTTTCTGTTGTGATAAGGAGAAGATATTCCTCTTGATCGCATGATAGATTTCAGCCAGGTTTTCAAATGCAGTTGCCTGATTTGTACCCAAAACAGACCCCTCGGGCTATAAGCAAGACAGATGCTTCAATGGGAAAATGAGCCACTACTGAGTGACACTTTCTGTACACAGCTACTTACTAATAATTTAGAAAAGTGGATGTAATAGGTACATAGTCATTTACGTCTTCAAAATGCTCTGCCTTGCCATCTCTTGTGAATTCATTACAAGCCTTCCAACATCTGATGTCTTCCTCAATGTCAAAAAACTATTTATCTTTAAAAGTTTCTAGTCATCATTGCTTTGGGGGAAGAAAAGGTTTAAAGATATGAGGTAAGGTTTCAAAAGCCTGAGGCAAATTAACAGAACTTGCCATCAGTATTAGTTTCAAGACAGACACATGATTTATGAATACTAGGGAGTTGAAATATGACTAATAAAAAGAAACAAGAGATAAATTCAGTACAAAAGCATATGCTTTATAAAGCTCATGTCTAGTTAAGAGTACTAGGTACACAAAATAAATAATTTGAATATATAAGAACCCAACCCAAAGCCTCAGTCTCCTTTAATAATCATTATAAATTACAGATATTTTAAGGCAATCTGACAATTAACCTCCAACACAAGCAGGCATTAGTTACAGATGCTCGGGTAGCTCCCGCTCCTCCTTCTTCCAGAGCTGCAAATTGAAATGTGCTAGCGAAGCGAGTGAAAAATAATTTATTTATTCAAAATTGACAGTGTGTGAATTAACTTTGTTTTCATTTAATGGCCCAATTTTGATCACTTCTGTAACAACACAAGAAAGAAAACCGAAATTCTGCCACCAGCCCTGAAAAGATCTTTTTAGCGGTACTCAGTGCCAATGGCATTGATTTACAGCCTTAGAGCACTTGTAGTTGAAGGCATTTCCCCAAGGCTTCTTAAGAAAAAGCAAGACTAAATCAAGGCAGACCCTCCCTGAGCCATGGCTGGCGGGGCCAGAGTCCTGCCTGCAGGGGCAACCAGGCCCCTGTAATGCTAGTAGTTACCCAACAGACTTTGGTATATCTGATATGGCAACCTCTGACTTAGTTTTGAAGGTAACTGAGGCTGGAGAAAGCATTTATCCTGTGAACATCTCCCCTCAAATGGCAAGTTTTTCAGGCAGTTCTCAAGTATGCTTTTGTGATGGCAATCCACAACATATGAATCTCAATTCAATTGCACACCATGGGATCATGCCGGATGAAGAATGCCAAGATTCCAGAGAGCAGTAAAGGAAAAACATTTATCCCCAGCAGACCAAGCTGTTCAGGACTTGATAAAACACAATAGTGATTCCTTCTCCACAATGACATGCTGACCCTATGGATATTTTCTCCCATGTCTCTATCCTCTCAGATCACTCTTGTTGATAGAATTGTAATATACAGGGTAGGATGGAACAGCAATACAGAGCCAGAAGCAGTGGTATCATGCTGATCAATAACAGAGTGGAGGTTTTTGGGTTTTTGCTTTGGTTTGTTGGAGTTCTTCATTTTAATAAAATAAAGCCCCTCTCTCATTGAAGTTGCACAGAAGGCAGGGAGATGGTAACTTTCTTGTCCTGCAGCAGGTTTGTTTCTGGAACGGGACAGTTTGGGTGATTTTCAGCCAAGAGGTGGCAAGAACCTAGTACAACAACTTCTGTGAGAGTCCAGTCGGTGTTGCGCTCTCAGAGAACACGCACACAGAATAACAGAATCACAGAATGTCAGGGATTGGAAGGGACCTCGAAAGATCATCCAGTCCAATCCCCCCGCCAGAGCAGGAACACCCAGATGAGGTTACACAGGAAGGTGTCCAGGCGGATTTGAATGTCTCCAGAGAAGGAGACTCCACAACCCCCCTGGGCAGCCTGTTCCAGTGTTCTGTCATCCTTACTGAGAAGAAGTTTCTTCTCAAATTTAAGTAGAACCTTTTGCGTTACAGTTTGAACCCACCACCCCTTGTCCTACCATTGGTTGTCACCGAGAAGAACCTGGCTCCATCCTCGTGACGTTCACCCTTCATATATTTGTAAACATTAATGAGTTCACCCCTCAGTCTCCTCTTCTCCAAGCTAAAGAGACCCAGCTCCCTCAGCCTTTCCTCATAAAGGAGATGCTCCAGTCCCTTCATCATCTTCGTTGCCCTGCGCTGGACTCTCCCCAGCAGTTCCCTGTCCTTCTTGAACTGAGGGGTCCAGAACTGGACACAATATTCCAGATGGGGTCTCACCAGGGCAGAGTAGAGGGGAAGGAGAACCTCTCTCGACCTACTAACCAACCCCCTTCTAATACACCCCAGGACGCCATTGGCCTTCCTGGCCACAAGGGCACAGTGCTGGCTCATGGTCATCCTGCTGTCCACCAGGACCCTCAGGTCCCTTTCCCCTACACTGCTCTCTAATAGGTCATTCCCCAACTTATACTGGAACCTGGGGTTGTACCTAACCAGATGCAAGACTCTACACTTTCCCTTGTTATATTTCATTAAATTTTTCCCCGCCCAACTCTCCAGCCTGTCCAGGTCTCTCTGGATGGCAGCACAGCCTTCTGGCATGTCAGCCACTCCTCCCAGCTTCGTCTCATCAGCAAACTTGCTGACAGTGCACTGTATTCCCTCGTCCAAATCACTGATGAACATATTGAATAATATAGGCCCCAGTACTGAACCTTGAGGCACTCCACTAGATACAGGTCTCCAACTAGACTCCACCCCATTGACCACAACTCTCTGGCTTCTTCCCTTCAGCCAGTTCGCAGTCCATCTCACTACCCGATCATCCAGACCGCACTCCCTGCATTTAGCTATAAGAATGCTGTGGGAGACTGTGTCAAATGCTTTACTGAAGTCAAGGTAGATCACATCCACCGCTCTGCCATCATCCATCCATCTTGTTATGTCCTCATAAAAGGCGATGAGGTTGATTAAGCATGACTTCCCCTTGGTGAAGCCATGCTGACTGCCCCTAGTGACTCTCTTATCCCTTATATTCCTTGAAATGGCACCAAGGATAAGTCGTTCCATCACTTTCCCAGGGATGGAGGTGAGGCTGACCGGCCTATAGTTACCTGGGTCCTCCTTCTTGCCCTTTTTGAAGACAGGAGTGACATTTGCTTTCCTTCAGTCCTCAGGCACCTCTCCCGTTTCCCAAGACTTGGGAAAGATGATGGAGAGTGGTCCAGCAATGCCCTCAGCCAGCTCCCTCAGCACCCGCGGGTGTGTCCCATCTGGACCCATGGATTTATGGATGTCCAGATTACTTAATTGGTCCCTAACCCAGCCCTCATCAACTGAGGCAAACTCCTCCATTGTCTCGTCTTTCTCTGGGGCCTTAGTGATACGGGGCTCCTCAGGACAGCCTCCGGCAAAGTAGACAGAGACAAAGAAGGCATTCAGTAACTCTGCCTTCTCTATATCTTCTGTCACTAGGGCACCCACCTCGTTCATCAGTGGGCCTACATTGCCTCTGGTGTTAGTTTCATCTGCCACATATCGGAATAAGCTCTTCCTGTTGTCCTTGATCCCTTTTGCAAGGTTTAATTCTAAGGAGGCCTTAGCTTTCCTAGTTGCCTCCCTACACACTCTGACAACAGCCTTATATTCTTATATTCCCAAGTGGCCAGCCCCTCCTTCATGATCTGTAAACTCTCCTCTTCCACTTGAGCTTACCCAGCAGTTCCCTGTTTAACCACACAGATCTCCTGGCTCCCTTCCTTGACTTCCTACGTGTCAGGATGCTCTGATCTTGTGCCCAGTAGAAAGAGTCCCTGAACACTAACCAGCTATCTTGGGCCCCTTTACCTTCAAGCAGCCTTGCCCATGGGATTTCCCCTAGCAATTGCTTGAAAAGGCCAAAGTTTGCCCTGCTGAAGTCCAGGGTTGCAATTCTGCTTGCTATCCTGTTCCTGCCACATTAGATCCTGAACTCCACCATCTCATGGTCGCTGCAGCCAAGGCGGCCCTCAACCTTTACTGCTTCAACAAGACCCTCCTTGTTAGTGAAGATGAGGCCCAGCAATGCACCTCTCCTAGTTGGCTCCTCCACTATTTGCATCAGAAAGTTATTGTCAAGGCACTGGAGGAACCTCCTAGACTGTGGCTGGCTGGCTGAGCAGTCCTTCCAGCAAACATCAGGGAAGTTAAAATCCTCCACCACAACCAGGGCCTGTGACTGTGAGGCTGCTTTCAGCTGCCTGTAGGAGGCCTCATCAACTTCCTCACCCAGATCTCGTGGCCTATAACAGATGCCCACAACAGTATCAGCCCTGCCAGCCTGCCCCTTAATTCTCACCCATAGACTCTCAACTCAGCCCTCATCCATGCCTGGACAATACTCAATACATTGTAGTTGCTCTCTCACATAAATAGCAACTCCACCACCACGCCTGGCTGGCCTGTCTTTCCTGAAGAGGACACAGCCATCCATGACCACATTCCAGTTGTGTGCTGTCCCACCATGTCTCTGTAATTGCCACTAGGTCATAATCTCCTGCCTGAACACAGGTTTCTAACTCCTCCTGCTTATTCCCCATGCTGCCTGCATTGGTGTACAGGCATTTCAGAGAGCGAGCTGAGCACTCCAATTTCTCCTCACAGGTATGGGAGGCCTCCCAGCCTTCATGAACTCTAGAGTGATGCCCTACTGATGCAAGCCCAGCTACAACCCCATACCCCTTCAAGTCTAGTTTTAAGCTCTCCAAATGAGCCCTGCTAATTCCTGCCCCAGGATCCTTTTGCCCCTGGGAGATAAACCTTTCTCACGTATCACTCTCTGGACTGGTGTCTTGTAAAAACAGTCGTTATCGAAGTACCCAAAGGCCTGCCTGTAGCACCAGTCCTGTAGTCGATTGTTTAGGGACTGGATTTTTCTATTCCATCCCATATCTTCATCCAAAATTGCAAGGAGGGAAGAGAAAATCACTTGAGCCCCAGACTCTTTTACTATCCATCCCAAGGCCTTGAAATCTTTTTTCATTCCTGTCAGACTGTGGGATGCAGTTTCCTTCCCACCTGTCTGGAAGATCAGCAGTGGGTAGTAGTCCGTTGGGTGCACCAGGTTGGGGAACGTCCTGGTGATGTCCCTGATCTGAGCTCCAGGTAGACTGCACACTTCCCTATGATGAGGGTCAACTCTGCAAACTGGGCCCTCTGTCCCTCTCAGAAGCAAATTGCCTACTACAATTACCTTTCTTTCTTTCTTATTTGAGGCAGTCTTGAGGCGTGGGGTCAACTGCCTCTTTCTGTGTGACCTTGTAGGTGGGCCTTGCACCACATTCTCACCTACCTCCTCTTCAAGATCCAGGGCCTCAAACCTATTACAGAGGGGCACCTGGGGAAGCAAAGCAGGTGGGAGGGGGTTGCCCACAGCCCCAAACTGGAACTAGCTTCCAGCCCTCGTCATCGTTTCTGTCCCCTACCTCTGCTCGACAGCGGCAGGGCAGGGGTTGTCTCAGGTCTTCTCCCTCTGCCCGAAAGGGCAAGGAGTTCATCACATTTTGGGGGGTATCCCCCTGGAGCCTCTCTGAGTAGCACACCTACGCATGTGGACTGTAGCGTGACAGCTTCATGCACCCCGGGTTGCAGCCACAACATGCGTTGACTCCTGCTTGGTGCCACCTGCACACCCTGGCAGGCCCGGGTGGCAAAGTCCTGTCCCCTCAGCTGGGCTGGCCAGCCAGACCCAGTCCCATGCCAAGTGGCCACAGGGTGTTTGGCCATGCGGAGGCAGATGTCACCAGTCTGGGAGCCTGGGCTGTACCTGCTCAGCTTGTACTGAGGTCGGTATGAAAGAAGAAGATTAGGAAAGGCACAGGAGTGTAAGGATGAAAATCAGCCTTGGCACTAACTTTTCCAGTGCATCTCCACATTTTTGCACTAATTACTTTCATCGTACATGCAAGCTGATTGACCCAGGACTGGTTAGCTGTGATATAGATGACAGGAGTCTGAACTTTCCTGTGCCCCCTGACATTCCATACTGCAGTAAAAGACGTGTAAGACACAGGGGCTCAGGAACTACAACCTGAGATTGCCAGGGTAGCAGTTTAGCGTCAACGGAAAGAGTCCTGGAATGTGAAGTTCACTTTTTGGCGTGATTACACTGACTTCATTTCACCGAGCACACTGGCATTTCAAAAAATATTATCTCTCAAAGGTGTTCACTGGATTAGGAAAAGAGCAAATTATTGTTAATTATGTCATCCTGAAAACATAATCAGACTTAAATTTCTGTATCTTCTATTTAATCAAAGTGTACAAACAGCAATAGAAGTGTCCTTCTCATTAAACTGAGAAGCCTCTCCGCATTTCAGAGCCACTAGTATTTAAGTATACATTGAAACGTTTAATGATATGAAACTGTAACATGTAATAGGCAAAAGAAAACTTAAAATTCTTAATGCAGTATGTTTCCTAGTTGCATATCACCTGAACATAAGATGTGTCAATCTACTGATCTCACTAGTTCTGTGATCTGCCTCCAGCACACAGTTGCTACACAATGCTTGGGAAAGAGATAAAACCCAGCAGTGCTGTAACACATTAAACAATTGTTACAGCATCATAAAGTGAAAAGAGGTCAGTCTTTTCTGACCCCTGCAAGATATTAAATTTGCTGCATTTATTCTCTTCCAAGGTACTGGACAAACTCAGACTCAATGATCTCACAGAAAGAAAGAAAATCCCTTTTGAATATTGGTTTGCTAAGGATAATAAAGTTGAAATACAAACCACCTAATCTGCAATGTGTAGCTTCAGACCTGACCCAACTTTTCTGAAAGTTCACAGGAATTTTTACTCCAAACAGCATCGATTTGAGGCCCATCATGAGCGTATAACATTTAGGAAAACACAGTTGGGGATACAAAACAGAGCTTTAACTGAAATGAAGAGACAAAATTCAGAGATCAGGGTTCCATTTGCAGACAAGAGAATCATAAAAATGTTGGTTGGAAGTCATCTAGTCCAACAGATACTAAGATGATGTGCACCGTGCCCTTTCCGCAGACAGGAATGGGGTTGATGAGTTCCCCAGGTCCTCACTTTCTTGCCTTTCCAAAAATCTGGCATAACACTTGTTATTTTCAGTCGTGAATTTTCTGGCCTCCTTTCCAATTACCATAAGTTGTCATAGACATCATAGACAGCCCCACAAGCACATCAGCCTGCTTTTTCAGGACGCTTGGGTCCATACAGATCTATGGGTTTGAATACATGCACCTCCTGTAAGGTAGTCCCTGACTTGTTGCTTCTCTGATGTTGGCCTCACTTCTCATTTCCAAGCTGTAATCACATGCACATAGGTCTCAGACCAGGCTTTGTACTCGGGTTAAAAAAAAATCCATCACTTTCACCTTTGCCTTTTACCAGTGGACAAATACTTCCACTGAACTTGCTTGTACTACTAGAGTACCTTCTTGTTGGCTTTCACGTTTGCTACTCTTTCATCTCCAGCTGGGCTTTGATATGATTTTGGATTAATTACTTAGGTCAATGTTTTCAAAAATGACCATTATTTTGGCTTCATAATTTCACTTGAAGGCAAGAACTGACACAAGATTAGGGTATCACTCAACTTAGGGGATCTATGTAAGGAATCTAAGCCCTCAAAACAGTCAACAGACAGTGAGGTTGGAAGTCGGGGAAATGGTGTGAAAATGCCCAATGGCATTGCTAGCTGGCCAATCAAAAATTCAGACAGACTTAGCAGATATAAATGTGTGGTTTATAGCACCTCCTGACTATTATTTCTGTGAAAGGAAATAACACCTATCTAGGGTCTCACTAGGGTGTCATTTCAAAACTACATGTGACCACTCAAATATTTCCAAAAGACTTTGCAGCCAAATGTTTATAATTTGGGTGCTACAACACCGCATATTCTTCAACAAGGTCCTAATGTTCTTCAAGGCTGAGGAAATTAAGATCAAAAGCCTTGCTCAGGATCATGGAGCAGGTCAACAGCCAAGCCAGACACAGAACTTCGTTCTCTTCCCAGCTCAGTCAATGACACTGGACTGCATTGCAGTGTACAATTGTATGCAAAACAGAGAGTACAACATATTATTGCAGAAGGACAAATTGCTAAGAAAGCAAACAGAGAAATTCTTGCACACTAAGGACACAGTGTAAACTGAGACCACATACTCTGTATCTCTTCATAGAGACACAGTCAGAAAAAAGAAGGCAATTAGGACCCTGGAGCAATGTAAATCTGTGATATACCATGTACACATGTAATATTACAAACAATATCAGGACTAAGGAGGCGTCAGATCCTAGTCAGTCAGACAGAGGATGCTAACAAGCATCAAGAGGTACTTGAATTTTATTCAGTGCATTAAATGGATCTCAGGAGGGGTCTATGAGTCAGATTCTCTTTCAGGGGAATCTCACATGAGAATCTGAAAGCTGTCAGCACCAGCACCACAACAAAAATTGTATGGTACAGAGAGAGTAACACATGTATGGAGAGCTCAAACAGAGTGATGTCAATCAAGCAGCAACTGAGGAGAGAGGTGACAGCAGTGCATACAGAAATGCTCTAGTGAGTCATGTCAGGAGAAAGGGAGCAGATTAAGCTGTTAACTCATTGCACAGACATTCACTCACTCCTCATAGAACCAACACACAGCTGTAACAGTTGTCACAACTCAAAGCCTCCTCCCAGAGTAATGACAATTATTCATACTTCCAAACATTACATCTGGGAGACAACTAATACTAACAAACAAGCTGTCTTTTGTAATACATGGCATTACAACTACCTAGTCAGAGAAGGACTACATCTTTATAACAGTACCTAATATTAAAAATAATAAAAAGGATTTGTTAAGAAGACACTCTGTTGGGAATTATCTGGCTAAAGGTGTTTTCGTCTCAAATTGAAAATGTATAAGAACAAAATTTTTGATAGAAATATACCAATCTGAATTGTACTTCCATCTCTAAGCGGAATTTCTGTTAGCAGAAAGAGGGATCAATACTCACCTCACTGCAAACACCATTCAAATGGGCAAATCCCAGTTATAAGCCAGACAGAACCGTATCTCAAGGCTGATACTCACTGGGAAGCAAGTAGTCTGGGCTGTGGGTCTACGGTGTGTGCAAGGAAATATGCCAGGCTGCTCTGCAGGACAGGAGAGAAAGGCCTGACAAGGAAACACACACCTAGCACTTGAAAAGATGTTGTCTTCATTACAACATAAAACAATTAAAGGTAAAAAATTAATTAATGACAAACAAAAACTTTCCTAAGATATTCTTTTATGAACCTAATTCTTTCAAAGCCTAAAGCAGTTTTTAGCTATAGAAAATACTGGGCTAAGAAAGCAGGATAAAATCTATGATGTAGAAAAGCAGATAATCCAGCATCAACTTAATGCGAAGTTTTTCAAAAAGCCTGTTCCACTCCTGGAAACACAATATTAGACTGAGAAAGATCTGATCTAGTCTGTGTTCCCAATAACTCACAAAGCCAAATCTCAGCTTCCACATTTGGTCCAATTCCCATGCTTGGCCCACTCTCCAAGTCCACATGGGAAAAGAGGGCAAGCCACATTGCCCATCAACACAATCCTACCACCTGTGTGCTTGGATCCATCACAGGATACTGGCAGCCTGCAGAACATAATGCAGAAGGCTAAATGCCCTCCAAAATTGCTATATGCATTTCTGTTTGAATGCCATGTGTGAGATCTCTATACTACACACCAGAAATTAGAAACGAAACAGTAGAAAGGAAGGATACCTAATTTAGCAGGTTGCAAGTGGACACATCTCCACTGATTCAGTCAGGAACAATGAATGAATGAATGAATTTCCAAAGACCACTTGAGATTTGAAGAAACTGTGTGTAACACAAGGACATGAAAGTTTTCAATACCAGCACTCTGTGCTGTGAAGATTCAACTTCCGTTGAAGAATCATGCTGAACTTGAAAGCTGATAATGATGAGTGAAAAAGAGCTAAAGAATAAAAAGAGAGCTCCACAGACTTCAAAACGTCATTCTTTATAACTGTATGCCTGCACCACTGGTATTACTTGTCTTCCCAGAGAAGGGCTTTCCTGCCACTTGTCCTACTTGAGGAAACCTGGATTGATTTGGCACTTATATCAACAGCTTCTGAGAGAGATGAATGTCAATAGTTGTTATAATGAGTAGAGATTCAGGTTAATCTTACAGTCTTTACAGCAGCAGAGACTCTGCATAGAATGTTTAGGATTGGTCTCATAATTTTAATTACTGAGTTGTATTTGTTATTTTGATGAGGGAAACAAAGAGTCCCTGTGCAAGGAGAAAGAGGAGTACAAAAGGGAACAACAGGGACACAGGGTTAGCTAGTGGTCCCAAGTCTGACCTAACCCTCCCTATGCTATAAAATTATCACCTGAAGTCTACCATCTTTTCAGGCAAGGCAACAGCAAAGGCTATGAGCTGTGCTAGGAAGAGAACACGCCAGCAGGTCAAGACAGTGTATTCAGCTACTAGGAAAATATTCTATCCATGTCACCATACTGACTAGTGCTGGCAATCTGTATTTACACTTGGCAAGAGTCCAGCACTACCACTTGTTTGTTGAAGGGATTACACTTGCTATATCAAGATAAATGGATAATAATAATACTAAAATATGAAATTGTCACAAGATTATCTTCCAGCCTCCTCCAGTCTGTCTGAAGGCACAAAACCGCTCCAGCCTCTGTGGTGGTGGTGGTGCAGAGTGCTATACTCTCTCTAAGAATCAAACATTTTGGAATCTCTATAAATTTCACGCTTTGTACAATATTCAGAATTAGGGCAGGTTCTCTTCATGCAAACGAATATCTCTGTTCCTATTTCCCAATGAACTCTGGAAGATATTTTAAGACATCATACCTGCTCTGGGCAACAGTTTACCCTGATCAGTGAAGTGAGCCCACCTATTGTTCTGTTTTATCAGACTAAAGCTATAAAATCTCTCATTACAAAATTTCCTTTTAGCACGTAAAGAGCTGAAGGTTGGGATCCTGATTACAGCTGTTTGATGACAAAGCAGCACTCACAGAGAACAAAAAAAAAAAAAAGAGAAATATAAATAATGTGATGAAAAAAAGTTCTTCAAGGGTCAGAGCAAGCGTTCAGCAGGACAACGGCTCAGAAATGAAGAAGTCTGACAGTGCCACACACAACTGCGACACAGGACTGCTGGGCTCTGAATACAGAGTTGTGAACAGTCCCTTAGCTTTGCTGTTCTCCTAACCAGCTATCTCTAAGTCAGCAGAAAAGATGTCATAAAAATCCTTATTATTTGATAAAGTCCTTCAGATTTTTACCTGAAAGTTATTGCTGAAGTGCAAAGCATTAAATTACATATGGCTAATTCATGTCATATATTAGAGTACCTTATTTATTGCTGTGGCACAGGGGTGTCAAATTCATTTTCACTGGGGGCCACATCACCATCACAGTTGCCTTCAAAGGGCTGAATGTAATTTGGATTAGGATTCAGCCTGTGGGCCTTGTGTTTGCCACTCAGTTACGTGCATTTTTCTCCTTTATCACTGACACTGTCTCATAACACAAAAGACATACTGGTTTTTGTCCTTGAAACACAAACATGTATTTGCATCCCATCTATCATTAAATTTCCTTCCTTCTGCATAAATCTTTCTCTTACTGGACATTTTGGGATTCAAATTGTACCACCAAAGATGGTACGGGGAATCACAGGATCACAGAATGTTAGGGATTGGAAGGGACCTTGAAAGATCATCCAGTCCAATCCCCCCACCAGAGCAGGAACATCCAGATGAGGTTACACAGGAAGGTGTCCAGGCAGGTCTTGAATGTCTCCAGAGAAGGAGACTGCACAACCCCCCTGGGCAGCCTGTTCCAGTGTTCTGAGATCCTCACTGAGAAGAAGTTTCTTCTCAAATTGAAGTGGAACTTTGTATGTTCTAGTTTGCACCCATTGTCCCTTGTCCTATCATGGGTTGTCTCTGAGAAGAGCCTGGCTCCATCCTCCTGACACTCACCCTTTACGCATTTATCAACATTAATGAGGTCACCCCTCAGTCTCCTCCAAGCTAAAGAGACCCAGCTCCCTCAGCCTTTCCTCATAAGGGAGATGCTCCACTCCCTTCAGCATCTTTGTTGCCCCGTGCTGGACTCTCTCCAGCAGTTCCCTATGCTTCCTGAACTGAGGGGCCCAGAACTGGACACAATATTCCAAATGTGGTCTCACCAGGGCAAAGTAGAGGGGGAGAAGAACCTCTCTCCAGACTTATCTGCCACACAGTAGATACAAAACCAGATAGATGTAAAAATACTTCATAGATGCAGTAATCGATTCCACCTATTTCAAAGCACATTAGGAAAGCAAAACACATCTAAAACAGAGCTGCACTCCTGGCTGATGATTTCAGACTCGACTGAAAGACTACTAAACTCTATGGACAGATTCATAATCAAGAGGGCTTGAAATGGACACATGAAAGACCTGATGTTAATTCACTGAAGACACACAGCATAAGATACCTGTTTTCCTATACATTAGAAACCTCATGTTCCACTTAAGTGATGCCATGCACACTTGAGGACACTCTTCCCATTGCCAGTTGCCTGAAATGTTTTACACACATTGCTGAATTCAGCCTTACAGCATCCACACTTGACAGGTTATAATATACAGAAGAAAGCAACAAGTGTGTTTTCAGCACCTATTTGATCTTTTAAAATCAGTTTGCTTTTATTCAGATTGTACCTGTTTCCTGCGAATATCACTATAAACACATTTACTACTACAAATGGTCATGGATGAGAAATTGTGAAAGAAACAGCAAAGTATTCATAAAAAAGCCCTCTTTGATCTCTCTGTTTTGGAGAAAAATGAATACCACAGGAAGAAAACTAATTTCCAAATACTAGAAATATTGAAATAAATAAAGGAGGAAACCCAAAAACCTTTCCTAGGTTAAGCTGTTTCATTTCTAATCAGCTGGACACTGATAAGCACCTGTGTATTATGCTGTACTTACTATATAGACTGGCAGCTGCATTACCTCTACAAAAGTAAATAACTTCATTTCATCACAGTATGTCTTTAGTGCAGTGCTAATTAAGATGTCTCCCTTCACACCTGAGCTCCAAGATTAACCTACTTTGGATGGGAAACCTCATGGCAAATCAACACTTGAGTTACTGTCGCTCTCACCCTCGTTTCTCCAGAACTTTTGGGGCTCGTACCTTCTTGACAACACATGGGACTGCAAGTAAATTGAGTGGCTCAGATCCTCTGCCAGACAAATGTGAAGAGGAAAAATATTCACTGTAATGTTGAATATAGAGACAGGATACTGGGGGTGCCACTATGGCTTGCTATCTCAATGTAAAAAAAAGGAAAATTAACTACTTTCATTTAATTTGAGAGTGTTTCAGTGGTTTGCTAGAATCATTTCTGGCTAGCAATACAGTACTTAGCAAACCTCTTTCGAGAAGAGCATTTTGAGAATACACTACTAAAGCAACACTATAATATCAGTAAGATGTTAATGATCTTGTTAACATAAGTTTAATGCAAATATGAATGAAGGAATGGTGTTGCTGATATGGATCAGACATCCTACTGTCTTGATGCAACATCATTAAGACACAAACACGAGCAGTAGGTAAGACAGAAAAGGCAAGCTTTGTGCAGCACTTCTTTGGAGCCTCCTCCAAGGCAACTATGTCCAGCATCCCATCCTGCCAGACCACAAGGAAGGTGAGCAGGGTGAGACAGTGGAGTGTTGCCAGAATGCAGCAATTATAACAGCAGAATGAAACCCATGTGAACCCCATCTCTTGATTTCTGCTAATGTCAGCCTAGGTCTTCTGTAAGTTCAGAGTGATTTGCCAGTCAAAGTGTTGAGATGTTACTTTGACCCCATCTAATCTTAGGTCAGCCTGAGAGTCTGCCAAACTGAAGAACCTTAAGATAAAACACTCTTTCTTCCTCCTGCCTTTTATATAAGCTAATGCAGAAACTGGAAATAGGACCCAGTTCTCCCTTCACTCAGTTTTCTGATCCTTAATGGAGCAAACATAGAACTAGGAACTTTGGCAGCAAGCGACCTTTGGAACAACTGTTGTCTCTAAGACTTTTCAATTTATACACCCCGAAACTAACACACTACAAAAAATAATTTCTCTCTCACTTTCACACATATTTGAAGCCAAATTCCAAAGTGCAAGTACATAACAATAATTTCATTCAGAAATCAGAAGCTGGAAACTGAGGTGTGTGGTCAGAGCCAGCTAAACTCAGCTCAGAGAAGAGCTGGAGGGTGTTTCTTGGGAGCATAAAGGGAACAAAGTGGTGGACCACTTGGCTCTCCAGTCAGGGGAGGACAGTAGGTAAAGATGAAGAGACGACACTTCTTCCTCTAGGAAGGAGACTAGAGAAAGAAGGAGAAAAGTCATCATTTCAACAACACAAAAATAGCTTTCTGCTATCAGCATGTTCATACAGAAACTCTCAATGCTAATTGAAACTTCTTCTCCAAATGGTTGTGAAGACAACTGTGATCACCTGTGTAAGGTCATGAAATTAGTGTAAGAAAGGAATTAAAATAACCAGCTTTTCACACACAGATCCCTCCTGGATGGAGAGAGGGGAGTGGATGAAACGAAGCATTTAATTAATTCAAAATTTTTAGGCATGGTGGGAAAAATGCAGTTTGCACTTAGAGCACAGATACTGTTATTTGGTATTATTCAACTTCTACGACATGAGGTCTGTAGATCCAGTGTGGGAGACCACCTCTTACCAGATATATCCAGCAAGTCTCATTGGCACACAGGGATACCCTCTTCCATTTAAGCACAGTGTAAGTAAAGAGATTAATATATTCAGCCACTATTAGTGTAACCCAAACTACATGCCTAAGTCTGTCAAGTATCCTATAACAAACTGGCTCATCATTCTGTGAAAGTATTAACTTAAATTTATAGGATAGAACTAATATATCCAGATCCATAAAATCTTAATTATGCTTACAGAAGAAATACTAACTGTATCTTTCATTGCTTTCCCTGTAACAGACAAAATTCTCCTTTGAAACAATAGTTGAATATGCAATAATAATTTGTAATGTGAAATATTGTTAATGTGTTTCCTCTGAGGGTCCCTTTTCTAGGACATAGCAGAAGATACTTTTATTGCTCAAGTTTTCATTACAGAAGTGGCATAGTACATATATCTTTGGTCTCCCATATACCTTACCACAGAGTGTGACAAGCTACTGACGAGGCTTTTTTCCTGATTCCCTCCCCCTACCCCCCCTTTTTTTCACTATCATAACTGCACTGATATTTAGATAGATTTACTTTGGAGCAAATAAATTGGAAGCTGTTTCCATTTCTCATTCTCATTCTGATTAATGAGCTGGAGGAACACTCTCTCCCTTCCTTCTCCTTCTGTCAATGAAAACATAAAGAGCTTATACCTCTTCTACAACATTAAAAAATAACTCTAGAATTGCATTGCCTAGCAAATGGATGGGACTCGCATAATACTGATGGCTTTTGCAAAAGGGAATAAGGATCGGCAAAGCCACCCTCCAGCAGTCATTCCAGGATGAAGGTTGTAGGATGATACAGTACAGATTATTGAAACAGAGTCAAAACCAAACAAATAAAACCAGGAATATCACATACAGAAAGAAGCAAATATCAAACATAGCTCAGTAAGTACTGGGAGTAGCCCAGAAGCAAGACTAAAGTGGCTTTTGGCCTACACAAGCTGTGGAAAAAAAAAAAAAATTATGGTGTTTGATGTCTCCAGTTTTCAGGAACACAAGGCTTTCCAATCAACAGGATAACTAAAACCACTGGCCTCACTGCCAACTTTTCTTCCTGACAAAGACAACCTGTGGATTTTCAATCTGCATAACTATTCTCAACAGAACAGGGAACTGCATAAAAAGACAGTCAATAAAGGCTATGTCTTTGTCCCCAAGAACATCTTGAACTTTCCAAGAGGATGTTTAAAATACTTTTCTGAGCTAAAATGGCATCAAAATCCATTCTACACTTAAATGTTAGGAAAAAAACCACAAACTCCAACCACTGTCACTAGAGCTGTCACAGACCAGGAACAGAAAACAAGATACTTCCTGATGCAGTAACCTGCAAAAGTTATTTCCAGGGCTTCCTGTGCCAGTACTGAACAGCTCCATTACAATGAATGTTGTCTGTAACACAAACTCTATGATCAGCCAGTAGATAATAACTGAGCACGACCACGGGATAAATTATTACAGAAGGCTACAAGCAAAAGTCATTAAGAAACAGTCAATACTGGGAAAAAGCAGTCACATCAGTCCTAGAAACAAAACAAGTTGGTAAAAGGCAACAAATACCAGATTTGAAATTTAGCAATTTGACAAACCATTTATTTTTCACTCAATAATTAATAAATTTTTCCTATACCAGAGTGATTTTTATCCACAAAGTAACTTAAGTCTGAGAAAACACGGGACCCTTCGGCTTTGCTATTACACTTCATTAAGTTCAAAACACCTAAACACTGTGTAAAGCAGCAGCACAGTTGCATTTTTAAAGCAAAATAGGAATGTTCATTCATCAGCATGTTTTGCTTTGCTTTACATAGCTGACTTGCGTTATTTCTCTCAGAGTCAGTTCATCATTCAGTTGCACTCCCTTATGATGCCATAGTACTGGATGGCACAGTCATACACTGACACTCAAATGGTGTCGATATTCCTTGTATAAAGAGTTTTCCCATCAGCACTCATGATGATGGTTCTCATATCATGCAACTTCCATGGCATGCCACGTTGTGGCTGGAGGAGACACGCTTTCCCATTAGAGGGATAAAGAACGAACCCTGTGAAAAAGGACATAAAAACTTGGTTGTGCGTGAACTAAGGGAGAATCTGCAAGAAGGGCCAGAAGGAGAATATAGGTAATTACAGGCCAGTCAGTCTGATCCCTGTGCCAGGCAAGGTCACGGAGCAGATCCTCCTGAGTGTCATCATGTAGCACATACGAGACAAACAAGTGACCAAGCCCAATCAACAGGGGTTTATGAAAGGCAAGTCCTGCTTGACCAACCTGATCTTCTTCTCTGACAAGGCGACCCACATAGTGGATGACGGAAAGGCTGTGCATGGTGTGTACTTAGACTTCAGTTAAAGCCTTTTACACTGTATCCCACAGTGTTCTCCTGGAGAAGCTGGCAGCTCATGACCTGGATGGCTGCACTCTCCGATGGATCAGGAACTGGCTGGATGGCCGTGCCCAAAGAGTTGTGGTGAACAGAGCCAAATCCAGCTGGTGGCCGGTCACGAGTGGTGTTCCCCAGGGCTCAGGGTGGGACGGGGTAGGACAGGGTGGGCCTTACTGGAGGGAGATTTTTGGTTTGTTATATTTAGTTGGGTTTTTTTCTGTAAATATATATATTTATGTTTTTTCCGACCTGAGCTCTCTGTCTTTTTCTTGTATTTGCTGGATTGTGGTTGCCGCTTGCTCTGGGTTCCCAGGACTGGAGGCAGCTGGGGGTGCTGGCACGGCCACCTGGGGGGCAGGGGGTCCCTGTGCACAGATCGGGTCCCACTTGCAGAGGTCAGGGCACTGGGCACCAGTGGGGTTCATGGGCTGCTGGAGAGTCATGTCCCCAACAGCAAAGCCACCACCAGCAACAACTGAGCTCTGATGTGACCAAGCCCTGCATTGATGCTACCAAAGTACATAGAGAAGGACCCATGGGCAACGTGTCTGTTGGAGGTCACACAGTGGTCACGAAATGATTGAGTTTTGTATTCTTGGAGAAGTTAAAAGAGCGGTCAGCAGAACTGCTACTTTGGACTTGTGAAGGGCAGACTTTGACCCTTTCAGAAGCCTGGCTGGCAGAGTCCCTTGAGAGGCAGACCCAAAGGACAAAGGATTCCAGGAAGGATGGTCCCTCCTCAAGAACGTCATCTTTGAGGCGCAGGAGCAGGCTGTCCCCATGTGCCGAAAGGCGAGCTTGTGAGTAAAACGACCCGCCTGGCCGAATACAGAGCTGCGGCTGGAAGTCGGGAATAAAAGGAGAATTTATAACCTCTGGAAGGAGAGGCAGGCCGCTCACGAGGAATACTAGAATGCTGCAAAGTTATGCAGGGAGAAAATCAGAAGGGTCGAAGCCCAACTAGAGCTGAGCCTGGCCACCGCTCCGAAAGGCAACACAAAATGTTTCTAGAAATATATCAGCAACAAAAGGAGGGCTAAGGAGAATTTCCATCCCCTGATGCATGTTGGGGGAAACATAGTGACAGAAGATGAGGGAAAGGCTGAGGTACTTAAATGCCTTCTTTGCCTCAGTCTTTAACAGTCAGAAGAGTTGTGCTTCAGGTACCCAGCCCCCTGAGCTGGAAGAAAGGGATGGGGAGCAGAATGAAGCTCCAATCATTCAAGGGGAAATGGTTAGCAACCTGACACACCACTTAAACACCCACAAGTCTATGGTGTCAGATGGGATACATCCAAGGGTGCTGAGGGAGCTGATCAAGGTGATCACCACGCCACTTTCCATTATCTCTCAGCAATCCCTGTGTGATGCCCAACTACAAGAAGGGCTGGAAGGAGGATCCGGGGAATTACGGGCCAGTCAGTCTGACCCCTGTGCCAGGCAAGGTCACGGAGCAGATCCTCCTGAGTGCCATCACACGGCACATACAAGGCAAACAAGCCATCAGGCCCAGCCAACACGGGTTTATGAAAGGCAGGTCTTGCTTGACCAACCTGATCACCTTCTATGACAAGGTGACCCGCCTCGTAGACCAGGGAAAGCCTGTGGATGGTGGGTACTTAGACTTTGACACCGTATCCCACAGCATTCTCCTGGAGAAGCTGGCAGCTCATGGCCTGGGTGGGTGCACTCTCCAATGGATGAAGAACTGGCTGGATGGCCGGGCCCAAAGAGTTGCAGTGAACAGAGCCAAATCCAGTTGGTGGCCAGTCACGAGTGGTGTTCCCCAGGGCTCAGTATTGGGGACAGTTCTGTTTAATCTCTTTATCAGTGATCCGGACGAGGGGATTGAGTGTACCCTCAATAAGTTTGCAGATGACACCAAATTGGGTGGGAGTGTTGGTCTGCTGCAGGGTAGGAAGGCCATACAGAGGGATCTGGACTGGCTGGATCGTTGGGCTGAGGCCACTTGTATGAGGTACAACAAGGCCAAGTGCTGGGTCCTGCCCTTGGATCACAACAACCCCAGGCAGCGCTACAGGCTCGGGGAAGAGTGGCTGGAAAGCTGCCTGATCAATAAGGATCGGGGGTGTTGATTGACAGCAGCTGAACATGAGCCAGCAGTGTGCCCAGGTGGCCAAAAAGGCCTACAGCATCCTGGCTTGTATCAGGAATAGTGCAGTCAGCAGGAGTAGAGAAGTTATTGTCCCCCTGTTCTCAGCACTGCTGTGGCCCCACCTTTAACCCTGTGTTCAGTTTTGGGCCCCTCACTACAGGAAAGACATTGAGGTGCTGCAGAACATTCAGAGAAGGGCAACAAAGCTGGTGAGGGGTCTGGAGCACAAGTCTGATGAGGAGCAGCTGAGGGAACTGGGGCTGTTCAGCCTGGAGAAAAGGAGGCTGAGGGGAGACCTTATCACTGTCTGCAACTGCCTGAAAGGAGGTTGTAGCATGGAGGGGGTTGGGCTCTTCTCCCAGGTAACAAGCGATAGGATGAGAAGAAATGGCCTCAAGTTGTCCCAAGGGAGGTTTAGATTGGATATTAGGAAAAATTTCTCTACAGAAAGGGTTGTGAAGCACTGGAACAGGCTGCCCTGGAAAGTGGTTGAGTCACCATCCTGGGTGTGTTTAAAAGATTAGTAGATGAGGTTCTTAGGGACGTGGTTTAGTGCCAGACTTAGGTTATGGTTGGAATCAAGGATCTTAAGGGTGTCTTCACATCAAAATGATTCTATAAAGAAAACATCCACTGTAATCCTGGACAGATAGCTAAGAACTATTCAAGGTCAGTTCACAAAACCAATATTTCATCTAGGTCACTCTAAGGGAAAATACTTTTCCCATGATAAGTTCTGATTTCATGGAATATTCAATTTCTGGATAAAAGAAATTGTGTGATTGTTCTGAATTACTTCTGGCTTTTCAACTGGACACAACATGATTCACTCCCATTTTGTCCCCTCTGATACATCTCCGAGTCTCCATTATATATTAGGTGTTCTCATCTTTGCAAATGGCAGTTTCCTTCCTATGTGGAGTCCACCTTCAAAAGAAAGAGAGTGCTCGTTTTACTGATTTGCAACATCTCACCCAGAACATAGGTAAAGCAGAACATGTTCTGTGTTCTGGAGCTAGAATGTAGCCTTTCCATTGTGGTTAAGCCTGTGGCTCTCTCAGAAACGTAAACCTAATAAGACAAAAAGTCCCACCAACCACACAACACCAAAAGGCATACTATTCAAGTTGACTGCAGAGTCAAATAACTACAAAAAAAAAGCCATCGAGATTTTGCAATTCTAATTTCTCTGCTCTTGAAGCTTTTTACTTTCAGGTAATTAAAATGAGGCATCAAATGCACAGGAAATTGGGATTGGGTACTGACTAATTTGAGAAAGAAATGTTCACAATTCAGTTAGATGGACACGATTCAGACATCCGTGTCTTAGGAGTAGGTAGTATGAACACAATAAGGGGAGCTGGGAGGGAAATGGGGAAGAGAACATGGAAGGAGTACATGCATTGCCTGTTACCTGCAGGGTAGAAATGCATCTGCCATGTGCTGCTCATGATGAGGACTAAGGAGCAGATGCAGAGGTAGGATTTTCCTAGTCTACAAACAATCCATTGCGCTTTTTTTCTCTTAACTTTGCCTCTACAAGTGTTTCTGCATTGCAATAAATGCAGAATCTAGATTTTTGTGTGTATGCTGAAATTTAGTGGATTAATACCTGCTCCTCAAACAGTGCCAGAGGTGAGGGAAACATCAGATTTATTTCTCCCCATTAAAACCTGCACTCTTCTACTAAAAATAATGCTGTAAATGCAATGCCACTCAGCCACACTCTGTTGAATATCAGCCTCACTAATGTTCTGCTAGAACATCTCTTTAACATTTGATTGTGCCCATCTGCGTAGTACCACCTACTTCAGCAGGGTCTTAATGTTCTTGAGAGTCCTTCAGATCACTTGATGAAAGTGCTTGCTTCATTTGCATGGCCCTTTCTGTGAAATTCACCTCCATGAGGCCAGTTTTCAAGCCTCTCACAACCTGATGTTCATGTCCTCTTGGCAGACATTTTTCCCCAGAAGTGGCAGCTGAATAGCCCAAGAGAAGGTGGGCAGCACTCACCCTGGGCTGCAGTGGGCAGCACCAGAACTGGGCACACAGAATAAGCTGCTCTGTGCCTCCCCCAGCCTTCAGACCAGAAAGGTGAAGAGAGATATGCTCAAGTCAAAGGCAAGCACGACAGGTGCAAGAGACAGGGAGTGAAGATGAAAGGAGAAATAGAAAGAGACCTGTTGAGGTGCTGGAAAGCCTGTTTAGAAGAAAAGTCTGGAAGACAAAACTAGAAGGGAAGAGTATGTTGAGACAGAGGGAGCAGGGAACAAGTGAGCCCTTGGAATAACCAAGAAGAGATAAAAGAGCTGATGGAAAGACAGAAATTCTGTTGTCCAGGACAATACCACTCTCCCTGTTTTCAAATTATTATGGAAAGAAGTCAGTAAAATTAGATAGTATTTTTTTTCCTTTTGTAATAGAGTACTGGTGGCAAGAAATAAGTGAAAAGAAAGCAAGACATTCTTGAATAAAACATTCAAAAATTGATGGTGGTCTGATTGTTGATAACCATAGAAGTTGATGGTATCTCCCCTTGTTTGAGAGGAGCTGTTTTACTAGACACTGTCAGCTGCAACTGCCTTGATACTGGCAATCAAAATCCCCTATCTAAAATAGAAGTAGTAAGAGCAGAGTCAATTCCCTTTCAAATAGTCCAGATATGTGCCCCAGCCTTCACCTGGAGAAATTGCTGAAAGGAATGAAAGCAGCCCACATTTCCAGACAACTAACTGGCTTTAAAAAACAAAAAAAAAAAAAAGGAAATCAGCTTGTGTCAGATGTTATCTAGAGACCTCTTAGAAATGAGCCTCTGAATAGCTCATCTGGCATGAAATAATAACAAATTGCAATCATCATGGGTTTGATATGGGTCTGAATTGTCAAAAGCATTAGCCCGCACTTCCCACATCATGGCCTCCTGAAAGCCAGGCATTTAGAAAGGAAAGGAGCGAGGATGCAAAAACCAGTTACTAGAATTGAGAACACCGTCTCCATTCAAACTAAGACAATATCCAGATGGATGACCTCAGGTTTTTATTTTCTGGTGTGGTAGTACATTTAACTGGACACTTCTAGGATGTTTAGCATCCTAAAAATAATCAGATCATACATTGCACTTAACGTACTGATAGCAAGATTCTAACTAAAGTCATCTTAACATCTCTGAGCAAGCACATTGCACAGGGTAAGTTTCTTCTACATTTTGTATTTTTCTACTGCTGAAGAAAATCAGATTGACTTCTTTATTAAAAAGTATTTCAATGTAAATATTTTGATAAAATCTTCCCGAGTGTCATTTTATCCTGTTATAAAGGCATCATAATAACTGGCCAGTGATCTGAATATGAGAAACAGCTGAGTTTGTCTCGTTTACTCTACTGCTTGTATTCCTTGCTAGATGAAGTGGAGTCATAAACACTTCATTGTCTCGTGAAAGATTTAGACTTGCGCCGATCTTCTGCAGTCCTGTCCTTAGGTAAAGTTCATCAAGGATGGCAGACAGTGCTGCTGATTCAAGTCCCAGATTAGAATAGCTTTGTTTTGTCAAAAGGAACTTGATTATGCATCTTTATGGACTCAATCCATCAGCATGAACACCAAGCCAGGGATGATCAGGAAAAGCTCCAGCTACATTCAGTAAACAAACTTTGCTGCTGCTATTTCCAACAGAAAATCATATTTAGTCAGCCTGATAGAAGAGGCAACAAATATCATAAGGTTACGGACTGACGTATAAAGAGCTGGCAACTGTACTCAGTGACTCAGAGAACTCAGTGTCCATAAAGAAAAACAGATGAACACAATCCTTGCAAAAGAGGTAGGGAAAAGGCAAGTATTTCCAAATGCGATGGGGAGGACTGTTCATTCCTGTATACAAGATACCAAAATGCTACTGTGCAAGCCATGAATGTTCATGGCTTCGCAACACTGATTCATTTTAAGAACAAGCATTATCCAGCAGTGTGTGGAAAAGCCTTCTGCCACAGTGCATTGGTCAAGAAATAAGCTGTATAAAGCCTTGTTCAAAGCAGATCTGACAACCCTGTCTGAAATCTGTACCTTTGGTGTTGACCCAAACCCATGTTTCTGCCAGACTAGCCTCTGACATTAATGGCTTGACATCGTCAGTACAAAAGAGCCCTTGAGACAGTACTTTGTTGTAGGAATATAATTGCTACTGTACCAGATGTGTGCCATAGAAAACTGTAAAATTGCAAAGCAAAACAAGGTAGCTATTTGACAGAAAAATGACAGAAAAATGCTTTCAAGTATTAGCAATACTAGTTAACAAATACTGTACATGGGTTTTAAAGGACAATCTCTGCAAAGTGCTTCATACTGGTGTCCACACTCCAGTCCTCACTGTATTCCTGTGGAAAGCCTGTTCAGCACTTTCCTCAATCACAGAAAAGAACCCCAAGCCTCCTCCTCTGCCACTACAGCAAGTATCAGAATCTAAATAGTTTCTTAGACTTCATTTCCTTCAGTTTTCAAGTTTGGAATTTATTGAGAATTAACTTGCAAATTCTTCTTCAATAAATCTTTGATTTCTTTTTAATACGCAGAAGTAAATTGTAAGTTAGTGTTACGTTTATCAGAGTTGTCTTTCTTCTTTCTTGAGTGGAAAACAGCTAACTGACCAGCACTTGAGAACAACGGGCACCATATTTTGTGAGGCAGCAATACAGACGGTGCTCTTGAAAGTGCAGGTGCAAAGTTGCCCTATGGGACTCGAACCTTGTGGTGCAAGTCACAAGATAATTTAAGAGCAAGACCTGAGACCCTGGCTTAGGAGGCAGGATCAACGGCATTAGCACTGCACTAACACTCTTAGCAGCTGTATGGGTTAAGGACATGATCTTTAAGTCTTGCAAGGTTATCAGCAGCTAGTTAATAATTTCTCTCTGAATTTGAAGGGAGGAATACTACCTTGTAAATCTTCTGTAATACTTACTATCACAAGGTAGATCTGCCTTGAATAAGAAGATTCTTAATCATCAGCAGAGAAAGCCCCGAGGAAATTGCGCACAACGACAAAACCACACTCCAAGGTGGGGCAGCCACACAGGAGGCTGCACAGAACTCAGAAGGAGGTTTTTAAGGTCATAAATAAGTAGGATATACAAAAAGTGATTATACCTCAGGCTAGCTATAAAACTTTGCCAACAGCAGAACAACAGAGAGCTTAGCAATAGGGCAGCAGAAAAATAGCTAGAAACAAGGCTGGCAATATTAATTAGATGTGTTGCCTAGTCTCTGGAAACAAATGTTGGAAGCATTTTGGTGGTGGGAAAGCATACTTCGAAGCTACGCAGCAAAGGATCCTAAAGAGACTGCTTGTAATTCTGTGTAGCAGAAGGGATACCTAAACAAAGAAAAGAAAGATAACAAAATGAAGTGTGTGTATGTGCTTGGGAAGAGGAGGCCGGGTCTTGAGTGTATATGTACCAGACTGCTGCTTGTTCAGGTTTTAAGAAAATGAAATTCATTCTGGCATGTCTGCACTGATAGGAAGAGCAACATGGGCCTGCATCAACATGGGGCTGTACAGATTGCTTTGGGCTGACTTTTAAAAATCGAAGTAGAAGCCTCAGGTAGAGAGGAAAACAAGAAATGTTTAAAACAAGGTCTGAAGAAGGGGAAGGGAAAAACAGCCCAGAGTTTGGAAAGTGAGAATAGCATAACAACCAGAAAAGAGGAACCTGCAAATAATTCTGAAGGGTACAATGTATAAAAGTTTAAGATGACAGATTTTTGTGCCCATGATTTGGACAGTATAAAATCAGTTTGCTTAGAGTGCTCTGAAGAAATTCTTTCAGCCACACAAGAAATAATCTCTATTAAGGAATCTTTGGTGTCAAAACAACAAATAAGCAAACCAGCCACTTTCAAGGGTGCCCCAACTCTGTTACTGTGGTCAGTTTGGCATCATTTCTACAGGACCCGATGTGGCAGCCGCTGGGGTTTCATGCACAGAAGCAGCTCCCAGAGCCCAAGGAGGTCACCAACAGATGCTGCCATTATTTGGGATGCCACAAGGATCCCATTGCTGATGCACAAGAGGCATCCAGCTCACCACCTCAGCCCTTCTCTACTACAGCATTACATGAAAGCAGCAGAAAAGGCTGCCCCACTAGGTATCTGAAAAACTGAACTCTTACGCTGAAAAGTTTATTTTTCTGCTACGGTTTTGTTCTCTACACATTAAGTAATTTGTTTCTGTACTAAGCCAATGTGGAGAGTCTCTGGCTGTGTGCTGTGAACAAGCCAGGGCTTGATGCGGCTGTGCTACACGGAAGGATTTCCCTGAGACACCAGAGACAAAAGGAAAGTAAACAGAAGCTGCTCTGCCCTCGACCCAGGCTGCAGGAGGGGCGTTGCCGCTGCGCATGAACAGTCTGTGAACAGTGCCCTGCAGCCAATCACCATAGTGGGGGGGGATGAGTGACTGTGAGTGTAACCAATTGTAGCCTGCACTTGCCGCATGGCCTTTTGGTATAGAGTATATAAGGCTTGGAAAAACGTGGTCTCGGGGACATTGATATTCAGTGTTGTTTAAGAGTTCATTAAAGAGTACGGATGGTAAATTCACATTGAATTAGACTCCTTACTCTCGCCCGGCCCGCCCGTTCGATCAAAGAGCTTATGCCGGCGTCTGGATTCGTCGAATTTGCTACCACTACATTTGGTAGCAGAGGATGGTTCGTTAGCAAAGCATAACGCTCCGGATCTACAAATGGTAGCAGAAGGATGGATCGTTAGCAAAGCATAACGCTCCGGATCGAAATTACTGCGGTAAGCAGCGTTCATAAAAAACGGAGCCAAGCCGGGGTGTGGGATAGTGTGCTTAGTCCGATATCAAAAGACGGGCACCTGTCGAGCTGGCCACTCGCATCCTACGTTAAGACCGCGCTGATAAGATAATGGATATTGAAACAGCCGCGGCACTGCTGACGACTATTCTCTCTAAGAGAGGTATTGAATCGCCACAGGAAAAGCTAATCACATTGATTTTTTTAGCTCAGAAGTGGGGACACTTTGGAGAAGTTCCACTTTTGTTTTCCCCAACGGAATGGAGATCAGTGGGGGACACTATGTGGGACAAAACTATCAGAGGGGAAGAAGAGAAAGAAATTAAAGCTGTGAGAGAATTGTGGAAAACCGTATTAGAATCGTTAGAAGTTATGAAATTGGAACAACGTGCCGCCCTAAGAGCCGCGGAGGCGCTTGTCCCAGAACAAACCTGGACTGATAAAACTTGTCCAAAAGAAAAGAGGTGCCTGTGGGCTACTCTGTGGGGTCTGCCTGCCGTTCGGGGTGGTCGCGGGGTCCTGGCTCAGCCAATACTTTCACAATCCGATCTGCAACGCGGATTAGAAACTTCGCGGCTCGTAAACAAAGGACCGGAAGTTTCCCCCTCCGAGTCTCTGGGGCAATGTGCCAAGAAGGCGGAAGTGCAACTCGTCGACTGTCCGGATGTGGGAGGCCCTGAGTGCCGCCCTCCTCCTACCGCTCCGCCTCTGCCCTGCCCCGAGCCGGACGCCCCCCCTCCCTCCGAGAAAAGCGTGGGGGCCGGGCACGGACCGGCCGCGCCGCCGCCGCGAGGGCCGGGGCCGCCTCAAACTTTGCCTCCGCAAGCACCCGCGGAAGTTTTTTTGTGAGCCTCCTCCTACATCATTGGGCTCACCCCAAGCAGTAGAGCAGTTACTGCAAGTCATTACCAACAAGCTTGAACAACTCAAGAGTGTCAAATGTAGAGAAAAATAAGGAACAAATTGAGTTTCAAAAACCAGCTTGCCCTTCACAAACAATGCAATCAAAGGTGCCTATAGATTCTACTGACCAGCCGCAGCCCCGACGTGGCAGATGGTCAGGGGTCATCAAAGATGCCATCCTAGAAGGTGATTGGTCTCCAGCAAAATTAGCCCTACCGGTAATTCAAAATATGAACACTCAGACAGCGGTATGGGAACCACATGATTGGAAAATTTTGCAGCAAGCAAAACAAATAATCACAAACTATGGTGTACGTTCAGCAGCTACCAGACACAAAGAACATCTCCGAACCTGTATCACAATCAGCGACCCAACTGTGAACCAGGCTTCTTTCACCTCAACAAGCCAAGCACCGCAGGAAGCCTCGGAGTTGATGTGGAGACAGCAGTAGATATAACATTGACCAATACTGCAATTCATAGAATACCAACTAATGCTAAAGGACCTTTATTTAGACAAGATAGTCACATTGGAGGCCTATTGATTGGCCGTTCTTCTGCTAGTATCAAAGGTCTTCTAGTAATACCAGGTATAATTGATGCAGATTTCACAGGAACTGTTCAAATTCTGGCCTACTACTCTGCATCCACCAATTTTTATTCCTTCTGGGAGTAGAATAGCTCAGGTAGTAGCACTGGAAAACTGCCTACCAATGCTTCCAGGAGTTCCTCCAGCATCCTCAACACAAAGGCATGATAAAGGATTTGGATTGACCGGTCCTGCAGTTTGCTTCACCTCATCAATGACTCAGCGTCCCATGTTACGTGTGCAACTATTTCAGTCTGATTCTACTGTTGTTGTAGAGGTAAATGCAATGCTTGATACTGGAGCTGATGTCTCCATCATTAGTCAATTCAAATGGCCACGAAATTGGAAACTTCAAAAATCAATCTCTTCCACTGTTGCTGGAGTAGGGGGTCGAACTACTCCAAATATAAGTGTTGATCCCATTTCCATCAGTTTCCCTGAAGGTCAGTGTGTTACCCTTAGGGTGTATATAATGGAATTGCCAAGCAGCCTTGAGGCGCTTATTGGCCGTGACGTCTTGGGGCAACTTGGTGCCGTGTTAACTACTTCACCTTTTCCTTAGTGGTCACTGGAAAGCAGTTGCCCAACCCTCCATTGACCTGGTTAACAGATAGCCCAGTTTGGGTTGACCAGTGGCCATTAACAGAAGAGCGACTGCAAAAGGCACGTGAATTAGTAGAAGAGCAATTAGTTGCAGGCCATATCAAGCCTTCTACTAGTCCATGGAATACCCCAATTTTTGTAATACCAAAAAAGAGTGGAAAGTGGCGATTATTACATGACTTGCGAAAGGTAAATGATCAAATGCAAGCCATGGGTGCTTTACAACCTGGATTACCATCACCTGTAATGTTACCAGAAAATTGGCATATTCTAATTATAGATTTAAAGGATTGTTTCTTTACCATTCCTTTACATGAGCAAGATACACAGCGTTTTGCATTTACACTGCCTTCAGTAAACAAAGCGGAACCAGCTAAAAGGTATGAGTGGGTAGTGCTACCGCAAGGTATGAAAAATTCTCCTACACTGTGCCAAATTTATGTTGCATGGGCACTTCAACCTATTCGTGCATCATGGAAACAAACAATTATTTATCATTATATGGATGATATTCTGTTCTGTCAACAAGCTGAGTTCACAGAAAGTTCCATAGTCCAAATTACGATCAAACTCAAAGAAAAGGGGTTGGTTATAGCTCCAGAGAAAGTTCAAAAGTCTGCACCTTGGAAATACCTTGGTTGGTCCATTTGTGATGCACAGATTCGTCCACAAAAAATTGAATTACATACTGATTTACAAACATTAAATGATGTCCAAAAATTGTTAGGGGACATACAATGGATTAGAAATTGCGTAGGCATTACTAACAATGATATAGCACCTCTTACTTCACTTCTAAAAGGAGGTGATCCAGCTAAGAAAATAAGCTTAGAGTCCGTGCATCTCAAATGTCTTTCTGATATTACACAAAAAGTACAGACAAATTGGTCTAGCCGAAGACTTTCTGATCGACCAATTTCCCTCCTTATTAGCAATCTAGAACATCCGTGTGCAATCATCTGCCAGTGGCAAAACAAAAACGGGGAATTCCCCATAGATGTTGCTACAGATTCTTCCTTTTGTGCCACTGTCAGATTGAAAACAGAAAATGATTTGCGATTATTAGAGTGGATTTTTCTCAGTGTCCAACCAAAATTCAGTATTCAAACGAGACCAGAAGCAATTGGAGAATTGATTCAAAAAGGAAGATCTCGAATATTAGAAATTAGCGGTCAGGAACCAGATGACATCAGTATTCCGATAAATGGAGCCGATTTAGAATGGTGGCTGAGACATTCGATGCCTATACAGAATGCATTATTAGGATTTATAGGCAAGGTACATTCACGACAACCAAAAGGTAAACTATGGCAATTCCTTAGAACAAATCAGTGGTTAGAGAGAAGCAAAGTAAAAGCAAAACCTGTTGAAGGCCTTACAGTATATACAGATGCAGGAAAACGAAGACACCAGGCAGCATGTGTCTGGCAAGAGAATAGTCAATGGAAACACCATTTAACTGAAGGTTCAAAAGAGGATTCATTGCAGACTTTAGAGCTCACAGCAGTAATATGGGCCTTAAATAATTGGCTGAAATCTGCTTTAAATGTTGTCACAGATTCTTTGTATGTAGCAGGTGTAATACCCAGAATGGAAAATGCTCTGTTAAGACAATTGAATAATCCTCGATTAGGAAAATTGTTTGTACAATTGAGAGCTATTTTAAATCAAAGAAAAGAACCCTGTCGTGTGATTCACATCCGCAGTCATCAATGGAATCTTGGTCTAGGTGAAGGAAATCAAATTGCAGATAGTTTAGTAAGTTCAGTACAGCACATGCCTCCAACAGATAAATTCCAACAAGCGAGACAAAGTCATGAGAGCTTTCATCAGAATGCCAGAGGTCTCCAAAGACAATTTGATTTAACTTTAAATGAAGCAAGAAGTATTGTACAGGCATGTCCTCAGTGTGGAAGCCAGATGTTAGGTATAGGAATCGGTGTCAATCCTCGAGGTTTAAAAGCCTTAGAAGTATGGCAAATGGATGTGACACATGTGCCAGAATTTGGAAAACTTAAATATGTGCATGTCACAATTGATACTTTTTCAAAAATGATATGGGCTACTGCTTTACCAGGAGAAAAAGCACTACATGTATGTAAACATCGCACAGCTTGTTTTGCTGTAATGGGTGTCCCAGAAAAGATTAAGACAGACAATGGCCCTGCCTATGTTAGCCAGAAAGTTAGAACTCTTCTAATGAAATGGGGAGTGAAACACGTTACAGGTATACCTCATTCCCCAACAGGCCAAGGAATCATCGAGAGAGCACATCAAATGATTAAAGGGTATTTGAGCAAACAGAAGCAGGAAGAGTTAGATTGTCAACAGCGTTTAGCAAAGGTGTTGTTTACCTTGAATTATTTATGTTTAACTGGAGACCATGAGGAGCCTCCTGTGATCATTCATCATTATCAGATCAGACTAGGAAGGAAAAACACTTTACCGGAATTCATGGTGAGATATCGTGATCCCACCACTGGATTGTGGAAAGGACCAGTACCTGTTATTTTTAATGGTAGAGGGTATATGTGTCTCTCCACAGATCAAGGTCCATTGTGGGTTCCAAGCCGAGCAGTAAAGCCGGAGTTGAAACAAACTCAACCAAGTCAACTCCCTGCAGCAGAACCCTCGGAGGTCACAGAGTGAGGTGTAACCTTTGCATTGATTTAGCTGTGACATGTATGCGTACTATAGTTATATAAGTAGATCTTTAAACACCACTACCTCTTGAGTAAGTTTATCAACACCCAGCACATCGTTTGTTATAAGTTGAGTATCTTTAAACCAAAGTTCTTGGAATTTGTTTAATCAATCCATTGCGATATTTAAATGGCAATGGAATACCTCAGGTTTATTGCAAAGTGCACTGTTTATGTTGATTGTTATTGTTATTTATATGTTATGTATAAGTTGTTTTTTATCACATATCAAAGAAGGATTAGAACACACAGCTAATCAATCCTGGCTTGTCCAAAAAGAAAAAAAAAAAGGAGGAATTGTGGAGAGTCTCTGGCTGTGTGCTGTGAACAAGCCAGGGCTTGATGCGGCTGTGCTACACGGAAGGATTTCCCTGAGACACCAGAGACAAAAGGAAAGTAAACAGAAGCTGCTCTGCCCTCGACCCAGGCTGCAGGAGGGGCGTTGCCGCTGCCCATGAACAGTCTGTGAACAGTGCCCTGCAGCCAATCACCATAGTGGGGGGGGATGAGTGACTGTGAGTGTAACCAATTGTAGCCTGCACTTGCCGCATGGCCTTTTGGTATAGAGTATATAAGGCTTGGAAAAACGTGGTCTCGGGGACATTGATATTCAGTGTTGTTTAAGAGTTCATTAAAGAGTATGGATGGTAAATTCACATTGAATTAGACTCCTTACTCTCGCCCGGCCCGCCCGTTCGATCAAAGAGCTTATGCCGGCGTCTGGATTCGTCGAATTTACTACCACTACACACCACTATTTTATGGTAACGCCTCTAGCTGACTGCTGCGCCAGCTCTGTTAGATGATGCACACATGTTTAGGAAGAGACAATTCCCTCCCTTAAAGGGTTTATTGCCTTAAAAGAAAACACGGAGAAAGGTGAACAAGCAGCATTTCTGCTATGCTTGCTTTGCAGACAGAGGCTGGAGCAGATTAAGTCTTACCTGAAGCCTGCAACACGGCTGAGGCAGAATTTTTCTTGTGTCTGCTAAGGTCTAAAGCAGTGCAGGAGTCTGAGGGCAGTCCTCTGCCTCTTGTTTGTAGCAAAAGCAAGAAGTCTTTCAGGAGAATTCTCCTGTTTCATGCAGGAGATGGCAGATTTGGAGACCCATTTGCTGCAGTCAGTTCATTTTCTGCCATTCTACAATATATATAGGGTTGTTATTTTCTCATATATGTGATTACTCAGCCTTGGAGAAGCTGAGAGAATGGTGTGGTTTAAGGTGACTCATTGTAAGGCGGAATCCTTTACTCCTACAGTGCTGGTAACAACAGGGTGGCTTGGCAGTGACTAGAAGATAGTTCCCTTTGGCTTTGCTGCTGCTTTTACCAAGTGATGTGACAGTCACCTCCTCAAATCGCAACAGGGTGTGTGTGCTGCCTGTGCTAGTTGGAGAAGGATTGTTAACTCCTGCAGATGGTTTTCTGTGGGTTTTTTTCTCCTGTAGTAGCTGAATTATTGTGCATTTTTACAGCTAATTATCCTTCCCTACTTATCTGTTGGCTTACAGGTTGGGTACACTGGCTTGAGACTCGCTGCTTACTGTCTGAATTCCTTTTCTCATAACACTCATGGGGACACTTTCCATACAAATAATTGTAAAGACAGGTTGAGCTGCTGCTCCTCATGGTTAACAGAGAACCTCAGGTGTGCCCTTGTACTTCTGCACAAAATTTCCTTCTCTTTTTGTATACATGGGGTTTTTAAATACAGCCAGAAGCAACCTTGTTGTGGACGATATCCAAACTCAACATGGACATTATGAAAATATTATGATTTTTACATTTGAAAGTATCTTCTGAGTGAGCATAACTACAGCAAAGCTAAATTTCTGTTCTGCATTGCCTATTGCACAATTATCCACAGCAGAGGGGATAGGCATAAAATATTTGTAATGGGGGTGGTGGAGAATTGCTGTTTGGCAGCTTTTAGTGGAGACTGCAGTGAATGTGGCCATGACACATTGGAGAGGGCCAGGCTGAAGGAATAATTTCTCCGCTTTTCCTAATCTTGCCTGAATACAATGCTTTCTGTAGGGCTGGTATGGACTTAACACGATCTGAGAGGGGCTTCAAACTCACACTGCCCAGCTGAGCCATTTGCCATGCAGAGATGTCATCAAATCCTGCAGCAAGGGGGCTGGAAACATCCCCCTCCCTTTTATCAGTTTCCAGCAGCTGCAGACTTTGCTGTTTGCTCGCACGCTGTGCAAAGCTTTAGGGATGATTCTCACACAGTGGTTGTAGGTAGGCAGGGAGGGACCAGGAGCACAATGTGGTTCAGAGCGTGTCCCTGCCTGAAGCTCTGGGTGCTGCTGAGGTCCCTTGGGTGCTTTTGGCTGCAGCACTCAGGGACCTGCCTGCCAGCCCTGCAGGCAAAACATATTCCTTGCATCTCACGCTCAAGATTTCTTCAGAGAAGGGGTTGCTATGCAGCCTTGTTTATTCCTGGTATGTGACACTGTTTGCTTGCTGAGCTTGTACACCTGGAAGGGGGAGCCTGCTGTCCTCCTGGAGAAGGGGTCCAGCTTGACAAATGGCCATCCCTGCTTCCAGTTTTGGAAACACAGGGTCTGGAGCAGAAGAAATCCTCGTTCCCTTGTGGGTGGCAATCCGCAGCAGGGCTTTACAGCTCCTGAGGGCATTGCAAGCTTAACAACGTGGAGCAAGATTTCCAAAGTGAAGGACATGTGTGTTTGTGAAGGAGGTTGGTGGACAGCCCTGTCTCCTGTGCTATTGGTTTCTCAGCAAGGTGGTGCTCCAGGGGGGCTGGCAGTAGCCAGGCAGAGGGGTTGCTTTTACTCTGCTCTGGTAGAGGTTGCTTGGTGCAAGCATCTTTCCCAGAAAGCAATAAACTCTGGGAAAAAGAGTTGATGATTTTTTCTTTATTCCTTCTCTTTTCAACAAATTATTTCAAAAATTCTTGAAACTGTTGCTGTGTGACAGAGAGTTTGGGTGTCAGTTAAAAGAGACACAGTCCTGGGAAGTGTGGAAGGAGAGCGATGCTTGGGGTGGCAGATGGAAGGAGGGGAGAGGACAGGTGGGAGCTGCAGTGCAGATGCGGTGGTTTGTTGACAGGGAAGCTCCTCTTCATAAGAAGAGCAACAGCCTGGCCTCTGCCACGCAATGGGGAGCAGAGCAGGAGCTTCCACCTGGGCTCAGGTGCTGCTCCAGGGCTCCCTTTGCTGGTATGTGTGGGCAAATGGGCAGGTCTCCGCTCAGCTCCTGCTCCAACTCCCCTTGCTCTGACTGGGGCCAAAAAGCAAAAACTGCACTGTTTGTCCTTCCTGGCTCATACTTTTATTTTCCAGGTAGAATTGAGGAAAGTTAAAATCAAATCAACTTTCTGACTCAGCCCCTGCTAAAGATTAGGTCACTGTTTATGGCTTCTGGGGTGCTGGTTCATCTGTGCAGGATGGTAATCGAGTCTGCTCTTGCCAATGGTTTAAACTGTTGTGTTTCACGAAGTTTAACCTTGGTGATTTGCTTCAAAGGATGTGGGGGAAAAGTGGAATCTTTTTACTCCAAGCAAAGAGAGAAGTGAACCTTAGTGAGCTTACAGGCTCTCTGATACGTAAATGCCTAGTCCCAAAGCAATATCACTCTGATCAACAAACTTGCCTCCAGGTTAGCTTCTGTTTTCAAAGCTCTTTATTACTTAAAGTATAAATCTCTGAAAATTTGATCTGGGAAAGATGTAGGAGGAGGATGAGGAGGGAAGATCCAGAGTATGACACATCTCAAATTGCTTCTGGGGTGCAGAGATGTCAGCCTGCCACAGCAGCAGAGGGACGACAAACCAAACTCTCTGAAGGATTGAGATATAGGGACCCTGCTCATTATCAAAGTGTTTGCTGGTTACTTTCTCCCTCTGCTTCTCTCTTTCTTTCTCCAGAGACAATGCCTTTGCTTCACTTTTTTTTTTCATTCTATTTCTTCTTGGTAATACACCCAACAATTAGCTAGCTGGGGCTCTGCTGCAGAGACCACTGCTATAATGACAACAGTAACTGCTCATATTAGCGTAATATCCATCATCCCAGGGCCTTTGAGAGCTTTGCAAAGCTTCCAGGCATCATTTGCTATTTTCTGTTGGAGGATATGTAAGAAACTAAAGCTGACATTTTAAAAATCTGTGTCCTGCAGAGGTCACATTTATAAGCTCCTAACAGTTTTCTGGCCCTAAGATTTATGTTTCTGAGCCTTCTTTTTCTCTGCAGGCCAGTGAATGAATCGTCAGCAGAGCAAGCCCTGCCTCTGCATTCTTCCACTTGTCATGCCGTTCCTTGGCTTCACTCACTTTCGGACATTGGAAGTGATGGCAGTTGGGAAACATGGTGTTTTCTCCCAGGTTAGTAAACCCAACCATTGCAAGTTTCGTCAGCCAACTCTACAGCGTTGCATGTCCAGCTCTGGCAGCTCCTTTTTATCCTCTTCCCTGTAAGTTCTGCGGTTTGTTGCAGAGACAGGCTATTACTCCTTGGCCTCTTAGTGGCCTCGGGCTCATGCAAGGTAGATGCTGCCAGCTGGCAGGTATTGGAAAATAAACATTTGTCCACCTTGACTGAAGGTCCTGCTTTGGGTCCCCTGGTCACCGTGGTGTGGGGCTCTGAGCAGCAGATCAGATGCAAGAAAGCCCCTGTGTTTAGCAGGCATCAACCCGTGGACACTTGGGCACTCCAGGGATTTAAATGCCTGTGGAGTTAGGTGATGCCTTGTAGGTCAGAAGAATGGAGATTTTAACTATTTCAGTGATACCTGAATGGTGGACTTAGGACCTGAACAAGACAGAGGTGCTTGAATACTGTAACAGTGGGAACTGTTGTATTTCAAGGTTCATACGGCACTAAGAACAGTACTGGGATTTCAGTGGAATAGATGTAAAAGCAATAAAACGGACAATTAAGCTGGTCTTGTTACAGGATATGGTCTTGTTTTAGTATGTCAGCCCTGCACCTCATGCTCCCAATGCTTGTTACTCATAATGAAAAATTTCAATACAGACCTCAGATCCCATGCTGCAACTGAACGAAATTGCTTCAGATCATTGAGAATTTCCCTGCCTGATGATTACACAGGAACAGGACAGAGCCCTGTCATGGTTCAACCGTGATAGCCACTCACTCACCCCCTCCCTCTCCCCCCCAACAGAGGAGAGAATCAAAAGGGAAGAGAGAAACTTGGGTTGAGATAAACACAGTTTAATAAAATAACAAAATAGTAACACACTACTAGTAAATGTGTGTATATATATATATATATATACATATAATAGAAATAAAAGATACTCAAGGCAATTCCTCAGGAAGACACCAAGCAGCCACTCCTAGGAAACAGCACCTGTTCACAGAGAGAGAAGAAAGAGGAACAAAGGCAGAAAAGCTCAGAGGTCTCTGCAAAATGGCAAAAAGCTGAACTAAACATCCTGCACCAAAAACTCCCCCGGCTCCGAAAAAAAAAAAAAAAAGAGAGTACGAAAAAGCCCAACGTGTGCAAGAGAAAGCACCAGAGAGAAAGAGCAGAAGAGCCCGCAACCCGGAAGATCCTGACTTTTCTTAAATATGTGGCAAGATGCTAGTGCGATGGAATACTCTTATTGATCGGTGTGGATGTCAGTCAAGCTCTGCCCCATCTCTGCCCCCTTCCTCACTGCCTCACACCTGTGGGCAGAGCTCAGAGTGTCCTTGGCTCTCAGCCCAGAGCAATTAAAAACATTAACTCTGTCCTGGGGTGTTATCTCTTGCTCTCAAACTAAGTCCAAATAATGAACATGCTAGTTATAAAAAAAGAATGGTTTCTAAATGCATGAAGAAAATTTACCCATTTTCAGTCAAACCAGCAGGGCCCTTAGAATGCTCACTTGCAGTTATCTTGGATTTATGCAGCTGTTTGTGGAAACCTGCTGTAGTTAGCATGCTTGGCATTGTTCCGTGCTTGTATGAAAGATGTGTGGAACACTATTCAGGGCCCTACCAGGAGAAAACTACTGTCCAGGGAATGTATTTTAGTAGCCCTGAGAGATGGCTTCACACAGGAGTACGAGGCAGGAGATCCCTTTCCCCGAGGCTACTGAGAGGAAGGCACTGATGAAGACGAGCCAAATATTTCTAAGGAAAATGCTTTTAGAAGAAACAGACGTGACCTGAGAAACAGCTGATCTAACATTTCAAGACATGGGCCACTGGTTGGACTTAATATGAGGATGCATCTAGTTCAAGGTGCTGATTGTGACTGCTTCTGTACCCAATCCTTGAGTGTTGGGCATCTAGGGCCTTCATCCACGGCAGAAATCCTATGTGCCATGAAGACCCGCTCTCAGAAGAGACGCAGCAGCTGATTGTTGCATGCTTTTTCTAGCACTAGCCCCTGCAGTGAGGACCTCTCTGCATGAGATGCTCTGCAAAACCCTGCATGGGCTCTGGATCTCACATTTTGAAGGTTTTCTTCAAAATGTCTAGGTGAGGAGGGGAAATGTTTCGACGCTTTTGGTCGAGGTTGGGTTACACTCAAAGCAAAGGTGTGTCAGTGTACTTGGCTCTTTCTCGTCTCATTGTGTCATGCAGTCACAGGAGCCCACAGAGCAATCGATCACCCACCTTTGGGGAATGACCGCCCTAGGCCACATCTCCAACAGAGACCGTCGCAGTGCTCAGTGGGAGCAAACTTGTGTACAGTACTCAAATAACCGTGGTGTCCAGCACAACAGCTCATTAGAGCTGGCATGAGGGATTGCTCAAGTGCTTTTTGAAGGAGCTAATGAGGTTTGGCATTCAGATCAGCTTATGCCTAACTCTTGATTTGCTGCCCTGGGTAAGCTGCTGCTTGTGGTAACTCTTGTTTCATGGTTGAGCAGGCCCGCTCTGCTGAGAGGCAGCCATTAAAGGAATTTTCAATAGGGGCATTAAACTTTTAAGATCTTCTGAATGAAAGCTGAGGGCAGAACTTATAAAAAAAGCATCATGTGGGTGATGCTTTTAACATTACATCTTTGGTGTGTGCCAATTGGTTAATATTGTTAACAAATTAAGCAAAATTAGTAACAATTGTTAGTAAATATTTGAGAAAGCAGTTTGCTGGTTCAGAAATTCCTCAAAACAGTAAGTTCAACGGTAAGTGAAAGGAGATTTTGAATGTGTAATCCTACTTGCACCATCATGCAGAGGAAAGATACAGGAGCACTTCCTGAGAGCTGTGCCTCTAACCTAAGCAGCTTTGACACGAAGAACATAGAAAAGGGGTGAGAGATACAATTAGTAGCCCAGGGATCTGACTCGCAATTCTCCCACAGGTCTGGGGAAGCTGCCCAGTGCCACCGGGCGATGGCTGTTTACTCCATGTAAAAACTTCATGTTAAAGATGCATTAGGGCCCTGTAAGCTGAAATCCACTGAAACCCCAAACAACTGTCATCACTCCAAGTTAATTTTATCCTAACAACAACTCTCTGGCTGGTGAGATATTTGATTCAACTGCCACAGTGGCTCCAATCCTGATGGACTCTGCAGGGTTGTTGGTATCAGCATGTCTCACGTAATGCTACTGTATGTTTACTGCTCTAGGAAGCTACCAGAGAAACAGCTTGTTAGGTGGGAAAGAAAGTAATGGTAGCATTAAATAATCTCTGTTTGCATTTACTGGTTACTAATGATCCAAAGAAGCTGAAAATCCCAGAGGATGCATTTCCTTTCGATTAACCCAGCAGAAGGATGACAGGGAGCACATTTACTGTTGACTGTAACATCACAGGGCCTGGAGCTGTTCAAATGCAGTTGTATTCCATTTTTTCCTCTCCAGAAAGCCATTTTCAAACACTTTTTCGCTTTGTAGGGAACCTCTGCCACCGTTCTCCTCTGTACAGAGAATGGCACCAGCTTGTTTTCCGATCTCCTATCAGTAGTGGCAGAAGATGAGTCCTGCACACCCAACACTTCCCCCAGGCTGCAGACAAATTGCTCTGCCTAATGATAATTCCGGTTACAGTGGTTTCAGTGCAAGGGAGAAAGGGGTTGCCCTGCATAGCTGTACATTTTGGGTTTTCCATATCATGTACCTGGTCTGAATTAGGAACTATGCCCTGAATTTAGGCAATTAACCCTGTGGAGGCCACAGAGGTGTTGTAAGTAATGCCTTTCTTAGTTGCACTTACAGTGTGTTAGCATTTAGGTAGGACAGCCTGGCAGAGGAACAGACCTGAGGCATGGAGAGCCTGGCTTTGTGGTGCAGGGTAAATCAGTGGCAGAGGCAGCCTTCTCCCCTAGCTACAGAATACACTCATCCTGGTACTTACAACTTTATCTTGGGCATTTGAAATACCTTCAGAAATGTGGCATCCTCAGCTTCTTTTATGAGGTGATCTTAATCAGCCAAAATTGCCACTGGCATGTTTCTTAGGTATTTATCCTATGCAGTGAGATGAAAGAAAATATACCTTAATCCCTGCTTTATGCCCTAGTCCAACTCACAATTATAACTCCATTGCTTGTTTTAAAGTACGCAGTCCAAATAGACCTACATCTCTATTTTTAAAAGTATTTCGTCCCTGCCTTCCATTTAAAATAATGGGAATTAGCCTCTAAAAACCCTCTAAGCACCTTCATTCCTTGGCCTTAAGCTGTCTCTGTGAATTTATCAACACTAACAAAATAAGGGTGAAAGCCAGAACTGGCCTGACTGTGTCAGTTGACTCCAGCCTTTCTGAAATCACTTGCTTTATTCCAGATGAACACTTTGACAGCTTTTGAGCAGAGTTAAATCTCTTGAGTAGGAGGTGGAGGAGTACAAGGCCTTGCTGCAATATGAACAATTTCTGTTGAAATTTGCTTGAGGATAGCATTTTATCTGACTGTAAGTTTGACTGATAGGAGGGTACCTAAAGTCTCTGTACAGGCATTCTTCGTTATTTGTTTGAAGCTTACAGAATACATTAATAGGAACCTGCCTTTGCTTCTTCCATCTAGTGCAGAGGCATTTTTCCTTCTGTAATAATTTAACTGAACTGTTCTGTGATTGATCCTTCTGGCTGCACTTAGCTAGCATGTGATAGTTGTTCTGTTTGCAGACCTTTAGAGGCACCTATGAGTGGATTTTCAAAAGCAGCTCACATTGGCATCCTTCTATACTCACTGACGTTTGTAGGAATTTTACTGCTGGTTTATCATCCTGACCTCTTATCCTAAGGTACACTCAGCAAAATCCCCTCTTACCTCTCATTTAGGCCATAAGAAACGGGTTAATCCATTTAAGGAAGCAAAAGCCCTGTATGGTGACTGAAGTACCTATCAGAAGGTGAAAAGAAATCTCTAGAGTTTCGAAGTGAAAGCAACCAAACTGTTAAGGAAACGGACTGCAGAGACTGAGGCTGAAAAATGTCACATTTTGCTGTAGCACTAACCTGAAGGGCTAAGCATAAACTTCCTTTACTCTCATATACCCTGTGCACTATAACACTGCCTACAACTCCTCGAGCCCCTTGGGATGTGTGCTTGCTGATGTGAGAATGGCAGGTAGTTTCTGGATAGCTAGCAGCCCTGACTATGGGTTGTGCTGTAGCCTCAGGCTTGCTGAGGTGCTGCAAGCATGATAGATACCTCAGCAACGCTATAAATGTAGGCAATTCAGCTACAACAGCAGTTGTTTCAGCTGCTTTTCTTCTTCCTTTCCCAAGGAGTGGCAGATTTGGAAGTATTTGGCTTGTGGTTTGAGTTGTGGCTCAGAATTACTCATGGATGTGTCAGAAAATCTTACCTACCCCTTTCTGCAGAAAAGGAGTCTTGCAGACTGGTGGAAAGTGCTACAGATATGAGTTACACACCAGTCTCCACTATCATCAGCCTTGTAAACCCCCTAAAATCCAAGTACATTTGTATTAAAAAAGAGCAAACTATTCTATCCCCCATTTTTCCAGTTGTTCTTGGGGTAAGTCCAGCATGACATTACAGCTCTTTGTACCAAATGTGTGAAACGATGCTCCTGCTGCAGTGGCAGCAGCACTGAGGTCAGTGGGAACAACCCTGAGACACTGTGCTGGGCCCAACAGCACTGGGCCTGGTGAGAGACTTGCCTCTGCTGCCGTGCCCATACAGCCATGGGGAGAGCAGCTGCTGGGGTAGAGTTACGTTACAGTAGTCTTTGTCCAGCGTTTGTACTTTATGGCTATGATTTTGACAGAACGTGGAAAATGTAGCTTGAATATATCTTAATGTTGTTTTGTACGCAGGAACCCTGTAGGCAAGGCAATGCCAGGAATCGGTGGCTGTCACTTGCACTAGCAGTGTTATTTTTCCATCCAGGTTCCTGATGCTGCAGGGGAACCCATCAGCAGCTGTATCAGGCCCACCGACCAGCAGCACATCAAGTAGAGTTTCATCTGCAAAGAATCCATTGCTCCCCCCCACCATGGCCACACAAGATGATTTCACAGCAGGTAAAGGGCTGCAGCAGACTGGAGACTCCTTCAGTTGGGCTTGTTGCAATCCTGTTTCTGCAGCTTTTGCCTGGAGGATGTTTGTCTGCAGCGGCAGTGCCAGTGCCCAGGAATGCTGCTCAGCTCAGGGAGGAAGAGCGTGTTACAAAAGCTGCATTCAAAGTGCTGATCATGAGACCCTGGAGATGCTGGCAACTGCAGCAGCTATTCTTCATGCTGTACAAGTGAGAGGCCAGCCTTAGAGGCTGGGGAATGGGGAAGACATTGAACAGGACATGAGGCAGGGAAACATGCTGTGTATAATCTTGAATTTTCAGGAACAGCCAATATCAGAAATTTTGGGGGGCAGGCTATGTTTTTGTTGCTTTTGGGTGTCTCTGCAGTAAAGAAAGCAGGGAGTAAAGCCCTGTAATGGTGAAGCAGAACAAAGGAGAAGATTTGGATGGACAGTTTGTGTCCTGCAGATACAATAATCAAATACGCCAATGGGGACATCTAATGCAGAGTGCAAACCTTCTTTTAGTTATGATACCTAGTGATTAATTGTTTGTGTCCTAGTATTTTCTTTGTTGTGAAGAGAAATCTAAAACTAAACCAAATCAAAACTCAATCCAAAATGGAGTGGGAATTACAGGAACGAAGGACTTTCAAACTATTATAACTTCAGAAAGTATCTACTTATTAGACATTGCCAAACTCTAGAGACCATTGTGGGTTGTCTACACTTTGAAAGGAGAGGAAAGAAATCCTGCAGTCATGGATGGACAACTAGCAAATCATATGCAAATATGTAGAATGTTGAGCTGTCACAATGCTGGAATGCAAGTGCACCAACCAACGGAATCATTTGAGGTTACTGTCGTGGGTGACTGCCACAGTTTGCCACGGTGCAGTGTTTACCTCAGAGTGCAGCTTAAGAGAGCGACAAAAGGTACTCTGCTACCTACTGCGTGAAGGAGATATCAAGGAGAATTGGGTGAGAGTTGTTTAGAGTGATTCATATGGGGGCAGGAAATGTGAAAGGGTAGAGGGAGGCCCTCCCGTTGAGTCATGAGGTTCAGAAAGGATCCCCTTGCTTTCTAAACTCCTTCTTGGAGAGGAGTCTAGGTGTGGCTAGGTCCAAACTTAGCCCCAGACTAGGTCAACAGTTTATGTCTAAGAGACACAAAGGGTAAAGGAAAACAGGCCAGGGATTATAGGTGTTTATGGCGAAAGGATTATATGGGCACATGCAATTCTTTATATTGCTTGCCTAGGATTTAAAAGTTTCACCATTCTGCATCTCAACCTGCTTATGTCCCCTCATGCAATTATTCAGTCCAATAGCATTATTTGAATCTGAGGTCTTCTTGCTTCTCATTGGATTCTTTCATCGTCTTCAGACAGGCCTTTGTTTTGTTTAATTGCAGACATGTTTATAGTCCATAGCCACTTTGTGCTGGCCTTGAAGGCATTATTTGGTTGAAATGAATCCTGTTTCGCTCAGCAAAGTACAAAACCGGCCTTGTCTTACGTGTCCATGATTGTCTGTATCTGCTTTTGTTTTCATTAAGTAGATACAAGTTCAGTGAATATGAGCAGAACTTTACAACATACAGTTTAAGATTTCAGCAAATTTAGCTTACTAAGTAAAGTGAGACAGACAGTATCTTAAAAATTACACAACCTTATAATCTAGTGATTAATTCTATTTCAAATGCATTTACTTGAGCTAAATGATTAGTATAAAACTTAAATTTGTGCTTATCCAGTGATCAGTGAATAGTAAAAGATCATTGCCCTACAGCCACGCTTGTCTAGCAGAGACAGCTCACTGTAGGCTCACCCAGGCTGTCATATTTATGGAATAAAGTGGTTGGCTTGAAGTCAAATTGCATACAGTGGGAAAGGTCTGCATGAGACTCCTTGCACCCACAACTTATCATTGTTCACTCTGCCATTCTATTTTCTTGTGGGTTTCCTAAAATAAGTTCTTGGCCTGGCTAAAGCTCAGGCCTTTATCTCCTTTGGAGCCTGTACCATATTGCTGCTGGTGTGGCTGGGTGTAGGTTGAGAGCACACATCACAGTGACCATTCCAGAGGCCAGGACTAGTGTGTTAATCTTCTGTGAAAAAAAGTGTCTGGTGTTTTTTTTTTGTCTCCATATCAAATGTTGTGAATTTGAGTCTTTTGTACTGTTCTTATTTTAAAGCTAAATACCACACCTCAATTGCTGTCTACTACGGGAGCGTTCCCAAATTCAAACCCAGATACAAGGCTCTGCGAGGCAGAAGCATTGATTCAAACTTGCGGTTTTGTGGCAGCAGTTGGACTACTGAAGAAGGAGGTGAGGATGGAAGGGGGTTGAATGTGCAATGGTCGCCTCAGCCAAATGAAAAAAAATAAAAAATCAGGGAGAAAGGGTCCGTGGAGGTCAGTCCTCATGTGCTGGCTCTGCATCAGAGTAGGTGGCTGACAGAGAGCTGCAGATGATCCTGTCCTCCTTCAGTGGTGCATATGGCATCACATCTCGCTATCATTAGTTCATTACGCTTTCTCCTTCATCAACAGTAGCCAAATCACTACCACTGCCAGCCAGGACAGGGATTGTGGCCCAACTGCCATAAATCAGGCATCCTCTCCCGGATGACTGGGCCAGTGAGGCTGATGTGCATGACTTCAGCATTGGGCAAGGAGGTGACCACCCCCACCTTTCTCACCAAGCCTCGACCCAGGACCCCAAAGAGAGGGAGGCAAGCAGCGCTGACCCGGGTACCATCCAGATCAAAGACAAGCTGAAGATGAGGAGGATGTCTGACGGTCTGTCAGCCTCATACAGTGGTAAGGCGGGAACCTGCCTGCTCTCCTGTGGGAAGAAGGGTCTTTTCCCAGCCTAGAAAGCTAGTGCACATTCCCAGGGAACAGTTGTGCCCCCTGCAATAACCTTCCCTGTTGCTGTAGGGGTGTACAACTGTGAGGCAGGGAGAGGAGCAGGAGAGTGAATGTGCAGGTGAATAATTCTGGATATGCACAGGTCCATGGGCTCTCTGTTATTCGACAGGAGCTCAGAGGACCAGGATGCTCCTCTGGTGGCTCTGTGGGAGTGCCTAAGTGTTGTCCACTGGCCTGCTTCAAGTGGCTGCCAGCATGAGCATGTTTCCCTGTGCAGCTATTTAGAAGTTTCCAATAAATCTGTCCAATGAAATATCTAGCTTCAGGTGCTTTATGTTTGCAGTGCTGCTTCTATTATGCTTTGTGTCTCTGCTTTGCAGGCCTGACTGACTGTGATGACCCTGAGGGGGTTACCCTGAAGCCAGTAGTTTCCGGATCACCTTCCCCGAAGCTCCTGGAAACCTCCAAGACTATGTCTCCCAACCAGAACAGACCTATTTCCTCAGAGACCTGCATGTTAAGCGATGGAGAGCAGGAGCATGAGGAAAATGACACAGACTATGATGCCAGTGATGAGGATAACACGGAGCTGATGTCAGAGAGTGAAGGATGTAAAGTAAGGAAACCAAGCCAAATCATGTGTAGTGGGTCTTCAGTTTATTTCCAGTAGGCAGAGCTCTGAGATCTTCTTTTTCTGCAGTGTGAGCCCAGGGAAACAGCTGAGCCAAGAAAGTGCTCAGCTGGACATTGTGCTTCAGGCTGTTTCTGCAACATGCATGCTGCAGACTTGATGTCCTCAGTCTGTATCAATAGGAGAATAGTTTCTGTGCTCTCTAGTGGCTCCTGCTGTGTTTTCTGACTGAGAACACACCAGCAATGAATCAGAGCAACTAAATGTGTCTCACGTGGTCAAGCATGTTCTTCTACAGTTAGTAAAATCCACGTTTCTGTATACATGGTATACTCTTAAACAACACTGAATATCAATGTCCCCGAGACCACGTTTTTCCAAGCCTTATATACTCTATACCAAAAGGCCATGCGGCAAGTGCAGGCTACAATTGGTTACACTCACAGTCACTCATCCCCCCCCACTATGGTGATTGGCTGCAGGGCACTGTTCACAGACTGTTCATGCGCAGCGGCAACGCCCCTCCTGCAGCCTGGGTCGAGGGCAGAGCGGCTTCTGTTTACTTTCCTTTTGTCTCTGGTGTCTCAGGGAAATCCTTCCGTGTAGCACAGCCGCATCAAGCCCTGGCTTGTTCACAGCACACAGCCAGTAACTCTCCACATTCAGTGGCTTCCGTGCAGCTTCATTATCTCCCATGGTTCTGCCCAGGGATAGGTGAAGGGAACTGCCAACTCTGGCCATGGGTAATGGAGTCCAGACTCCATCCACTTTTTCAGGATGGATAGAAGCTGCAGTTGTTTTGGGTTTGCTGTGGTGGTAAGGAGAAGGCAGATGAAAAACAATTTTTGTAAACTGGATAACCAATAAAAGGCTAATGTATTTGATTTCAGCCTTGCAGATACAGGGCCGACTGTATCCCTGACATTCGCTCTGTTGGTTTCACTGGAATTTGAACAGGTCTTGATTTGGCTCTTTATCTGTGACAAGAATGATGGGATACTAAGGAAGGGTGCATGTCTGCCTCCACTCCCTCCATCCCCTTCCTAGCCATGGCAGGGAGAGCCTGAAGTAATTTCAGCAGGCAGAGACACAGAGCTGCAGGGTGGGAGCTCTGCTGAACTTCAGAAAATGATGGTGAGCCTGAAATTAACTGTGTGGGAGCTGGAGAGCACCAAGTATCCAGAGAGCACAGTAGAATCTGGGCCAAAGGGCTAGTAGGGGAAAGGCAGAAAGCAGAAAAAAAAAGATGGGCTTGAGGAAAGCAGGTTTTGTCAGCCTGCAGAATGACTACGTGGGGACTTGGCTGGAGTTCAACAATGCCTGGTAGGTGCTTTAGGGACGAGAGGCTAGTGATCTAAGCCCATTCCCTTACCATCAGAAAGGCTTATAGAAGCAATGGCATGCAGAACATCCTTACGTCGAGCAGATGGATACCAGGTGGGAAAGCAGCCACTGCTAGAGAGGTGAGTGAGAGGAGAGAGCTGGCAACAGCATGGGGACATTGTCTCTCCCTCATCACTTCCCTTTACATCGCCCATCCTAGGTCAAGTTGCTCCACCAGTTTGACTTTTTTTTTCCTGGTATGTCCTAGCTAAGAGCATGGCTAAACTACTTCTGGCATCAACGGGGAACGCTGGATGCTCCAGCTGAGCACTGTTCTACTATTTCCAGGCTTCCCTGCTGCATTCGTATTGCAGTGGTGACAATGGGAACAAGCCACGGGGAATGGCTTTGCTTTCCCCGATCCCCGAGTCAGCAACATCTTCTGATGGGACTCCTGACAGTGCTGCAGGCTCTCAGAATGCGGATTTCGAAGAGGCCCCAGAGATGAGGTAAGCCAAAGTGTGCGCTTCTCCAATATGTTTTTCATCTCACACTTCTCATCTTGTGAGATTGTTTTCCACGGTCAGTTCTTCAATATATTTATGCAAACTTCTGTACTTTCACCACTTTCTGTATCTCTGGTGACCAGCACTGTGTCAAAGCCAACATCTAAGATTGGCTCTAAGCAACTCAACCAACTCTCACCAACTCTAAGATCAACTCAAAGCCACCTCTAAGATCTTGGGTAGTGGGGCACAGGAGGAGGCAGGACTTAAGAGGAACTTAAAAGCAAGTCCTCTGCTGAACTCTGATACTGATTCACTCTGTAATCTTTGTGGCACCCTTTGGGAACTGTATTGCATGGATCTGAATACAGCATCTGGTTTTGTGTGTGATCTTTGCCAATACCTGTACCTGCAAAGTTATGTTAGGGCAAATATTGACTATTGTAGAGCTGTCTGTAAATTCAGATGCTGCTTCTGTAAACATCAATTATAACTTCTCTGTGTCTGGGCCTTCACTGTAAAATGGAAGCCCAGATAAATCTCTGTTTATAGATGTCTAATTCTATAGATGCCTAATATTTGCATATGGTTTTAAGATCAAAGGGTGGAAAGTACTAGAGAACAGTTATGGGGCTGTAACTGATGGAAAGATGTTTGCTTCGATATGCGTGAGGAAATCTAGCTGTCAGCTTTATCCTAGTTATAACAATAAATAAGGAGTCATAGAAATATAGTTCCAATTCAAAAGCTTCAGCATAGCTTTTACAGTGCAATCTGAGTATACTTACCTACCAGCTGAGTTGGAAAAACCCTTCTTCTAAAAAGAACAGGGAGGTGTAAGATTATTCTCAGGAGACAGCAGTGGTATTTCCACGTGTAACAAGGTACTGCCATCAGTTTAAGGCATGGCCAAGCAATGTTAGGCTTCTACAGCACTATAAAGGTAGCTGCACTCAATACAGACTTATGGCTGGCTTAACATCTCTTGCTGATTCAGAAAGGATGCATGAACAGTGAGAGCCACTCAACTCCGAAAGCAGAGACAGCAGAATTGGATAGTTAAGGCCCAAATTGAAATCCTGTGTTTCAGCTGGAGCTTGACCAGTTCTGTGTGACTCCAGCAGCTGAAAATTTAGTGACAATTAATCACCTTTGTGTATTGTTGGTTTTATGGGTTGCATTTTCTCCTTCATCAGATGGATCTTGCTAAGGAAGTTTGCCTCTCCTTCTGTATCCTCATATATTATTTTGTCCTCAATTTTCTTAAGGTCAAGATCAGGCAGCAGAAGTGAAGAGAAGACATTTAAATCTCAAGGTGGGTACAGGGCATGGTTGCCCTAAAAAGAACATAGGTGACTCATGGATGGCAATGTGAAAATTCAGCTGAAAACTGTCCTGTAACTTTTTTCATTCTTTGATGCACTCAGATGGCTCCTCAGAGACCAGCCACTGGGAAATGTGCTCTGTTGATCCAGTGAAAATGACTCCAGCATGGAGTTATGAATGGCAGGAGCTAGAAGAGTACCTTGGGGCCCTGCAAATGCACAGGAGGAAAAGAAAATGTTCCCCTAACTCATGCTTATACCTTTTAACCCCCAGCATGCTCTCTAATGTCACAAAGATTAGAGAAAAATGAGGCATTTTGCATGAAATGAGAAATGTGCCCACTCATTCCTCCAACACTTGAAGGAGAAAACCTTATCTTGAGCAGCTTCTGAACTGAACCCTTTCAGATCTGAAGTAGATTAATCAGCAGAGCCTATTTTTGCATTGGAAGAAATAGTGAAACCTTGTATGATAGCAAGTCCTTGTGAATTTTCCTTTTACAAAGAGACTTAAGGATCCAGCCTACGCAGGACCTGAGCTCTCTGTCCTTTTAAGTACAAGCCTAAATTCAATGCTGAGTAATGAGGTTTCCTTGTTGCAACTCATTTACCCCAAGTCACATATCCTGGGTTTACGATTACAAATCTCTTCCCCCACTCTATGTGCATATGTCAGTATTGCACACTGAGGCTGGGTAGGAGATGCTTACTGACTTTCCTCTGCTCCCTGCCTTGCGTTGTCACTAGCAATTAGAGTTCTGCAAGACAAAATCTGGTGTCTGGTGCATCTGTGTCAGCCAGTACTTCTAACCTGAAAACCTCAATGACACCGTTGCTGCCCCTTTGCCGTCTGTGGGTTTGTAGCAATAGGAGAGATGGGAATTTGAGAAACAATTGTGCTGATGCAGAAGAAGCAATAAGATCCACTGGTCCCTCAGCTCAGTATTAGTCCTGACAAATAATGGGCATTCCCAATAGGAATGATTCCTTTATTGCTGATATGCAGCTAGGATGCTGGGTGCAACTAGGGAGAACTATTGCTGAGCAAGTAATGTGACATTTTTGATGGATACATTATAGACTAGAAATGAGATATATCATTAAACCATCTTTCTCTCTCTTTTGTTATTGACCTGACCATTCTGCAGGGAAAAAATTCCTGATTTAAGAAAGTTATTCCTTTTTTACTGCTTGGCTATCACATGATTTTATCATCTGTGAAGCCATGTAAGGAATGATTAGTTCTCCGAGTTTTAATAGCTCTTTTTGGAGAGTATTTCAGAATGAGCTGTACTGTGCTATTCCCATTAAGAAAATCAGCCTTTGGTGAGTCTGCCCAGAAAGTGGGCTGACCTACTGCAATTTAGAATGAAACCCCTTGGGGAAAATGAATTCTGGCTTCAAGAGCACAATTCTGCTTTTGGTAACACTCTAGCAATCCTAAGCTTTTCTTTTAATGCCCTCTAAAATATTCCAGCAAAGAGGAGGAAATGTTAATTCTTACCTCTACAAAGACTATTAAATATAGCTATTAAAACCCAGTAGTTCTTTAGTAACTGGGGAAAAGAGGATGTTTACTAAAATCAAAATGGATAGGAACAGAGACAAACCCTTTTGGCAAGAGCAATCTCCATCTCTCTGTTCTTCTCTATCAAACACAGCTGCTCACCAGAATCCAAGGGCTGAGGCCTTTATCGCACAGTAGGTTTGAGTCTGGTGGCCAACAAAGCAATGTCATTTCTGCTGCCAGTGCAATATGGTAGTACGCCATCTGTTTGGAAAGGTGCTATCTTCCTTACTGTTATCATACACGATCTATATCCTTGTCTTATCAGAGGTCCAGACTTTGGAACCCATTTTGCCTCCTATCAAGCATCGCGTTGCTCGTGATGTGAAGTCTGCCAGACGTTTGCGTGAACCTGTGGTCCCATTGCCAAGCCTTCCACTCAGACAGGCCAAGGAGACAAACCATCGTGAGAGGCCTCGCCTTCTGAGTGTCGATGACTTCAAGATCAGCAATGAAAAGGTAATGGCTAAGGACAGGGGTGAGCAGGCTTCCTTTTCAATGACTGTTCAGTGCTTAGCACAAAATGTCACTGAAAATCATAATCTTCCCCTCTTGCGGAGCAGATTCTATTTGGAATACATTTGACAACTACAGAGCAATTACTTGAGTATTTTCCCTGGTGCAGAAGTCACTGGTTGAGAGGCGGTGCTAAGGTTAGGCAAAAAGCATTCTTTATGTGCGGAGGCCGATTTAGAGCAGATCTGAATGGCAGGGCAAGTTACACATCAGTGAACATGTGCACAGTGCATGCTTGGAAGCACAGAAGCAAAGATTATAATGTTGAATGCAAGGAAGGCTGCAGAATAAAATAGAAGACCTTGCTTTTCCTTAGTTACCTTTCTTGCTGTATCTCACAGCCATCTCATTCACAGTTTTTCTATTCAATAAGACCAATGTTCCTCCAACTTGTTTTCACATGACTCCTTTTTTGGACTCTGGGTTCTCAGAGAGCAGCTGAGTCATTCAGAAGCAAGGAAGTGAGAAGCAACTGCAATTACTGGCCATGACTGTTAAGAAACAGCAAATTACCTCTCATTGCTGGTTATTGCAGATGGGTTTTGTTCCCCTGCCATAGCCTGTAGGAACTGAACCACCTGCTCACAGTAAGGTGAGCTCTTAATCTGTCTTGGAGCGCTGCTATGACTCTCTTGGTTCAAGCAGGTCTTCTTGACATAGATTGAGAAACAGCATCTTGGGCCAGTAGAAGGTTATGGCAATGGAGTGTTACATATCACTAGCTGTAATTGTCTGCCAAGGTGAGGGAAGGAGGAATTCTTCTGAAACTATTGAGATGTATATGGAGCTGCAGTAAAGAAGATGACACGCTACCACTGTGTTCCTGATGAGGTGTTGTGTGTGGTTTGTGCATCTTTTTTCATGTGCTATGATTTATTTCCATTGCAACTAGATCCGCGTTGTCTTGTGCAAGTCAGCTTACAATAAAATGAGAGAGAGGAAGATTGTGCTTAGGGAGAGGGAGGAAGAGACAGAAAAGCCCTTGCAGCTCCCTGCACTGAACACTGACCCCAGGGATGCAGCCAACAAAAGTAAGTGGTTGCAATAGTTGTGAGCCTTTTTGTTTGCTTGCTTGCTACTTACTACATAGTGTTGCAAATGTCTATGAAATTGGACTGGAAGGCTGTTAAACTTGCATCTGAGTGGAAGCTTACACAGGACTTATTTCCACTTTTCAAAGAAAAATACAGAGGCATGATGTGTCTTGCTCCCGGCCCATACTGAGTCAGTCACAGTAAATCACTTTCCCCACTTCTCCTATGAAGTCTTTCAGACTGGATAATTCTGTCTTGCAAACTACACTGGGGATTCAGACTCTCTAATTGAGAGTAGCCTCCAGGAAAGGTGAATGGGTGAGTCCAAAAGAAGGCTTTTCAACCAAGGTGCCCCTGGAAGAAACAAAATCAAACTGTATCTAATTAAAACACAAAATATCTTGCTCACATGATAGGACAGATTATCCTGCTCACCCCACTCCTTGCTGAGGAGCTCACACTATAGAGCTGTGCTGGAGCCCTTAGCCAGAGCTTGCGTTTCACCCACATGAGCAAGCAGCATTGCTGACTTAATTGCAGCTGACAGACACTGATTGTACAGCTGCACGCACTACCTTGAGCACAGCAGCAGCAAACTTAAGTGTCAGCACTCAGCCCAAGGGCATCAGACAAGGTTCTCTGCTCTTTTTCTTGCTATTATTTTGTGAAGTACTAGTGAGGAGTGCTGAGGTGGGAACCTCTAGAATGTAACTTCCCTATCCAGCCTCTGAAACAAGAAAGCAAAAGAAAAGCAGCACTGAGTTTTCCTCATTTCTTACGGAAAGCATCACCACATTGTGTGATCATTGTCTGGGATAACAAAGAGATGTTACCCAGCTCCAGCAAGACTTCTAGCCCTTTCCAAGCCCCCTGTTGAGGGATAGTCCACCCTGTTCAGATGTTTCCTCTTAACAAGATCCTTTTTGGTCTCTGCAGGCTTTGGCCCACCACCTGTCAATGGGACAGCTCCCAGCATGCGCAATACAGGCAAAGAGAGCACTGGTACTGCTTTGAGGAAGCGGTTCAACAGGCCCGCACTGCCCAGCATGCCTGTCATCAACAAGAACAGCAGCGTCCCACGCAACTCCTCAGGTGAGCCTGCTCCCCTGCAGCCCCCACACCAGTACGTAGCACAAGGAGCACAAACTGCCTCACTCCTCAACCACAGGTAAGATCTCAGGTCCAAAGCCTGTTCAGAGGACTGAGAGCAAACCTCCTTTGGATCCATTCCAGCTCAGTGATACTGGAGCAGTTGGTGCTTACAGATCCACTGGGAAGTTGAGCTGCATGAAGTAGGGGTAAAGCCTTAAGCTATAGCTTTTGCCAGTACTGATAGTCCAAAACATAACACTGGTGCTGGGAAGCAGCTGTAACTGCAGGACTGAGCTCCAGTACTGTCTGGCAGGGTGTGCTCACCATGCACATATGTGTACCACCATGGTCAGTTAGCCTGTGCTGCTGTCTGGCTCTGCAGCCAGTTTTTCTACTATCGCAGCAAGGGCTGCCTCTTCATGGAAATTAGAGAAGTGATACATTCATTCTATTGCATCTAGAAGTGCTTAACGACTTGTAGCATCTCTCATCCCACTGCCTGCAATGCAAACTGGGAACAAGCAGTGCCTGTATTTCCGACTGTATTTTGGTCAGCCCACCCAAATACAGTGGCTCTCTGTAGCAGAAGACGTACATGAGAGGTTACTGGTGCTCCCAGGCTGCTCACTCCCTGCAGCAAATATGCAGCAGATAGTGAGCATACTGATTCTCAGCTCTCCTTTGTGGGTGGCCTACCTTGTGTTATGATCCTGAGCACCAAGAGTTAGGAAAAAGGGAACTAAGAATGATATTTTGAATGCTCCTTCCTAGTGATGCTACTCCAGTTTTCAAAACTGATCAGAACTAGCCTGACATGGCTCTCCGTTCACCTCGAATATAGTTGTGTATATGCACATACTTGTGCATATGTACATATGTCACTGATGTCAGTGATAGTAGTATTGGTAACATCCAAATTAGTACCCATCTGAATATTTTTGATTTTACAGTTCCTCCATACTTCATAGAACACGTAAGGTAGCATAAAAACACTACAGAGTCCATAGTAGTGCCTAGATTCTATGTAATATTTATACTCAGTACTTTTAGACAGCTCAGATGTTTACGTCTACACTTTAGGAAATGAGCTTTTGCAGGCAATGCATGAAGTTTTTGACCTACAATGCTTTTGATGATAAATAGGTTTCATAACAAATGCATTTGTCATCTGAATGTTCTTATACCTGGTATATTTATCATCAAGAAACTGTATTTGCCAACAATTTGCATCTATATTTACATATTTTTATTCTCAGTTCACATTTGGAAGGCTTTTTTTTTGTCACAACTATCAAGACTAGGAATTGCCTTTTTCCACAAGAGAAAGCTTAGGCATTGCATAGTTTGCAAACAAATACATTTGATGACAAATAAATTTCACCTCAGCATCTTCAAAATACAGCCAATGGGTACCTCTGAAATAGTAAATATTCCTCATGCTCGGAAAATAGTGAAATCCATAAACTACTACTTTCCCAATGGTATGCTAAAATGTATGTGCACTTAGCTGCCTGCTGTCCAGAATAGTTGAGATAAATGGGAACAGAGGTGCTGTCAGGCTCAGCAGGTCAGGTATCACTATTCCCTGGCACTTGCTCCTTGTGGATTTGACCAAGCCCAGCAGGACTTGGTTGTTCAGGCTTGGTGCTCGCTGGGGACAGCTGGAGATGTTTCCTCAGAAAGTTACAGGGTCCCTCTGTCCTCACTGCCTCAGGTCACAGCAGGTGATACAGGGAGGTATGTGCACATCTCAGGAGCTTACTCCTGGGGTAGCAAGTCCTGCTGAGCAGCACTGGCTCCTGGTGAGTGTAAGCCCTGCAGCACTATCAATCTGCAAGCTGGCTGTGGTACCCATCCAGATGTGGGAGCTGGCTCAGTGTGTGCAATTTTCAGGTTCACACAAGGAGCTGATGCCCAACTGGGGATGAATGTGAGATGGTTGGGTGCTGGAAAAATGAACCAGACAGCAGGGAAGCCACTGAATCAATGCCAGTTTGCGCGCATATGTAATCTTGGCTGGGGACTGGGTTGCCATCTGCTCGGTGGCAGGGTGCCTCACCCTGGGGTACGCAATGCTGATGTCTGACACTCTCCTTACAGTGAACTCACTGTCGCCCATTGCTCTGGACTCCTCCAAGGGGAGAGATGAGCCAGAGTGCGGGGACGCCCGGGAAGCCAAACCCTACCCTAATGCACAGCAGGTGCTGCTCAATGCTCTCACATGGCTCAGCAGCGATGACTGGTAAGAAAGCCCCCTGTTCAGTCTTTCTCCCTCTCAGTGTAAAGGTAAGTTAGAACCTTTTTTCTAGTGCCTCTGAGCCCAGACATCCCAGATGTCCCAAGGGAACTACTGAAACCACTCCAAAGTAATCACAATATAAAGATGTGAGAGCAGCCTTTTATTTGCCTTGGTCCATAGCAGTCTTAGAGCCACAGCAGGTCCCTGCTGTTTCCTAGGTTGGTTTTTTGCTCCACGTAGCTGCAAATGAAACCTTCAGGGAAGAGAGAAAGTTGACAACAAGATGATTTGCTGGCTGAAGCCAGAAGCAGGATGGAAGTGGTCTTGAGTTTACAGATTTGGGTGCCTCAGGTCACTGGCCCGGGTGGGACTGAGTAAGGATTTATCTCTGGTCCTCCCGCAGCTAAGTTCCAGAAGCACCTATGGGGAGTTCCTATTTCTGAGAAATGGACTGAGATGTGGTACGGAGTTTCTCAGCCTGTCATTTCCCCTGAAAGCCTTGTGGCAGAAGACAAGTAAAAAGAAAAAAAAAATCCTTCAGGAATCTTGCACTTTTAGAATGAAACTTTTTCTTCTTCACTGCTTAATATGGGCCAAAGATGTTTTTGTTGATAATCACAGTGTGTCCTGAAATTGAACACAGACAGGAGGAGACTCAGCAAATTTCAGGTGATATTGGTTTTCCCTTTGATTTCTGAGTCAGCATATGTGCACTAAGGCTCCATTCACACTGGGATAACCATGAAAAGTCTTCCATGATGCACCTCCTTGTGCAATATCACTTTGTTTTGCCCCTCTCTCCTTTCTCTTTCCCACTCCTGTTTGATGCCCTGTGAGGTGCAGGGAGCTGCTGCAGGGTCTGGGTTACACTCAGGGACCCCAGTGGGGGTGGATGCCCAGCCCTGCCCTGCCGCCCTGGTGAACCAGTGACTGTAACATGTCTTCATGTAGCTCAGGTCCTTCACTAAGAAAATGCTGAAAGAGGTGGGTTTTTACTACTTTTAAATAACATGTTGCTGTTGTAGGTGTTATTTTAAGTAGGGATTTTCTGGAAAATCCAGCTTTTTGTCTATTCTTGCCCAGGTATGGAGTATTTTATGACATGCTGTCTTTTTTGGGGGAGGGGAGGGCGAGGCTGTGGGGAACAAGACTAAATTGTAGAGTGCAAACTCAAGCTATGGAGTGGCAGTGAAGGCTCTCCCTCCTGCATTGCCCTATGGGGATGGCGAAGAGGGAAAACGCCCCAGTAACAGCCAGACGGGACTGTTTCTCAGACACAGGGTACAGGGAGGATGCAAGAAACAGAAACATGGCACAGTCTTCCAGCTTCTAGGAAGCAGTGACATAGAGACTTTGTGTGCCAGTGATTTCAGGAAGGGTGTCTTGTTTAACAGCTGCAAATTAACCCAGCCATTCTGAAACCATCTATTTGCCTTTTGCATTTATGTGTGCTTTTGAACACGACCGCATCCTGTAGCAACGAGTCCACAATTTAATTAAGTGCTGTATAAGAAGCACCTCCCTGTGCTTGTTTGAGCTGACACCCTGGTAATTTTAGAGGGTGCTGCCAAGTTCTTGGGTGGTGAGAAAAGTCGATCTTTTTGGTAATTGCCTTTCAGGGAGGAGAAAGTGAAGGGACTCACCAGCATCAGACACCTGGCTGTCTCCCACTCAGAAGTCCTTCTTTCTAAACTTCATGATGTTTCCTTGGTAGTTATCAAAGAGGTAAGAATGTTATGTTCGATTGTGTCCTATGCACCTCGTACATGAGAGCATAGAGTTGATACGTGCTTCTTCATTTACGTGGGTGTCTGCCTTCATCACTATTTTATTCACTATTTTTCTAAGGGCTATGTCACCTATCTATATGATCTGTGTGCACAATATAGCTGTATTTACAGGCATGCAGGGCTTCTGTGTCTCTTCTCTTTGAGGTAGGTGTCATTCTCATGCAATATACAAATACAGAAACTGCAGGTGATTTGCCACAGCCCAAGTCTCTGCCAAGCTGTAATTAAACACTGCAGCTTTTGCCTCCCAGCTTCCTCCCACTTCTTCCTCCTCCTCAGCAACCTGGGTGAGTGACTGCAGGTATTTATTTTCCTGTGTTTCCTGATGATGTTTTTTCCTCCTTCCTTTCTGCTTGCTTTTTGGCAATTTGCCCTTTCCACTAAACTGCTGACTCTGTGTGCCTGTGGAATTTTGCACAGCAGCAACTGGGTGCTTAGACCAGCCTGGCTGTGGGGTGAGCAAGGCAGTCACACACAGCTTCACTGTCTCATCTCTCAGTGAACACAGAGGTCTCACCCTAAGCTAATTAATAACATCTGTGGCTGTATTTCCAACTTGGCACTTAGCAGCCAGTTCAGGCCACAGACTTGTACTCTTACTGCATGATTGCCAAATATATTAAATTTTCCTTTGCTTGCAGAAGACAGTAGGACAGCTTATTTCCATGAAAGCAACTCCTCCTCTCCAATATTTAATGACATTGGAAGCTTGAATGTTCCTTGTGTTGTTGGACTCTTTAAACCCTTCTGTTTAGATATGCAGGACTCAGATTCTACCCCTGTGAGATCTGGCTTAGGGCAAGAAGCCCTTTCAGCTTAGCTCATCTGATTTTTATATCACTTTTATATTTCTGAGGAAATTTCCTCCTCTCTCTTCTACGATCATGCACAGAGACATCTTTCAGCTTTTGTTTCACTCCAGTCCCAGATTTTGCTTTCACAAGCACTTCTAGCACTTATATGGTTTTCTTTTATTAAGAGGCACAACTAATTCTGGCAGAAAGAAATACTGGTCTGTCCTTCAAAGTATTTTTCAAATGAAGCACGTGACTCTCAGTTATTTCTTCCTTACCCTTATGGGAGAGACTTTTGGAAGCAAGGGTCACCCAAGAACAGCCCTGAATGCTGCAAAACCCCATGGGTTGCAGCTGTAATTATATGTGACCTCCAAAATGCTTGAGTACCTTGAGTTCAACAGCTGGGGTTCTCCTGACCAGGCAGAGCAGTAGATGGACTTCAAGTCCATGCTGCATATTAGCCTGATTGTACACTTGAGCCTGCATTTTCAGTTTCCTCGTTGAGTGCTCAAACTGCCAGTGCTGCGATTTTGGACAGGAAGAAAGTACTACTTTTCCTCTGTCTTGTCTTTATGAATTGTACCTTTATAGTTTAAAAACAGCCATTGCCTTTATTTTTTTTTAAGGTCTAAAATCAAAGCAGTGCACATTATGGGTTGAGTAGCACACTTAGTTCTAGATTAAACAATATTTTTAGGCCTTCAGTCTCATTAAAATTGTATAAGTGGGCCTGAGAGAGAAGAAGTTGGCGTCAGAGTAAGTGTGTTCCTGTACTTGTGGTCCTCTGCTCTTACTGTGCTCTTATATTCCATCTGGACACAGTGAGAAGTCATGTTGTTTCATGGGACTTTCACCTGGAGAATTGATTTTCTCTACAGGGTGGTTCTTACATTTCCCCTCATGACTTCCCCAGGTGAACAATCTCCGCTCAAAGGTGTGTTGCTGTGCAATGAACACTCTTGGAGATCTCTTCAGGACCATGAAGAAGGACATGGACCACAAGGTGGATGAGATTGCTCGGGTCTTGCTGCAGAAGATGGGGGACTCCAACGACTTCATTCAGACAGCAGCCAATGAAGCCCTGGGGCTCATGGCGGGGAGTGTGACTCCTGCACGAGCAATGACTGCTCTCATGGCCAGTGGAGTCCAGTACGTCATTCTTTTCTTAGTGCTATCCTTCACCTTGAATTGTGTCGGTAGAGGGAAGGGATGGGAGGCAGAAGGGAATTGATGGGAGGGAAGGGTCCTGTCTCCTGCATCTTCTGTGAACTCGGTGATTAGATTCTCTGATCATAAACCTCTCTCCCTTCCTCTTGCATCTACTTCTGCCCTCCTGCAGCCTATTTGTTCCCACAATATGTCAATGCTGGTGAGATGTGGTGAATGATGGGGAAGCAAAAGTTCCTGCAATGCGTGGTGGTATAGTCTTGTGGCTTTGCAGGAAGAGGGACAATAGCTATTCTAGCAGTGAGTGCCTTTTGATATTTCACAACGCTAACCACAGAGGCACTGAGAAAAGCCATGCATCATCATTATGCCATTAACTTGAGAAATAAGGAGGCTAATTGCTAACACATGGAGCACACTGGGGAGAACGTGCTGGGTGCGGCTCAGCAGGCACAGCTCCTACTAAGTGGGCTCTGTCTGACCGTCATGTCCTTAGATCTCTACTTTCTATTCAAATTGATGTTGCAAGTCAGCCTTGAGATAGTGAGCAGCTTTATAGGTGCCTTCACAGGCTGACTCCCATAGGATAACTGAAGCAAATGCTGCCTTAAATCATAGAATCACAGAGTACCAGATTGGAAGGGACCACCTGGACCATCTGGTCCAACCTTACTTGGCAGAAGTGCAGTCTAGACAATGTGGCTCAGCACCCTGTCCAGCTGAAACTCACTTCCCTGGGGAGATTATTCCAATGACTGATTGTTCTCATTGTGAAAAATTTCCCTCTGCAGATTTGGAGATAAACAGGTGGAATAAGCCCCAGGACTGCTACAGTTCTGTTTGTGTAGTGGAGCCCTCTGATGAGTCAGTAAAAATTGTCTTTCATTTCCCTCTTTCCTAGACTAAATTTCAGGAAAGAAATTAAGTATCAAATAGTCCAGGGAGGTAGAATTCCTTCCTCTTACTTGCAGGTAGCCTCTCTGTACAATGCCAATTTTGTGTTTATCTGAGGACAAATCACCTACAGGTGGCTAAAATGGCAGTGAGAACTTGTGTGTCCTTTCCCTAGCAATGACAGGGACCATGCTGTGACCGAGGCCTGTGCTTCTGGCCCTCTTTTTCCCCCTACCCCAGTCTTTGTTGCCTTGTTTGCAGACACCGCAATGTCCTGGTGCGCAAGACTGCAGCCGAACACCTACTGACTGCGATGGAGCGAACTGGAGCCAATAAACTCCTCTCGGGCATAGTTACCAGTACTGAGGTGCTGGTGCACACGCTGGTGAATCTTGCTCTGGACTGTCATCAGGACACAAGGTGATGATCTTCATTTCACCTCCTAAAATTTGAAAACTGTTTGATGCCTGGCTATAAATTATAAAACCACAAAAGAGTGGAAGGTAAAATTTAAAAAGTTACTTCACAGTGTGGATAACGTCTGGGGAGATGACTGTACTGAGTAAGATGAGGTTGTCCAGCAAGAGAGGCCATTGACAAATTCCTGTGACTTGAATGATTCTTTATTCAGATCAGCTGAGCTCAGATTAGGCAGTCAAATAATTCTGTTTCACCTTACGTGTGCAATGTAAAGCTGAAGCATTGGCCACTGTTCGTCACTGAATGGTCCCAAACATCTATTTCTGGGAAGGTTAAGACTGTCCTAGAAAAAATCCAGCTGTTTTCAAGTGATATATTCAATCATTCTAAATCCCTTCTGCAGATTTAATTGCCTATTGTAGTCACAAATTTTTCTTCCCAATCATTGTATAATGTTGTTGGCTGTGGCTGAATGACGTCCAAATTTCCTCTTCACAGTAGCTGAAGTTTCATAGTAGCAAAACCAAAACAACTAACCAAAAACCAAACCAAACCATTAGTCTGATTATTAATTATATTCCCATTAATAGATGTGAAGAACACACGATCAATTAGCTGCCCATGTGCATACATGTCGTATAGAATAATAAATAGTAAGCATGAGGTCATCTGTCCTAGATTCTCTGTCAGTTAAGGGGAAGTAAATTATTGTGCAATGGCAGCAAGACACTGCAAATAAGCCATGACATCCAAGCAGGAGGTGGTCTTCACTTGTCCCATGGGATCTTCCGCTTCCACAGAAGCATACCCTCAGTTTCAGAGTGAAATTGTATTTTCCTGTTACCCTATGTTCTCCTCTTGTGTTCAGCTGGTAGCATTGTGCAGTTGCAGTAAGAGGAGGTAAATCTCTTTGCTGAAGAGGTAATACCTCCTCATGCAGGTATTACACATGATGAGTTTAAAATATCAGTTTATTAACGCTTTTCCTTCGTTTATTCACAAGGCCAGGGAGAAAAGACAGTAGTAGTCTGTATTAATTTCTCTTTTTCCTATGTTAGATATTATGGACGGAAGATGCTGAATTTATTGATGAGTCATCCAAAATTTGATAGTTATTTGAAAAAGTCTGCCCCCTCACGGGACTTGGAAGCTGTTATGGCAATGATTAAGCGGAAGGTAAGTGCTTGGCAGGAGAAATGTCTTCTTTATGCTAGTACTGAGATTGCTAATGTGAGATTAAACATATATAATCTTTCTTTACCTCATTCTTCTTCTGCTGAATCATTTTGCTCCTGGGAATGAGCTGTTGATCCTTAGCCTGTTTATCTTCAGACAGTGAATGAACTAGTATAGTTAGAAAGAAAGTGGGTGTATTTTGAATATCAGCCACAAACAGGAAAGGAAAGTAGGAGAAAATGGTTCTACCATCAAGCATTAAAAAAACCCAGTGCTACTCCCCACACCCCCCAATAAAGCAAGGAAGGGAGAATAGTGCTTCTGAAGGTAATAGAGTCTTTGCAACAGATGAAGTATTAGTGCCAAAAAAATTTCCAAATATACAAAAGATGCACAAGGCAATCATAATTAGTACGCATATTGTGTGTATTCTGGGAACACTGCCCTGCTGTTATGCTCTCTGAAGCCGGAGGAAGCTTCATGAATTCAGCATCCCATGGAAAATCATCCCTATTTTTTTTCATTCCTTTTCATTTACATTCTAGACAGGCATGTGCCTTTGTCGGGGATAGGGAGAATGAGCGTAAACCAAATTAACTCCCAACACAATGGGCCACCCTCCAGAAAGTCCAAATGTTTCCCACCAGTTTGTTTCCTTAACAGTTTGCATTATTCTTGTGCACAAGACTAATGAATTCTGGATTTTGTATTGCTGCCCATTATGGTAGCACCTATAACCTACCTTATGTTATTGAAAACAAATAGTAGACATCACTGGATCTCTGGCCCATCTCCCTCTCTAAGTTAGGAAATGTTTTCCTAAGCCTTTCTTGGTAGCAGTGATCCTTCCTGGTTATAATTTGTGTTTTAAACAAATAATTTCCTCTTTTATCTTCTATAGATTCATGTTTTTTTATATATTTGTGTAGGGGACAGAAGACCATGAATGTGAACCTCCTTCTGCCAAGGAGTCTGAGGAATCTCCTTCTGACAAGGAGTCTAAGGAACCTCCTTCTGCCAAGGAGTCTAAGGAACCTCCTTCTGCCAAGGAATCTAAGGAATCTCCTTCTGCCAAGGAATCTAAGGAATCTCCTTCTGCCAAGGAGTCTAAGGAACCTCCTTCTGCCAAGGAGTCTAAGAAACCTCCTTCTGCCAAGGAGTCTAAGAAAAATGGCTTGATGATGCCCCAGGACAACTTGCCTTCTAATGAAGGGTACTGAGCACTTCTGTTATATCTGACAAAGCACATGACAAGCTTTGCATGTCTCTTCCTCAAAAAAATCTTTCTGGTGGAGACAAGGGGTACCAGAGATTGTTTCCTTGCCCCACAAATATTTCGTGATCAAAAATGTCTACTTCTACATTAGGCTGAACACAAGTTCTCTGGAGGGTTTTCCACAAAAATTGAGAGAGAGGAAGAGACACCCACCAGTTTTAGTTCAGAAAATCCAGTGCGGTGGCGAGGACAGTGTTGTGGAGGCTGCGAGAGGGCCATTTCTCTGCTGTTTGGTTTGGGACAAGTAATTTCAATCAGGGTATTATTATCTCAGTGGAGTCTTTTTGAGATGGGTGATTTGATGAGAAGTCCCATTCTAGAACCAAGATGCCATTCCCAAAAATAGCACTTCCTATGCATTTTGTTTGGCCTGTCTGAGTCATTGCTTTCTGACTCAAAAACAGTACTGGTAGTTCTGGTCAAGAGACATATCAATGTGGACTCTGTAGCTATTCATGTCATTGAGACCCATTATTGGTTGGTTGATGGACAGCATATTTTTTTCCCTTGTGCCTCAGTCAGCATTCAAGATAGGAGTTTGGTCCTTGCTGTCTCCCCATGCTGGTGAGAGAGCTACCTGTACCTGCCCTTCTCTGATAACAGAGTGGATTTATTTAGCTCTGTTGTGCTCAGCAGTGGCAGGAAGATCACCGCACACCTCAGTAGTGGGGTTAGGAGCTTCTCGTGCTCATGGCAGAGAGAGGCTGATCCAAGAGAATTGTTCCCATTGGGTTTGTCAAGCTGTGGATCCAGCTGCTAAGGAAGCAATAATGTGAGCGCAGTAGCGGGATGGCTGGCTTCAGTTTTTGCCTCTGTTACTGATCCTCTGGATCCCTTCAGTTATGCCCCTTGATCTGTCTGGGTAGGATTCATCTGCTCAGATGCATCTGAGCTATTTATCCAGATTCCCATACCTGTTGTAGAGGCACTTCTCCAGGACAATTAATTTCCTTATAATACAGACACCTGCCATAAGATGAGGCATTTAGACTTTGTAGTGCCTACTTTTCCACACATAGGGAAGCTGGATGAGTACCTGGGAAGACACCTGAAGATAAATGAGATGCATCCCATCCTTGGTGCCTTGGTTTTCCTCAGTAAGCACTAGTGATAATGTTAAGTCCAGATTGTCTCCTGTAATGATTGTCATGAGATCAAAGCTGCTTTTCAGATAAAGATCTAGCTGAAATCACATCATTAGGAAGTCTTCTCAAGTTGCATTCCTCACAATTAACCAAAGGGAGATATTATCACCAAAAGGTCTAACTTTGTTTTTATTTTCCATTTTAAGGTCTGTCTCTTATGTACCCATGCCACCCTCTCAGACAGCCCGTCAGAAGGCCCGTCAGACAGTCCGCCAGACAGTCCGCCAGACAGCCCGCCAGACAGCCCGCCAGACAGTCCGTCAGACAGTCCGTCAGACAGTCCGTCAGACAGTCCGTCAGACAGCCCGTCAGACAGCCCGTCGCCCATCACAGGAAGAGACTGAACAGCGCCAGGAGCTTTGCAAGCTCCTGACAGCTAAGGACTTTCAGACAAGAATGGAGGGAGTGCTGCTCCTCCTTGACCACTGCAAAAACAACCCCCAGCTCATCTCCACTAACATTTCCCAGGTAGGTAGGGCATCTCCATCGCTCCTTTCCTGTTAGGTCCCTTCCCAAGCCTGTACCAGTAAAGTTAAAACAGTGCGTCTTATGTTACCTACTAGCTGTCTGGGACAGGCTGGTCTCTTCTCACCCCAAATAATTTCATTCAACTCCAGGCATCAGGGCAAGCAATTTCAGTCCAACTGTATTTCTCTGGTAGGTGTCTCTTGGTGCTGTTCATGAGACAGAATTTCCTGTTGCTGTAGCTTTTGCTGTATCTTACTACCAGTTAGGTTAAAACAAAGGAAATACAGCCACTGAAAGGCTGGAAATTATTCCCTAGAAGAGAAATCAGTTGGGGTGGAGGAGAAGTATCAGGATGCATTGATTAAAAAAACCAAAAATTAAAGGATACTCCTGTAAACTTTCTCTTCTATTGCAGACACAACTCTGCCTATTTACTTCTATCCTCATCCCTTTCCTGATTGGGACCATTCTCACCCTTCCTGTGGGCCCTTTTTTCCCTTTGGAAAGAGGAAGACAATGGCTAGAGACAGATCTCTTCCTTTTCCTCCCAGCAGCTGTTTTTTTTCCCCTTTTCCAGCAAATGGTGCCTGATAATGTGGCTGTCAAGGGACTGAACCTGCTCTAATGAGAACTACACAACACATTAAACTTCAGAAGTCTACCTGTTAGCTAGACAAATGGTCTGGGTACTGAAGAGTTCATCAGAGCCCTGCACTCCTCCAGATGCAGGTTCTGAGACAGATAAAAACAAAACTTGGATCACATCCAGCCACAGTTTTGGCAAAATCAATACTGCCCTCAGTACTTGAGGCAACTTTATGGAAAAATGGGTATCATAAATACCTGTTTTCATACCTCTGCACCAAAGATATTGCATTATTAAAATGGGATTAATTTAATGATTTGTAGCGATGATTTATGTAAATAATAATGTAAATAATATAGAGAGAAACACCATATGAACTATCCTGTCTGCACTCAAACCTCTTAATAAAATATGAAGATCTTTCCAACCACCATTAGGTGCAACCACTACAGTGAGTAGCCCATAAGAAAACAGTGAAATTGTGCTAGTAAGTGCTGACCTAACAGAAAACATTATATTTTACATTTCTGGGTGCTTGTTTCTACATCTCTCCTTGAAACAAGAACATTTTAATCCAGATTTCCTGTCCTTTGTTTTCTTAACAGATTTTTGACTCTTTTGTCCTGAGACTTCAGGATTGCAACAAGAAAGTGAACCAGCAGGCGCTGGAGGCACTGGCTTCGATGACACCCATACTTGGAGATGCCTTATACCCAGTCCTGACCTCTCTGATAGCAGCAGTCACTGAGAACCTGAACTCAAAGCACTTGGGGATTTATGCTGCAGCTGTGAAGGTGCTGGAAGCATGCATTGATCACCTAGGTAAGGCTGACCTCTGACACTGACTCTCCCCAGCTGCGGCTCCTCCATCTCAGAGCCAAGTGAGTGCTAAGTCTGTGGATGGCTGTTGTTGTCTGTGGGAACATCCAGCTGCTGCAAGATGTGTATGAAGTCCTGCCTGCATTCTTTTTATTCCAATCGGTTGTATCATGTTGGGATGTGTAGCTGAATGGACACTGCTTATCACCTGGGTCATAGATCTGATTATTACAGAGAGGACATTCTAGGGATTATTTTAAGTTTCCACTATAAGAGCATGAGGGAAGTGACTAGCATCTGTCATGACTGTTTTTCCTGGGAAACTGCATGCATTTTGTTTTTATTGAATTGGATTTCTAATATGTGCACTCTGTTAAGTTTACAACCACTAAAACAAGATGAAAGGAATGTGCTTTTTCCTTGAAACACATAGGGGGAAGTGTGGTGGAGGCTCTTTGCTCTTGCTGGGCTTCTTTCCCACTTCTTTAGAATAAACAAGTATAAATCAAGATAAATCAAGCTGTAAATGATGGCTTATTCCAAACGTTGTTCTGCATGGGGCAAGATTGCTATAGCCAAGGTCTGCTGTAAATTCTCTTGCCACACAGACTTATGTCAGCTGTGAAAATGCAGCACTGGGTGAATATGCCTGAAAAATTCAGTGTTGAAGAGGCAGGTGTTAAAGTGAAATTAACAACTTCTCCACATCAGCTGCTTTGCAAACTCAGTGAATCTGCTGACCTGCTGCCTTTCTGTATTCCAAGTATTGGGTTGTTCCTAATCATGAAGCAGGAGAGGAGGGTGAGACCTTTACTGCTCTTGGCCCTTACTGATTTTTTTGTGGTGCGTGGGAGAAGGTGTGGGAAAAGTTGCAGAATCCTGCTAAGAGAGGATGTGGCAAATAGATCCCTTCAGGGTTTTGTATGAAGCTTTCCGTCATTCCCCTCTCACCAATTCTGAGAGGTCACTGTAAATTTTCCATGCTGGCAGATGCTAGAACAGGAGCAAGGTGCATCTGTCTCTTATCACAGTGGCTTTACTCAGAGACAGGTTCTCAAGCAAACAAGGTGGGATATATATTTTTTGTTCTGCTCATTTTTGTGGACATTTGTAAAAGTTCAAACAGGTAACTGAATCACAGATATTTCAAAATTCAAGACCCTAGGGCTTTACTGGGGGAAGGAAGGCTCTACTGGAAAAATGCATGAGCAAAACCATACCATATGCTATAAAGTGACAAAACCACCCCAGAACGCTAAAGGATTGTTCAATGCTCCTAGCAAAGAGTAAGAGAGCACAACCTCTTGCCCCATTGCTCCTATGAGTTTAATAGCTAAGAGCCCAGCTATTGCACCGAGGCTCTGTGTTGACATGCCTCATATTCTGAGCTTTAGGTGAGACTTCCTCATCTGCCACCTTTAATGATCCATGCAAAAATGCAAGCTGGTTAGAAAATTGTTTGATCACTTGATGTGAAACAAAAAAACCCCAAATGACATACAAACAAATAAAGAACATAAAACACCCCCCCCCATCTGTTAGACCAAAATTCTACCTAAAACCAAACTAATTTGCTTCCCAATAGTGCCTGAATAGTTTGTTTACCTTAACCCTGGCATTGGTTTGGATGTCCCCAGCTGAAGACCACACACATTCATTAGCTGTGACCTGGGACCATAATCCCACTCAAGGGAGCCACCTTGTAGGTGGAGGTGAATCAGCAAATCAAGCTCAACTGCAATGGGACCAAGACATCTTGCTGTCTCCTCTGACATCTGTCCTGCCCTGTTCTCTGTCATGAAAGAAATGCCCTTCAGATGGCCACTGCCTGACACCAGGGCATGGAGTCAGACCAGCAGCCCCAGATGGTTCCCAGAGGAACCATCACTCTGAGAGAGGGGAGGGGGAATTTCCCTGTAGTTGTCAACATAGCAAAGAGGGGAACGCAGTGAAAATGAGAGTGCGGAGAAGCAGATTCCTCTGCTCAATACAGCAACTGCGGGGCTGCCTGTCCTGTGGCCAGCAGGTTTAGCTGATACGTAGTACAGGGAATTAAAGCTGGGTTAGTAAGAACCAGACTGCCTGTTGCCTTGTTTTCTCTAGTAGCTATTAAAAGCTCCTCTGTCTTTAGGTCTCTCAAGGCAGCAAAAGTAACTGCTGGGTGAATTTGTTATTTACTTGAGCTTTAATGTTTCAAAATGTACCGAGCATTTGAAACTCTCAAAGTGAAAGTTGAATACTGCTAACATACTTATCTTCCTACAAAAACAAGAAAACAAGCAGCTCCCCCTCACCCATCCCAAACCCAAGTGTTCCCCTGAAAATCTATGTAGATACCAATATTAATGACAAATTAACATTTTGTGCTTCCACAAGACCTCCAGATCTTTTTTCAAAGCAGCAGCTGTAAGGTAACTCCCTGGGGAGGAAGAGCAAATGTGAAACAGCATCTGACAATACTGCAAGAGGGTGGGACAAAAAGTGAAGTGTCTGTTTGAAAAGATGAATGAGAAGAGTGTAATTACCAAAGCAGAAGCTTAATTAGCGTAGCAGAACGGATTCATTACTGCACACTCACAAGGAGATTGTTAGGGACTACCTTTTTTATATCTCAGGCAAAACGGAGCACTTAATAGCACAGTACTACTTAAAACCCCTTTGGGATTTGACTCTGTAGTGGTTCACAAAGAAGCAGGTTGCTTACTCTACCTATTGGTGCCACTCCCGGTGACACTGCGAGGTATCGTAGTGCATCCCACAAACATTCTACCTCCAAGAAAAGCTTTGCTTGGCTTATCAAAGCAGTGAGACTGGAGGCTTGCAGACCAATTCAGGCAGCAGTTTATTAATTAAAACAAGACCTCAAATCCAAAACAGGCAGCACAGGAGACGTTAAAATATATATGGCAGTCAAGTATTGGGAAATCAGGTTGTTTTTCAGTCTCTCTACCGAGATCTGATTTCAGAGATAGTATAAGAGCACCTGAGAGTGGATGGTGTTGGCAATGAGCAGCAATTATCTCTTGTAAGAGTAACTTGGAGTGTTGTCCATAGATCCCAACAGGTAGTTTAAAGATTTAACACCAGCTTATCCTTAAAGTGTGAATGGATGCGTGGACTCTTGAGCCTTCTCATCCTTTTCCTTAGACAAGGGAGGAGGTCACTTCTGCAAAGCTCCAGGATGCAAAACATTTTCATTGCTTACAGGTGATTTAAATTTTGAGGGCCCTGATGTGGAAGCTTTAACACAGCTCATTGTACAGCAGTTAACTCTGGATTTACAAATGTGAAATGAGAACTTTTCTTTTTGAATTTAAAATCCTCCCAAGTAAGCTGAAGGAAAGAAGTAAAGGACTCAGAAACTGGCATAAATTTCCTTCATTTTACAAAATGCAGTTACCTCTGCCTTTTCCCCTCCTTCCCTTTTTAACTATTTTTTTTTTCTTATAACCTCGGAAGAGTGAGCAGAAATACATGTTTCTCTTTCAGATAACACATTGCTGCTGCAAATCTTTGCCCACCGAGCGCGTTACCTCAGCGGCAAAGCTCTGCTGGATGTCATTGAACGTCTCACAGGTATTGCCTTCTTCAACTAATCTCCACTTCTTGAAGTCTTCAGAGGGAATATTTAGAGGGAATACCTCAGAATAGACAGTGCAGTCGCTTATCAAACACCAGAAGGTCCTGAGCTTGTTCCTCCTGCAAAATACTTGTACTTGGTGTATTTGGCAGGGGTTTGCCTGGCCTCTGCAGAGGCTTGCAGTGTGTGAGAGAAGAACAGCGCTTGGGCTCCAGCGCTGAGCTCTCACTGAGGCATCTCAGGACCCGCCTCCAGGAAAGAGAAGGCCTAAAAATACCCTGGCTGACTTCTCTCTTTGAAGTACAGTACAGTAAAGGTCATGGAGGTCTCTAAGAGGTCCCTGTTCTACAGCGAACCAACATCCTTTAGAAAAAAAATTGTGGCAACTGGTATTTCTGAGGATCGGTTTGTTTTGTCATCATAGGATTCTTGTTGTCCTGTTGGAAACTTTTGAGGCGGAGTCCTGCAGAGCCTGGGGGGTCACAGTGTAGGTGAAAACTCAACACACATATTACAGGCAAGGACTTTGTGCAAGGCAGGATTTAGGGGCAGAAGGAGGCAGTTCAGCCCAACCCACTGAGGCTCCCTGCCTGTATTGCAGATATCATATGGACTCATTTCAGGATGTACAAACAGTCTACTGTATCAGCAGTGTGCAACACACTGGAAGTACAGCTGATAATTGATTTATAATAGTAGCTTGCTCTGTCCAGCAATAGCCAATGAATGGAAAAAATTATAATCTCAATATATACTAGAGAAGAGTATTTATAGCCTTGCTTTAATTAGGACTAAATCCACTTCTAGTTATGCCAGCATCTTTTAATCCAAGGTTTAATACACTTTGCTTCTTCATTATGAATCTCAAAAGGGCATGTTTAGCCATAACAAATATAAAAGGGCCTTTAAAGATAATTTGGATAAAGTAAATCTCTGTAAACATAAAATTTACTTTTACAGTTATTTTAATCTCTTTTTCAAATACAGCATTTGAACATAAATTGGAACTACTTTAGAAAGCGCAGATGTTCTCTCTGGGATTCAGTGGGAACAGACAGCTCTTTTTGTTCTGAAGCTCCATAGTGACCACTGTGTTTAATAGCATTTAAACATAAATTAACTCCTATTTTAAAATAGGTACCCTTTTCCTGCTTACTAGAGTTGGTTTTAGGTACTGTCAGGAGCCGTTTAAATGTTGATGACTGATGCTAGATTAACAGCATAGAGGAAATGAAGGTCCTTCCACTACAAAATAATAAATAGTTACTGCATAACGTTTCTACTGAACAGAAGATAACAAAGCTCTCTTCAGACCATTTCAGATTTTGATCTCTCAGCAAAATCTGCCATGCAAGGAGCTTATTGATAGTAAATTTTTGTTTGTATTTAATAGAGCTCAGTTCAGAAAATGAGCTGAGAACAGACGTCAGAGAGAATGTGCAGAATGCGTTAAATATCAGGCGCCTGTGTAAGATTTTTCTCTGTTCCCCTATTTTAGGGAATGTTGTGAGGGCAATTGCCATTAAACTCGTGAGATGCTCAAATGCCATGGCAATGGGGTTTGGGTAATTATCTAAGACATTCTGAAGTTTGAAACAGCTGTTCATTAGAAGCCACTAAGTATGAGGGGAAAAAACCTCAGTTTGGACCCTTCTGTCACAGACCTCAGTTAGTCACTGATGTTTGTAAGAAAACTGTCAAGCAACACACATCTTTTCTGGGCTGAAGTTTTGAAGTGTGGTGTCATACTGCTGTTTGCTGTGTGCCACTAAGCAAAAGGAACAGCCACACGGGACTTCTGTCATTCTTTGTCAAAGGTCACAAAAAAAGTAATCATCCTTTTGTTAGAAATCTTTCAATTACCTCTCTGAGCTGCATTTCAAAATCTTCAGCAGCTGGTTTAGACAACTTCTTAACGGAAATAAACAGCGATTTGCCATTTTTGGCATTTGTAATGCAGAAGCAGATAGTGAAATTATTTACAAAATGTGTATTATTCACTTTGATAAGTCTATCATGGATACAAAGCCTCTGATTTGGAGAAATTAAGGTCCTCAGAGGTTGGTTATGCTGTTCAGTGGATGATCAGCCACTGTTGCCTGTTTCTGGACCATTGGGCCCTTTGTGCTTGTTGATATTAGCCAGAAAAGCCTTCCAAGAACCAAAACTTGTAGGTACTTGTAGGTACAAGGAACGTACTTGTTTACATTACGGCTGTTAATCTGTTTGTCTCTCTCACCTGGCAGTGCTTGTGGCCACTGTTTATCCCCGGAAACCTCAATTCGTCCACCGCTATGTCCTGCCTGCGCTCTGGTTCCTTTTGGGAAACAAGGCCCTGCCTGTCCGAAGCGGCAGTGTCAGGGCTGTGCTCACCAAGCTTGCAAAGAGCCTTGACGAAGTGATGGGCCCCAGCCTGAAGAAGTATGCCACCAACCAGCCTCAGTATGTGACAAGAAACCTCTGGGATCTTTTGAACCTGAATGTGAAGGCTTGATGTGCTCCAGGAAACAGAAGGAGGGGTGTGGAGTGGGACAGCTGGAGGCAAAGGTGGATGTGGTGGTGGCATTCGTTTTATTCCGTGTGTTTGAAGAAGAGGATTTACCTGATAGAGTTTATAGTTACACATTTACTTAATATATTTTGATGTTGGTTTAAAAAAAAAAAAAAAAAAAAAAAAACAAACCTTAAAAAAACTTTAAAAAAAACTTAAAAATCTTAAAAAACTTAATAAAAAAAATTTAAGAATTCTTTAAAAATAAAAAATATTTTAAAAAAGAATTTTTCTAAAGTTTTATGTCTTGACCTCATGTTCCCTAAGAAGTTTGCACAGATACCAAAAAAATAAAACCTGTGTGTAAATGCAATTTGTAACTGTAAAAAGGAAAATACTATATTTATATACATAGAAATTAAGAGATGTGCACATACATATATTTTTACTTACAAAGTAAGAGATGGGCTTTGGAAGCATTAGAACTGTAGGAAGAGATGGTTTGATTTCAGAAGCATAGAATGAGAAGCCAGGACCTGCTTGCCCAGAAGGTACGCAGTGGGGTTATGGGAGGATGTGCAGCTCACTGTATATGCCAGTGTATGCAGCGGATGCCGAACTGCCGGGCAGCCCCTTTACAAGTCTCTGGTAGCTGCTGGTGCAATGGCCTGAGATGTCTAGGTCAGGCTCACAGCCCCAGTCCAATGACAGCAGAAACCTCACCAGATGCACTGAAATTTTCTTCCCGTTTCAGGGGATGCGTCCTGTCTGTGGTCCCCTGTGCACCACATGCAATGGACTGATGTGGTGAGGTGACGGGTGCCATCTGACTGCCACCCAGCACCCTGAGGTACCCCTGGGGAGGGGCAGGAGAGCGGTTTGTGGCAGGGGGCTGTGACACCTTGCACATGGGGTGCTGGCTGGGCAGTGAGTGGGCTGAGGGTGTCCTGGGCAAAGGTAAGCTGTGTGCAGGCATTGTGGGACAAGGTATATTTTTTTAAAACTATATAGATTTTCTAAATGTCTTTCCGTCTTTTGAGATGTGAAGAATTTGCCTTCTATGCAGACCAGTAAAGCACTTCTGAACCTGAGATTCAGGAAACAGTGAGGAGGAGATGTGCCAGTCCTTCACCATACACAGATTTGGAAGCACAAGAGGGAGGAGTGATGAGAGAAGAGTGGAAGGGCTGAAAGCAGCAGATGTTGGTGCATCTGTGTAGTCAGATATGAAAACAAAGCAGCCTTATCTGTGTTCACATAATCTTCCATATACTGGCAGGGTTTTGAAAGAAAGAAGAATAGAAGTTTTGGGGAGAAGAAAAAACAGGAAAATAACAGCATGAGACACACTGGGCCCATGGAAGTTTAAAAGCGCCTTGACAGGTTCTTGACAGATACAAGGACCTTGTAGGAAGCTGGGAGGTCAAAGAATAATCCAGGGAGATCTGACCATTCCAGGAATTTTATGGTCTTATGTTTATGTGCTGCATTGTTCGGTATGTCTGAAGCTATGCAGGACTCTAACTTGCCAGATAAAATGGTTGCACTGTGGCACCTCTTAAGGAATCTCTTTTTAGTACAGTATTAAAGTGGCAAAATTATTTAGTAGACTCTTCTAAAATGTTTTGTGCTGCTGTTTTTTTTTTTTTTTGAACTCCCAACTTTTGGTAGCAGGGAGTACTCAGGAACTCATCTCTATGAAGTCTTGGTATGCGATCTAAGCCAGGGACCTGGCTCTGGAACACCAGTGTTTCTGGAGATCCTGCAGCGGAAGCCACAGTCCTTGCAGATCTCATATATAAGTGGAACCTCTTGTGTTCTAGTTGGTACCCATTGCCCCTTGTTTAAATTGCAGATCTGGAACTATGTCACTTCCTTAAGCACCTGCAGTTTGCTACTGCCTGAGATCTATTTCAACAGGTTGCTTTTCTGCCTTTTTTGTTTTGTTTTGTTTTAATTAAGCAACTGGCATCTCTCAAGGGCCTCCTGGTTTTGCTTCCTCTACCTCAAAAGTTATTCTTGCTGTTTTCCTCCTCTGCAGGTCTCTCCCTCCGGAGCCCCGTAAGTGCTCCCTGCACAGGCTGCTTTTGCTGGGCTGAATAACAGTCCTTTAGTTTTACTTTCTCTTTGGCTATGCTTGGGCCTTTGGGAATGTGGGGGGAACCTTCTGCACTTGGGGGGGAAAAAAGCTTTTGTGCACATGATATGAGGTCTCTAGAGCGTGTTTTCATGCATTTAGCTGTAGCACTTGCAAAGTTGGTTTGAAATGTAACCCCTGTAACTGGTTTCTTAACTCTCTGTTGGCCTTGAGTGGTGCTTTCACGCATACTGCTCCCCACAGCTGGTGAGAATAAAGCATTGCCTGCCAGTACCTATTCTGTCCAGGTGTTTTATTTTTTTAACTCTCCAGCTGAGGCAGTTTCCCTGTAAGAGGGGCAGTCCTACAACAGTGAGATCAAATCTAGCTGACAATGTCTCTGGTGACAAGCAGAGGGTTTAATGGGTGAAGGTTAATTCAGCTCAGACGAGCTCTCCTGCCACAGGTTTGCACAGGGGCACATCTCAGAAGCCATTAAGAAGCTACTAAGGTTTTTGGATGGCACAAACAAAAGGCAAATCAGTGTTGAACCTTCTTCCAGCACTGATAAGAATTTAAATATTTAACTTCTCAAACTTATTTTTATTATAATTTTATTACAGAAGTCTCACCAGAGAGGAAACTGCAAGCTGCACTTGCAGGCCCAGTTTAATTCATTTAATGTGCAGTGCAGTTGCTAAACCACAGAAGTTAGGATAGGAAAATAAATGAATGGCAACTTTGTACATTGGCTTACTCTTACCCTACATCCTTCCAGAGGCCCAGTACAGACCCTGGCTGTCACAGAAGGTTCTTCCTGCTTGATGAAGGTAGAGTTGTCATAAGGGAAGGCAGGGGAGAAAAGGTAAATATGGTGTCTACCATAAAGGAGTGAAGAAAGTTTACATTCCCCTGCAGAGTAGGGAGTGGTCTTTTGCCATCTCCCTGTGCAAGGGGGCATTAGAACTCTGAAGCTGCATGAGCAGAGAGACTGGTGCTACATACACTGAATCCAGTCTGCAAAATTCATCTTTTCCTCAAATGGGCACTTTCTTCTCACTGAGAGTCAAAGCACACACCTGATGGCATGACTTACCCGCTCTTCGGAGTGCATGTGCCATGCAAATGGGTTAGCTGGACCCTGAATCTGCCTGTGGAAGTGCAACCACAAACCCCTGCAGCAGAATGTACGTGCATGAACTTGGCAGTGCCAAGAAGACTTTGGGAAGGATATGGAAAAATGAATGGCAAACTGGGAGGACAAGGAAGGAAGGCTGGACCCAAAGCATGGTGCAGAGGCTGAAGGCTCCTGTTGTAAAGAATGTTGATTCTGCTTCATGGTGCTGCTGTGAGAGGTGGAGCAAAGAATTAAAGAATGCACCTGAAGGGAGCTGCTTTTGCTGAGGTGCAGCTGGGGCATGGATCATAATAAGGTGATTCTGGTAGAGTTTGCTCTTGCCAAGGTTAAAGGTGAGCTTGGGAACCAGGTGCTGCAATCCCTCTCTCAAGCAGAGGGAGGGGATTTGCACTGAGGTGGCTATTTTAGTCCTTGGTAAATAGTGACGATGGGAATAAAAGTGGTTGCATTGCTACCAAATCTCTGACAGCTGACACTGAATCCTGATACTGTGATACTGCCTTTGATACAGACAGAGGTGAGAAAACCACTCTAGTTAAAATTAGAGTTGACCCGAACCATTAAGCCTCCACTCTGCCTTGATATCTTTAGCTGAAAAAAACAGTAACTCTGGCCAACAAACTGCCCCTGTGTTTCCTTAAAAGCCCCCCAACAGCTTTGAATGCAGTTGGCAGTGGTAAAGGAGCTGTAAAAGCCATGCTCTGTGCTAATAGCTGTGCCCTGGATAAATAAAGGCTGTGCTATTTTCATGGTGGTTTAACAGGTTTCACCTCTGCTGCATTTGAGAGCAGCACGTACAACCTCGGCCCCCTTTGGAGACTGGGGTGAAGGCTGCAGGATGTGCAGGTCTGTCACTCCCTGCTGCTGGCTCCTGGAAGGGACGTCGTCGGTGCCCTGCGGCCAGCACTGCAGCTGTGCCCCGGCTCTCGGGCACGGCCTCAAATGTCACATTCCCTCTGATTCAACTGCTGCTGCTGGGGCTTCCTCTGCAGATGCACACACATCTGTACGCACACATCTATACGTAGAGACACTTCCTTTTCACAATAGTCCTCGTCTGTGCATGCTGTCAGCGTATATAATAGATCAGACTATAAAACTGCTCAGTGTTGACACATTTCTGTCAGTGCAAACATACAAGTAGTAGTACGTGTTATTTCAAGAAGGGAAGTTGGCTATTCTAATAAGATGACTTTCACATGTGCATAATTGTGCCAGTACCAGGATCTCTATTGCTTTGATTACTGTATTATTCTGGCAGTTTTTTATTTTCAGTATCACTCAGTGAAAACAAAACATGCTCCTGTTTCCTCAGGGAACGGCCACCCACCAGCTAACTCAGCCCAGTGGTGCTGGTGGGTGGCCCTGCAGGCTGGACCTCCCTGTGATCCTGCCATTAATGCTCCATTTGACGGTAATGGTAACAGCGTGCCCCTCTTTTGGTCCTGCCCAGGGGTGACAGTAGTTCATGTTTCATGCCTGTAGGAAGCTATAGTTTTTGTTTGTTTGTTTGTTTGTTTTCAAAATTACAGATTGCACTTGTCCCAGTAAAAGCTGGCCTAAGATCTTCCTTAGTGCATTTCCAACAATGCATAAATCTGTCCCACTGTATCCTTTCCTTAGTGACCCTCTCCTCCTCTTTGTCTTTTGCCATGGCTTCTTTGTGTCATCCGCTGCTACTTTTCATTATTTGGCATTGCAATGGCATCATTTATTTACACGTTTGGGAGACAATGTACCCAAAAGGTCCTATATAGAATAAAGTTTTCTAACTAGATATATCCTTTGCTCACAACAGACCTGGAGAATACTTGGCCCAAATCCCAAAGCTTTGCACATTTGCAATCCGAGTAATTTCTGGCTTATAGCTGCCTTCAATCACAATTTTATATGTAAGAAGAGGAAACGTATTTCATGGGGAAAACATGCCCTGCTTTTCAGACGGCAGATATATGTGCATTTATCCAGAACAGCAGTAAAGTAGTGTTGTTTGTAACTTGTTTGTAGAGGATGAGCTGACCATAAGGCCAACAACAGGTGAGAAGGGTTTCACAAATCTATTTATACTCCAGCCTGGGTGCCGTTCAGCCCAGAGCTATGTGACAACTCATTGCCATGGGCCAGTGCTTCCCAGCGTAATGAATTCCTGTGTAGCTGGAACAAGCGCTTCTAGGTTTGGCTCTGACTCCTGATGAACTGCGTGATCATTGACATTGCTGCCTCTTAAGAAATTGTTTAACAGTTTTGTTTCATAATCATTTGAATCTGCTAAATTTACATTTTAACGTGTAGCTGCCATTATTCCTGTGCCTTAGGAAAAAACACTTCACAGCCCAGTGCAAACCATAACATTCTGTCAGCATATTCTGCATGGTTGCCAGTTTCTGATGTTACAAAAGAAAATGCATGTGTGAGGTATGAATTAGGATTTCTGGAGGAAAAAAATCTATTTTATGTAGCTGTGTGTGTTTGCTTAGCTATCATCTAATCCTGGCCTAGTAAAGCCCAGGCAGGGTAGCATGATGGAGGGAAGAACAGTCCGTGAGCTTACAGGGTTGCCATTACCAGCAAAGCGAATATGTCTTTTTTGTTTTCCTTGGAGACAAAATCATGGAAACAGACTGCCTGTTTACCCCCCTCTCTGCTCTAATATTTTCTCAGATCTTTTTAAAACACCGTAGTAAAGACAGTGAAACTTGCTGTTGGAAGGGTAGTATTTTTCCCTCTCCTTGAAGTCACTGCTCTTTCACATCAGAAACATTTCTTAGTCTTCAAACATGGTAATAAACAAACGTGGATGATGCATGGTCCTCCTGATGGTGCTTCAGAGTACTGCTAAGTGCTTGGCTTACAAAATTAAATTTAGATATAGCTCAGGTCTTGGCTCAGTATTATGCAAATTTAGGAGGAAAAAAAAATTGAGATAGAAACCTCAAGATAACTGGATCCATTGGGCCCTGTGCTAGCTTTCTGCTTACCTCTTTGCTGGGCTGGCCTGCCATCCCAAAATGGGTGGTGGGAGATGCTCAGCCCCAGAGCTGTTGCCTTGAACTTCTGGAGCATGTCAGTCTCCTGGGAAGCATCATCTGAAGAACAGAGACGCTCGCACAAGTTCTAGTCTCCTTTTCACTGCAAGGAGTCTAAATCAAACCCATCGAAGGACTCCTAAAGTTACTAGTACACTGTTTATTTAAAGAAGTGCCTTTCTATTTTTGCTGGTTTGTAAACAGCCTCTGTGGCAGTTACGACAAACTTCACTGTGTGGCTGGAGCAGACAGGCTGCTGAGCCGTTGTGTTGGGAATACACTGGGCATCTAAATGCCTACTGCGCTTGTTGTGTGTTTCCAGCAGCTTTTTTTTCTTTTATTTCCCTGTGGAAAAGCTTTTCCTAGCTCTTTGGCTGTCAAGAGAAATCTGCAGGGCTGGATGGGGAAATTGTTGCCTCGCCTGGGCTGGCAGAGCTCAGAGGTGCAGTACGTGCTTTCTCCCACTCTTAGCTATTGGTAGGATAAGTAGTTCTGAAGTCCTGAGGTTTTCAACATGAAGAATGTAGCATTGTAATTTTATTTCAACTCTCCATGGTGCTTTCTAGATTATTTCTTCATTTTGCACCTTAGAGATATCCTGTTACCAGCTGTTGTTAATGTGATACGTGGATCGACATTATATTTGTCTCAGATTCAGAATTAGGTAACTGCTTACCAGGAGCCCTGTGTCTGTCTGCAGAGCGCTGAGCGCCAGCCGGGCAGCCCTCATGCTCCCCATTGCCTGGTTTATCCACATGAAAAAGCGTGCTATGGAAGCCTACTGGTATGCCATTAACACATGTACGTATATGCATGTGTTTTCTCCGAAATATGAGGATGAAAGGATCTGCATTGGATATCAGGTTATTGATTAAAAAACATCAGTATTAAAAAACTCCAGAGAGATGCATTACCTTGTGCCCTCAATGTCTATGGTAACTCTATTTACAAGAAAAGACACAACACTTCGAAGTGGAGGAAAACATTAAAAATATTAAAAAAAAAAAAAAATTGTATTATACCGACAGGTTTAATTTAGAGTTTGAATATAAGACTCTTACACTGATATTGGGTTCAAGAGGCAGGAAGGCTGCAAGGTGCAAATTGCCCCATTAGGTTGACTTCTTAGAGTCACACTCAAAAGCCAAGCAGCCAGTGAATTTGTTGGTTTAGGTTTTACCTGTAGCGCCATGTCAGCCTTGCTATATATCTTTCTGTGTCTACTGGAATGCCTGGAAAGTTTTGTTCCCAGCTTTACAGTCACTGCCCTGGGGAGTCTCTTTAGTTTGGAGAAAAGGAGGCTAAGGGGGGACCTTATTAATGTCTATAAGTATATAAAAGGTGAGTGCCGTGAGGATGGAGCCAGGCTCTTCTCAGTGGCAAACAATGATAGGACAAGGGGTAATGGGATCGAGCTGGAACACAAGAGGTTCCACTTCAATTTGAGGAGAAACTTCTTCTCAGTGAGGGTAACAGAGCACTGGAACAGGCTGCTCAGGGAGGTTGTGGAGTCTCCTTCTCTGGAGACATTCAAAACCCACCTGGACATGTTCCTGTGTGACCTCATCTGGGTGTTCCTGCTCCGGCAGGGGGATTGAACTGGATGATCTTCTGAGGTCCCTTCCAATCCCAAACATACTGTGATACTGTGAAGGACATTGCTGTGTTGGCAGCCCTAGGCCTCAGCTTTCATTCATTCATATGCTGAAGACCCAGTGGTTTAGTAATAGTAATAATAAATGAAGAGCAGCCTTTAACACTGAAAGCTTTCAGTTTCTTCTTAATTGCTATATAATCAATTCATCTATGCCTCAAGGAAAACTTTATTAAAGCAAGAGGGATTCATACAGAGTAAGACAGGCTTATAACCCCTTTCTCCTTTAAAAGAACCTTGATAAAGGCTGTACTCTATACAGTCTAACTCCAGAAATCCTCACAGGATTACTTAATGCAGTCACAGAGTGGAATATTACTAAAGAAAGGATGAGGACAGGTAAGCGGCCAGATTTTGAAATTCAGTATGTCAGTAAAGTGGAGAGCAATTAGGGATGGTGAAGGCTGCAGATAATTTTGTGCTTGCAGTGGTGGAACAGGGTATATGCAGGGCAGGCAGATGTGAGATGAACCAAAATGAGATCAGAGGGATAACGTGGTCCTGGGTCTTGACCACCTTGTCCAGCTGAGTGCCTACTGTCTGTATCTGCACATCTTTTTTTTGACATTTACATTTTCATTATTCATCCAAAATGGCCAAGAAATGGAAAGTTGGGATCTTTGCTCCAAACTTTCAGTTGATCCAATATACAGTAGTGAGTTTATATTTGTCTGAGGACAACATGGAAATGAGTCCCTAATCAATACTGCAAGCATTATGAAACCTGCAGTATCTTGCCCGGGAAGATCAAAGTCTGAGTTTGAAGTTCATAACTGCAACAAGCATCTATACACACTGCAGTCATGATGGCACCGAGTGTATCTGCTGTGGATGGATTAATGATCTGCTAATCTAGAAGGATTTCTCTTCAGGAGATGTTGGCAGCTCCTTACTGATGAGACATGACAGTAAGAACAGGTTACTCTATCTCTGTGCTGAGATTTCTTTCCCTCCTACATAGAGCAAAGGGAACAACTTCTCAGAATATTCCTCTTAATGACGAAACTTCATAAATGATTATGAAATGCTTTGGGTGTTCAGAGGTGTGGCAGCGCAAACACTGTGACACGCTGGTTTTATTGATAACCTGCGTAGTGCTGTCATCCAGATTGCTAATATCTGGAGTAGTTCTTGTCAAAGAAGTAACTGGAGTATAAGTAGTGCTTTCATGTTCTTGTGGTCTTCAGATACTGAGGGTATGGAATGACAAGTCCCTGCAAGGTCTGAGATGTGAGCAGCGTCACTGGAAGCAAGGGCACCTGCCAGCTTTTTAAAGGTCTGCAGATAAAGTGCCACACAGAGCTGTTGGCCACTGTTCTTGCAGCAGTGAAGCCCTGGCTGGAAAACTGATACTGCTTCACTCTGTGCTCAGCCCCTCTGCAATGAGACTCCACTGCAGCAGGTGCACTCTGGTTTTAATCCTTAGGGGAAAACCACTACCTGCTGCTCAAACTAGCCGTGGTTGCATGCAGGAACTCTACTAAACAGAGTACAAAATTGCCAGGTAGCTCAAGCTTAAATCAGGGCACGGGAAGGGTGGAAGCACAGCTGATCTCTGCTCTGCTCTGTCAGTGTACAGGCTTGATCTTGTAGCCTAAAGAAGGCACGTTTGTGTAGTGGAAATGCAACCTTAATTGATGTACAAGTAAAACATAAAACAGGCTTGCACTGTGGTGAGGAGGAAGCAAATAGACTTTTTATAGCACAGGGCACTAATTAGCGCACTAAGGAAGAAATCAGTAGTATAACATTGGGGTAAGATTTAAGCCGTTTGCATACAGAATGTAAGAGAGCTCAATTCATACCTTGCATATAAAAACTCTGATTTATTTACATCAGTAAAAAATAAATCTTAAATTTGAGTATGGTCTTATAAAACAATTGTATTCCAGAAAAATTACATTAATGAAAAATGAAAGTGTTGTCCAAAAAAACTGTATAAACATTTTTTTTTAAAGTGACCACCCAAACTATAATTTCCTCCATACTATAGTTACTCTTAATCTCATGCTTGCGATACAAATTGAAGGTAAACACTTTATTTGCAATAGTCCTGTACATTAACTGTACTGAAGAGAATCTGTTAGCTGTATGTAGTCACAAATTCATATTATAAAGTTGTAGATCGCTCCTGGAGAAGCTCTGTTTCTTGAATATAATTCTCTGTTTTCTGCAGCGTCCTTAGAGCAGCATCCGAACCCTTCAGCAGCTGCAGTGTTCAAGTGGGGTTGTGTTTGCAATGAGCCTCCTGACGACCATGGGCTTAGTCAAAGCTGGGAGAGATGCTGTGGTCGGATGACAGTTTGTGTGCCAGGTTTTCAGGGGAGCCTGGTTTTTGGGGGAAGATGCTTTGGCTGACTCCACGTCTAGCTGGCACATGTGTGAGGAGGTTTCCAGCCTGATTGCTGAATTGAAGTGTTGCTCCATGTGCCGCTGTAGCTCTTGTACCACAGATTTTGGTGCCTGGGGTATATAAATGAATACTTTCTCTCATCACCCATCATGGGTGCCGGGACATTTCAGCATGAAACCATAAAGAGATAAAATGATTGTAGCAGCTGAGCAGAAGTTGTCCTCCCACTCTGTCACATTTTCATCTTCAAAGCCACATTTAGGCATGCAAAGCGCTGACTTTCTGCTGTCATGTTCCTGATTTGGTTCCATTCTGGGTAGTTCCTGCCAGCAGAACAGACAAACTCAAAGTGCACGCGAATGTATTTGTATCTCTGTGTATCTGGGAGGGAGCTACACTTCTGATGAGGGGGAAGGCCAGCCTGCAGTTTGCCCTGCTGTTGATCTTTGCAGTACCCGCAGTGATTTCCCAGTTCAACAGGGGACGGTGCATCTGCCTGTGTGACTGCAAGGTGGATGTGTTGACATCTCCTGGCTGTACACTCTGGGTAAGGCTGCTGTACCACCTCAAGCTCACAAAGCCCTGACGATCCACAGCATCTGCTTACCGGGAGTTGCTTCTTTCTGTTCAATACCTCACCTTAAATATGACAATTAAGGTGTCAGAAGATGGCACTGAAATAATTGAAGAAGGATCATTGTGATTAAGGCACCAGACTAAAACCTCAGGAGTTCAGTATCCAAAGGGGTCCCTTGTACAGCACAACACGAGTCTCAGTTCTCCCACCATGAAGGTGGCAGGAAAGGTTAAAAATCCTGTGTGAAGGCGGAGTGCCCAGATGCCACTATCATGAAAACCATAAGAAAAATTTAAACTATTCCTATCAAAATAGGACCACAAATGGCTTTTTTTTTTTTTTCCTGGATCTCATTCTGTGCTGAAGTTGCATATAAAATCACATCAAATTAAAGTAATTAAAATTACATTAATTCTAATTTGCATCTTAATTGTGATGATAAATGAGGTGAGCAAGATCCAGTAAATTCTGAAACTGTATTCCACTGTAAAAGCCTGGGATTAATCGACTGTAAAGAACTTGTGTTTTTATTAACAAACATCTGTCTAGACTCTTCAGTGAAATGACAATAAATCCCCTCAAACGGCATAAATCAGAAAGAATATAAATCTGTTTCAGGGAGAGCAGGGTTCTCTATGCTAGCATTCTCTTCTCTTTAAAAAAAAGAAAAAAATACATGTCCTTAGGTGCCTCAGGATTCATAATGTTTGATTGGGCTATTACAAAACTACTCTAATCAGGATTAAGCCTTGTACCCTGGAAACTAGAGGTGATGAGATTATATGATGATCAAGGGTGATTTAGAAGATCAAAGCCTTTTTTGAGGGAATAAGGTCCCTAATTTTACTCCTTTAAAAGAGGTTATTTTGTTTTAACTTGTATTGGTCTTATTCTTTTTCTGCATGTTGACAAATACCCAGTGTAAAGATGTGGTTTTGCTGAAGCCATTGATGTTTTTGCAAGAAAAATCAATTGGTTCAGGATTTTACCTCCCCCCTGGAAATGTCACAACAGACACTTTTTACATAACTGAAACTTTGGTGCCTCCTGAATAAATAAATTGTCAAATATTGATAATTTCTGAAAGTTTTTGAACTCCTTTAGCCAAACAGCGAAACAAAGGACTTCTCTCTGGGTCCTGTCTCTATCAAATCAAATTGCCTCAGACTTGACCAACTGCGAAGTATTTCTTTTGCTCAGTGTAAATCTTCGAGTTGCGCCACGAAATGCAATCCAAAGAAGAAGCAGCTGCCTACCCCTCTACTGATATTTCACTAGATTGTTAGGACCAGTCTGGGTTTTTCCATGTGATGCCGTCATATTGTTTCCTAAAAAAAACAATGGAGCCAGGCTTTGGAGGTTTGGTTAAGGCCCCCTGGGGCCTCTGGCTTTGATTCTTTGCAGGTGCTTCTGCTGTCAGTCCCTCTGCAGCCCCTGGCCCACGATGTAGAGCTCGGGGTGGGACGCGGATCTGTTGGACTCTTTGATTTCGGGTACGCAAGGGCTGTTCCAAGAGTCGCCTGCTTTCCTAGGGCTCTCCTCCAAGCTGCAGAAGGAAAGATGCTTAAGTTAAGAGGCTAATGAATTGTGACTTTTTAAAACAGCACTGATTAGACCACATTAACCCTCAAAGCACAGATGCTGCACAATACTATGTAATTCCCTGTCTCCTGTGTATATGCACTGTACTGTTCCCTCCCAAAAGTCTACTGGGAAGCAAACGTTTCATATGTCGAACCGGGGATCAGTATGAATCTGGGTTTACTTGCAGGTGGACACAGACTTGCACAAAAAGTCTTGTTCCGACCCTGCTGGAGGAAAGGTCTTACCTCTGTTACACATCTGTTGAGTGAGGTTACAGTGATTTCTGAGTATGCCAACATGACTGTGGGATGCTGCAGTCAGGAGAACTGAGACACGGAAAGTGTAAATGATGTTCCTGAAGTCACACTGGCAATCTTTAGGGTCACAGGGACTTTATGAATCAAGATCTATTATAGCAGTGGAGCTAGTCATGTATGTCTCACGCCTTGGGCCTTCATGCTGAAATGTGCCCTGTGTTGCTGTAACTAATTAAAGTGGTTTAAGCTCAACATGAGTTATCTGGGAATCATTATTGTGTTTTAAGTATATAAACTGTTAAACTGTATTAGCTTTCAACTACAGACAAGCTGTCGTGTTCCTATTCTGACTGCTAGGAGTTTAATTATTTGAACTGAGGAAGAGATTTCTGATATGTGACCAGTCATGAAAATAATCCAGACCCAAATATCACCCAGTTGCAGAAGGTCTCACTTGGGCTACTTGCTTTCGGTCTGATTCAGTCAACACAATCCATCCTCAAGCCCTCCTCGAACAATATCTTAAAGGCATGTAATCTTTTATCTTTGTTCTACCTCTTGGGAGATTAGGAATCTTAATAAAATATTATTTTGTTTAACTGCACACACAGAAATCCTATTACAGATCAGCAAGATTTCTGTGAGCAGAGCGATTGTACATGTTATGCCTTGATAAGATGCCAATAGCTGCTGATCGCTGTCAAACGACCAAGCTTAGAAACCAGCAAAGTCAGCTCATTCTGTCCATGTACTGGCTGTCCATGTGGGAACCAGTTGTACTGACTTGAGCACTGAAACCTGAAACTCTCATCAAGTACCCTAAGACTGGACACAAAAGCTCTAGCTCCCGCCTTAGGGCTAATGATGTCTTAAGTCCTGATACTCCTTAGAGAACAGGATGGGCAGGAGACAATCTTGGGAAAGAAATGCTTTTTGCCTTCTAGGGGATCAGCGAGTGTACAGGAGACATGCAAGTATGCGTATAGCACTGACATTTAATGCCTGGCAACACCAGTTAGCAAGTGAGATGGAAGTCACCCCCCTTTTTTGGTGTTTCTTCTAAAATGGAGTGGGTGGGAGAGGATGCTCAGCTGCCTAATGAGAAACATGTTGCTTGTACAAGCTCCTCTCTTAAACAATCTGTTTCTCAGCAAATTGATGTTTTAATTGGGCATGGAAAAATTGGAGGACTCTATCCTTGAGTTTGGGAGCATAGTAGAAACTGGCTAACTCACTGATTTTCAAAATGTTTTACCTGTAAAAGAGTGATGCTATTGCAGGTTTGCCTCTGCCTCTCCTCCCTCCTGTGACTAGTGCTTGGAGCTGCTAATAACACACAAAACCCCCACACAGACAAAAAAATAGGCATTGTTATATTTGTAGAGGAGAGGTAGAGCAAGGGAAGGAATGAAGGAAAGGAGACTGACAGCTGGTTGGGAATAGCTTGTGAACTTGAGACCAGATGCAAACATGGCCAGAACGAGGAGGTTTAGGAGCACAACATCTGGTTTGGGGACACGTTTCGAAATTTCCCTCCGTCAGCTGAATGAATGGCAAGGCAGAGGAAGCCTTGTATGCTTAATGAACTTGAAGGAGAAAGACGGACCAGGGTATGGTGGTTTGTCTCTTATGGCATCTGCTGCAAGAGCAGGGGTCGGCATCTGTGCATGGGGATGTGGCGCTCACAGCTGTGGCAACCGTGCTGGTCCCCAGTGACTGGAGATGAGCAGCAGTGATGGGAGGAGCTCTTGGAGCTTCTGCCTTATGCTGGTTCCTAAAACAGTTCTCTGCCCATCAGTGTATTTGCTGTGATATTCAAATAAGGCCATTTGATGTAAGGTCTGTAAAAGCTTCCTCCAGGCAGCTTATTTTAAATGTAAGAAAACACACGGTAGTGTATTGCATTTTAAATCACTGTATGTGGCAATTAATGGGCCAATTTTCCCTTTTGCTTATATTGATATAAATTTGGACTAACTCAGCAGGACTACTTTTGATGTCCATTTGTATAAATGGTAAGTTGAATTTGGCTCAGGATATATGTCGTTCTTCCAAAATGCTGTATATCATAACACTAGCATATATAATTTTTTTCATGAAAGGGAAGATTTTATTTACAGTGGTTTGTTTTGGTTTTTTTTTATATTACTCTCTATGCTCTGACAGACTACAATAGAAAGATAATACACCCCATTTAAGTATAAATTAGCTAACAATTTATAAAAGACTGTTTTTCACATTGATCCATAAAACTGCCAGGGCTTTTGTCTTGCAAGGTTTGATATAAAGCCTCTTCTGAAAACATTTATATCTGCTAGCAGGCACTGGAGTAGGCAAAGCTGACTTCACATAGTACACAACAACAACAGAAAACACAGCAACAACATATAGGACTTTTAGGAAACTTTCAAATGTCAGAATATATTGCAATATTAGAACTGGGAATGCAAACCGGTCTGCATTTCTCCGTGTTCTTCACATGTTTTGTTCAGCACTTTCCTCTACTGTCCCTGTGGGAAACTTGATCCTTTTTCTGTCTCTAGGGAGGGAATTCCTGGACACCTTACTTCAGTGCCTATGACTGTCCCTTTACTCATTCAGTATCCAGGACTGTCCCAGTATTTACAATGTGCAGAGTGCTTGTGCACTTACAAGTGCAGTTTTGTCTCCTGCTAGTGTTGGTCTTGCAATCTCTGCTCATGGGGATGATTCACATGATTTCAGCTGTTCTCTGGCAAGAGTAACAATATTCCTCACATGAGGAAAGGCTGCCTGAGAAGGGTCTTAATCCTCTTGCGTAGCTTAGAGCTTAATGGACTTAAACATCCTAAGATGCTAAGAAACTAGAATAACAACCCTTTTTACTTCCGGGCTGTTACACTGATCTTTGAGTATTCCCAAATACCATTTCTGTTTCCTAGCTGGTTCTGAGTTGTTGTTTTGTTTTTGTTTTTGTTTTGTTTTGTTTTGTGTGGGTTTTTTTGTTTGTTTGTTTTTGTTTGTGTTTTTTTTTTTTTTTAAGTGGTAGAGAGAATTTAAAGGTAAGCCCAGATTTTTTTAAAAATGGCCACCAATGCTTGCAAACATGGAACTGGTGTGTTGATGCTCCAATTTGTTTAAACTGACTTTTTCAGAGCAATTAATCTTCAGTAGCCATGGGAGGTTTCTCCACTTTGAAAACTGGGCTTGGGCTGTGGACTCATTAGACTTGAAATTGGCACCTAGTTCTGAAAGCCTACATGAGAAGCTCAGAAGCTCACATTATCTGTCATTCTTGCCAGCTGATTTGAAACATTTTAATAGAGATATCAGGTGAACAGTTTACTGGCTTAGAAGCTGAAGTTAGGAATGATACCCTTCCTCTTGGTCCAAGCCTACCTCCTAATGGTTATTTAAAGATGTGTGTAACCTGATGGTTACTTCAGAGCTTTTAAGAATTGAATGTGGCTATCTTTAGCCCCCATGCAAATAAGAGAAGTTCTGTGCCATGAAACCAACACTGAATTTTCCCTGGGGTACCTGTCACAGCAGATATGTAAGTGTAAGGCTTGAGCAACCCATGGAAGCTTAACTCCTCCCTGTATTCATACTGGCAGACTGAAATCTGGGGTGAGAAAATAGAACAGAATATTTCAGTTGGAAGTGATCTACAACAATCACCTAGTGCAACTGCCATGGTATCTTTGCCCAGCTGTCTGTTCTGCACATGAAGAGAGCACTTTTCTGGGAAATCTCTCAACGACATTAAATTCTCATCAGGAGCTCAGAAAGCCAATGCAGTGCTACCCTTCCGCTTCCTTGGCCTAGAGTGGGAAGTTTCTTACCTTGCGTGGTTAAGCGCGGGTTCACTGCCAGATGTCACGGCAGCTGGAAGACGAAACAGGACCCCTGGTCGGCGGTCAGAGAAACTTCTCCTCACAAACGGCTGAGGATTGGCAGCGCTCAGGGATAGCTTTCTGGTCCGGTCTCCAGGCTGCCGGAAAAGCAGGCTGGTCTTTTGGGAAAGTGATGAAGCTTCAGGCTGACTGGTCGCTTCCACAGAGGGTTTGGTGGGTTCCTGTGGAGGTCTGGCTTCAAATAAGGAAGAGGTGGCTGGGCAAAATATCGAATGAACATTGCTGCCTCTCTTGGAGGAGGAGAGCTGGTGCTCATCTCCAGCATCCAGCCCAGGTCTTGGCCCCTTGTAGGAGCGGGATGGGGAGGTTGGTGGGGAAGGAGCGGTGGAGAACGGTGGGGGACTTGCATCTCGGCGGTAGGCTGGGGAGCCCAGCATCCGGTATGGTGTTGGCGAGCTTTGCTTGTGTCCCGTGGGAGGGCTGAGCGGTTTTCGCTGGGGTGGTGGAGAAGGCAGCTTCTTCTGTGAGGGTGGGCTGGGCACCCTGGGACTTGCGGGGGGACTCGGTTTCCTTTGCGTGGTGGGTGAGCTTGGTTGCGGGTTGCTACAAGCCTGCAGAGAGCGTCTGTGGTGTGTTGGGGGGCTAAAAAGCCGTTTCTCCATTGGTGGAGAAGGAGGAGGAGGAGTTCTCGTTGGGGAGACCCTCCTGGCAAATGCTGAGCCTTTTTCATTTCTCCTGAGCAAATCAGGAGAACCTTGCTTCTGGTACTGCACCAAAGTCGCAGGTGAATTGGGCTCTTTGCTCTCTGAGCTGTTGATGTGTGGTTTTGAAACCCCACTGGGATTTTGAAGAGGAATGATTTTATGGGTTTGCTTGTACAAATCTGCAGCCTCTTTCCTCTGGGTTTCCAGTATCTCCTCCTGGCTAGGTATGTGCACACTGGTAGGGTTCAGCTCCAGAGAGTACCTCTGCAGTTTCTCGTCCCCTGCTCCTGTATTCCTTAGACCTTTATTAGTGATCGCACTGGGGCCACTGATGTTTTTACTTGGCAGTAAGTCAATGGACTGGACAGAGGCTTTCATTTTTGGGGAAACTTGTGCTCTCTTAGCAGCATGAAATTCTGTTTTGGCAGGCTTTTTGGCATCTTCTGAAGAGTTTCCTTCTATTTTTGCAGTTTCTTCAGGCTCAGATAAATCGAAACACGTGTCCATTAACATTTCAGGTGGTGGTGGTGGCAGGTTCTCAAGGTCTTCGTCAGCTTCTTCCTTTGTGTCCTTCTTGCTTAATTCTGCAGTTAGTGCAGGAGGAAAGGCATTTGGAAAGCTAGAAGAAACTCCATTGGCGTCTGAAGGGTCCGTGTCTTCTACTGGTGAAATACGATGCTTAGGATTTAAAGGTGCCAGGCCTCTCTGGAAAGGAATGGTGGGTGGAATAACTGGAAGTCCAAATTTTCTGAGGCAGGCCTTCAATTTGCTAGAGGACCTGGCTGTAACTTGTTCATCCTGTAAATAGGGTGCTGCTCTTGATTTCCAAGGCTCTGGGTTGCTATGTGTATCCTTCTTCTCATAAAACATTTCAAGCCTTTTGCTGAGCTCTTTCTGAGTTCTCTGCAGCTCTAGGAGGGTCAGGTCCTCTGCCTGGCTTCTGAGGGACTCCTCTGACCTGGACCGTCGTTGTTTCCTGAAGGTTTTCTGTCTGCCCATTGCTGTACTGGGCCTTGTTGTTAAAACCGCTCTTCCACTCTCATCCTCTGTCCATTCTTTATGTCTGGATTTAGCTGGGACAAACTTGATTTTTTCACTGATGGCATATTTCATCTTCAGAATAATTTCCTCTCTCTCTGCATTCTCTGTCCTCTTGATGGACTGTCTTTGCGTGTTATCAGTGACTGCAGGTGAAGACAGGGGCCTCCTCGGCAGGGCATCCTTCCCCATATCTGATAAACTTGTGTTGTCATCATCCTCGCCCAGGGTGCTTCCCTCATCATCTTCATCATCATCATAAGGAAAATCTGTTGATTCACATATTTTGAAATGTTCATCTTCCTGAATAGAGTCAGACTGGAAGGAGTTATAGGAATGACTTTTTCTCAAGTTTGCATATTGGGGCGTGGTAGAAATGCCTTCTGGTACTCTACCCTGACAAGAAGTTGCTTCTTTACTCCGCACAGATGAGTAAAATATATCTTTAAAATGCCTTTCAAGTGCACAGTCATGGGATGTGGCTGTGCCTGGCGACATTGTCCCATCACGCACTGTTCTGGCATACTTTTGGGATGGATGTCCCTGTGCATAGGAATCACAGCTTGCTTGTCCTCCATGCTGGCTGAGAGCACTGAAGTCTTTGAGGGATTCGTTGTCCACGCAAATGCCACTGTCCTCAGAGCAGAGAGTCCTGTCATCACCCTGGGACTGAGAGGATCTCACTGCTGAGGCTTCAAGCAGCCTCACCATCCTCAGCAGGCGCTCATCAAAGCTTTGCTTTGCTTTCAGTTTTCCTTCCAGGTTGCTTGCAGCAGACTGCAGGTAGCTGCATGTTTCCTGCAGGGCGTCAGACGTGAGAGAGGCCAGTGTCCCACTCACTAACTGCATTTTATTGACTGTGTACTGCAGTAGTTGTTGCAGAAGATCAGGGTGCTCCTTCAAATCACCTTTTTCTGCTGGCCGTGCCAGATTCCCACCTATGTCTTTGAGGAGACTTTCACCATCACTGGCAATTTCTTCCAAGAGCTGGTTGATTTCATCAAAACGAAGCACAAGAAAGCTTACCATCTGCTGTAGGAAGAGTTGAGTTTGGGTAGCCTGGTTGGCCATATGAAGTATAGTTTCATATTTCGAGAGGTTGGGATTTAAGTAGGTGTATGCACTCTGATGAGCCTTAACAAGCAGTTCTGGGAAATCTACTTTTTTCTCTGTCTCGCACGGTGACGAAATGGACTTTTCTTTACTTTTGCTAGATCGACCTTGTTTTGCCAGCTTGTGATTTTTTGCTTCTTTCCTTTCTTGGGAATTTGCTTTGCATTGCTTTCATCCTTGTCATCCCAAATGAAAGGTGACGCTTCTGATTCACAGGAGCTTTGCTTTCTGATCTGTATGGCCTCAGTGATACTTTTTTGAGACTCAATCAGTTTGGACATAACAACTTCAGCATCTGTGGCTGTCCTCTCAATTTCCTTGTCTTCCCTGGAAACTTGAGGATCTGAATGGGCCTTGGAAGATAACTGCAAATCATCTTTGTTGTCCTGGTCCGATAATTCATCCTCCTTTTCTCTCAGGTATTCTTTCCCCTGGATCCCATACTGGTGGAATTCATCAATATTGTAGCAAGATGAACCTTTAACAAGCAGTGGGATTCCTTTATCTCCCGGATCAATACGCAAAACACTTTTGGGTTTATTGAAAGCCTTAAGACCACTTCTTGCAATTGTATTCTCAATCTCATTGTGAGAGGGTGTGCAGCCCATCCTTTCTCTGTCTTTGGCTTTATCTTTGATTAAAAATCCAAATGAAATAGGAAAAATACAACAAAAATTCAAACTTACTGTTTCATCCTGAACTGCAGACTGGCATTCTTCTCACAGCTTTTCCATCACAATTCCAGTTTTGTTGTTGGTTTTCATTGCTGTTTGCCTCAAAATCTCACGTGCTCACTGCCCAGGATCTTCTCTTGAGTTGTGCACTGCCTCATTTTATGTTCCCACTCAGGTTTTCTTCTTCAATTCAAAAAAAGAAGTGTGAAAGCTCTGCTGGATTTAGAGCTAATGGATTAAGAGGACTTGTGTGCCTCACTTCTGTCTTGACAGATGTCCACTACAAATAAGAGTTTAAGTTCATTAGGGTAAGCAGGCACCAGCCAGTCAGCACCCGTGTTGTATTTATTAAGGCAGTTTTTTTTCTGCACTATATTGGGAGGCAAAGGGACTTGGTAACTGTCCCTCCTTTATTTCCCTTGTTGCAAAAGCATAACACACGCTGAATGCAGAGATTCAAAGGAAGATACTGTAGTTTAGAGGCCTTTTTGAAGGGAAACTATTTGAACAGGTGCATAAATGATACTCCTGAACTAAGAGAAAGGTGACCTTGACCAAGTATACTTCTATGGGAGAGTACAAGACACGAAATCCAAGGGGTTAGAGACACCTGTTAGACTTCTGCCTTGAGGGGCTTCAATTTTTTCCCCTGCTTGCCAGTGACAAGCTGTTTACTCTTCCTTCTAAGACTTCCAAACAAGATTTTGATTTTTTTTCTTCCCCTCAGTTGATAATTCTTGGAAAGTGGTTTTTTTCCTCTTCTAGATAGTTTCACAACCTGAAAAGGTGAACTGCACGATAACAGTATTTATAGAATAAGTTTTGCATATGTTGTCGAGATGGTATTTGCCTCTAATGGATCTAAACTGTAAAATTTTAGATGAAAGAAAAATTAAATCCAAATTCATATTTTCCTTCCTCTGAGTGTCTTGGGATAAAATCTGAATGTTTTCTTTGCAGTCACAAAAGTGATTTGCTTACTTTTATTTCTTTTCATCACTTAGGGCTTAGTTCTCTGAACTGCAAAACTTTATGGGTTAAAACTATAAGAAAAAAGCTAAAAAATTAAAAACACAGACCCATTTCTGAAAAAAAAACACCAACCAACCAACCAAACCACAAAACTGTTGTTTGGTTCACTTCTGAGATCAGAACAGAATAATCCTTTCTGAAAGAGAAATTTAAGAAGCCAAAGTAGGAATTGAATGAAGCAGAAGATATTTATCTTTTCCAAGTATTGATTTATGAAGGGTGGTATGTGGATGAGGGTGAAAATAGCAATCCCCCCCACGCCAGTTTCCCTTTTCATTACTCAGACTGGCCTAAGTGGATTAGTCTTCTAATTTCCAGATACAGCTTTTCTACCAAAGGTGGCCATTTCTCAGTGTCACAAGGTCACAGACAGCAGTGGCCAAATCTAATGCTGGGTAGACACCTGCAGCTTCTCTCTAGATTTCTAACTGCATGGTTGAGGGTAACATGTCTGAATCCTAAAAATCTTTGCATGCTACCAAGGCTATAAAACATTCTTAGACTTTAACGAACAGCTTACATGATTCATTCCTTGGTGCTGGACTGCAATAGCTGCATGGAAAGTTGTTATTCTCTGTAGCCTTGTTGTTGAAATCTCTTTTTATGTTCAATGGGGGCAATAAAATTATTGTGTTTGTTGAGGGTTTTGATTGTGGGATGACTATAAAACCGTGGTAGATGTATTGCTAACCCCCTCTCCCTTCCTCTTCCCCCTTTAGCCCCCCCCTCTCCCCCCTTCCCACTAGGGACAGACGATCAGGAGGGAAAGAAGGACAGAGAGAAGAGAGTTGGAAAAGTTAAAAATGTTTTACTAATGCTACTAATAAGAATAGAGAAAATAATACAAAATACACAAAACCAATCTTGAAAGTCCCAGCAACTGCAGAGCCAGCACCCAAAGTCCTGGATTGGACTCTGCAGCCAACCGGAGCTGGATTCAGTCTGTCACTGGGCCTCAGTTTGCAGGGACGGCCCACAAGGTCCTCTCCTAATGTCAGCCATAAGGAAAAAGGGACGAGATCCTCTTGATCTCCCACTTTTATATGAAGTATTCACGTGAATGGGATGTTATACTCAGTTGGTCAGTTTCTTGGTCACCTGTTTCTCGTTGCCCCTCTCACGAGATGTCCATCCATGCTTATCAATAACTTTGCATTCCATTGCTATGTTTACCAAAACATATATCTGGTTCTCCAGGAAAATGCAGCTAATATGAAGGCTTTAGCTGACAGGCAAATTCACTAAAAGAGAAACTTGGTTTTAACAAAACCAGGACAGTGTTTTACCAGGGACAGGGCATGTCAGTGATTCCCAGCAAAATTTTTAAAACGACGTGCTTTCTCTAAAATAATTTTCTGGAACACAGAAATTGTACTTAATATACATGGTGGCATAGTAATTTCCTTCAAAGCTTTTCTGGAAGGTATCAGGTAATTACTTCTTGGCTCTGCTTCTTGCAAGTCATGTAGCTCACTCTCTGGCTGCTTCTGGGTCTCACTGTGATGTGGTTTCTACACAATGGTCCCAGCTCTTTTTCCATTCCCTTTTAAGCACATATCTAGTATGTTCAAAGTGGAGAAATGGAGCAGATTTAGGCAGCTGCTTCATCCTAGTGATCCAAACAGTCAGGATGCTGTAGCCCTCCTTCGTAAGTCAAGGAAAACACAGTAGACCAAGCAGCGAGCCTTAGTACACCTATTTTGGTTACAGTGGAAGTTAAGAGACATCTTTGGCTATAAAATATCATAAGACATTCCTTTGAAAAGCAGCTCCAAGAGTTCCATTGTTAGCACTGGGAATTTTGACAATTAACTCCATGTGAGTTATTTGTTGTATTTGGGAAGTCATTTTTCTTTACTTTTTTCCTTTGATTATCCATTCATGTCACTTTTTTTTTTTTTTGTTATTGTCAGGCCATGTGTTAATATCTTCCAGGAAATACATGCATGGTTAAAAAATGCAAAATCCTGGTTTATGCTTATTTATTATATAGTCTTTTATTATTTTAAATATTAATATTAAAACAGTAGTAAGTTTATTATATATTTACTATTAACTAGAGAATCATGGTCATGGAAAACATGTTTTTAATAGGCACCTGTGTTATCCTAACTGTAATTGCAGTTCACATGTATATGCAACATGATTATTTAATGTTCTGTCCAATTTTTTAGCTTATGTGACAGCGCAGGAACTGCTTCCAACCACTTATGAAACTGTATTTCCCCCATCAATACTTCTGTTACTAAGTATTTATATATTGTTTGGAATGTCTGAGGTGCTTTAGAAAAACCAAATCCTCTACTTCGTGGAAAATGCTAAGGAAAATGCTTTGGCTCATGGTCATGCAACAAAAATAAAGACAAAATGGATAAATTAGGTAAAAAACAGTGGTAAAAGAGAATATCAATGAAGTGAACGACAGGGAAATATTTTTGAGTGTAAGGGGATTAGATGAATCTATAATCTGTGATTTAGGATAGCTGTATGTTGATGTCATTCCAAGTGCAGTTACTATAGTAATGTATTTTGGTTTACAATGCTACCACTTGCAGAACACAGGCTGAAAAGGCAACAGCTGGTCATGTTCAAGTGGATGCCCAAGTGGTGTTACCTGTAAACTTGCTAACTCAAGTGATTTTTACAAGTGCACCAGATGAACACAAAACTGTGTTTGAGGAAGGGACCCTATGAAAGCACCAAATATAAGATAATTAAGGATAAAAGGAGGCTTTTCCTTGCATGTGGATTGTGTATAAATTGCCTTTCCTCTTCCTTTCATATACTTTCTTCCTACTGTTAAAATTGGCAGTATTGTCATTTTGATGGGGCTGCCTGGTCATGCACTGCTCCTGAAGGGAAGAACTTAAATATTTAAACCCCATCAGACATAGTTGGTACAATAGATTATAAAAACCAAAGACTAGTCTGAAAGTGGCACTGTAAGTGCCTTAGAAAAGGCAAGAAAAAGGCCTGAATCTAGGCGAAGATGTGTGATACTCAGCCCTCAGAGGTGTTGCCAATGCTGTAACCACGGGATGGATTTTAGAGCCTTATGAAGGAAGAGTCAGTTGACTAAAACTGTATGAAATGACAGTGTAAAACCAGTAACATAAGTTTAAAAAATATGGAAATAAGGTAAATAATAATGAGGGACTGCTTGTGAGAGTGCCCTGGTTTCAGCTGGGATAGAGTTGATTTTCTTCCTAGTAGCTGGTATAGTGCTGTGTTTTGGATTTAGAATGAGAATAATGTTGATAACACACTGATGTTTTAGTTGTCACTCAGTAGTCAAGGACTTTTCAGCTTCTCAGGCAGTGCCAGGTGCACAAGGAGCTGGGAGGGGACACAGCCAGGACAGCTGACCCAGGCTGACCAGAGGGATATTCCATACCATGTGATGTCATGCTCAGTATAGATTCTGGGGGAAGCTGGCCAGGAGACTGGCTGCTCAGTAACTGGCTGAGTATCAGTTGGTGGGTGGTGAGCAATTGCATTGTGAATCACTTGCATCATCATCATCATTATTATTATTATTATCATCATCATCATCATCATTATCATTATTATTATTGTTGTTGTTACTATTATTATTTTCTCTTTCTGTCCTATTAAACTTTGTCTTCACCCACAAGGTATACCTTTTTATTTTTTTTTCCAATTCTCTTCCCCATCTCCTGAGGTCGGGGGTGAGCAAACAGCTGTGTGAGAAGTTTAGCTGCCTGCTGAGCTAAACCACAACAGAGAAGTTGCAAGATTTAAAAGAGAAATGTGCATAAATGCTCATACTGGATCTTAAAAATTTAAGGTTTGTATTTGTGGATGATTTCTGAGGAAAGTGCACTCTGCTCGCTGAGGAATTATGAAGCGCTTGAGTGATAACAGCAACTTTAAAGAGCTATTTTGCTCTGAAAGAAACCTGCTTTTTCTTCTTTTATATCAGCAAATTGAATATAACAAGGGAGCTGTTCATATTGTTGGCCTAGATATCACTAAGTAAATAAGAAATTGCTGCTTTTTATTTCAGCTTCTCCTGCAGAGCTGATGCTGTCCTGGGAGATAGAGTAGATTCTCTCTTTTCTGTAACCACTGACAGAAACACTTACAAAGCTTCATAGTGTTTCCCCTGTGGAAACCTGTTGACAATGGTAAGGAATAGGAGTATCAGGGTTTGAAGGAAATGTGGTTGCAAATAATTAAATGAACCCAGTGAGTCTATACAGAGCCTTTATTAGTGGTGATGGTGCAAGTGAAAGACAAAATTCATATTGACTCTGGGTCAAGGATAAACTTTTCACAACTGGCTGTCTGAGGCTCAACTTATGCCTTCTCTTCTTTTATGTCTAACTTCTAAGCAGGTTGCTTCAGACTGATTGCATGACACAATAAATATGAACTCAATGTTTTCAAAAACCTCTTTTGCAAAAGCAGAACCTTTTTTTTTTTTTTTTTTTAACAGCAGCAGGACAAGAAGAAACAAGTTGTTGAAAACAGGCAGGGGAAACCGGTTTTGTGCTCCAGCAAAAATACTTTACAAAGGAACTAACAGAAGAAGAAATATATATAAAAAGTTAAAGAGTTCTGGGTGTTTGCTTGCTCAGAGCTGTTGATACACCCAAGATGATCCAAAGGAGTAGAGAAAAATTGTGAGTTTAATGCCACCTGAGGTCAGCAATAGTTTTGTGAGATATATTTACATTTGTCTATTATTTTTGGAATATGTATTCTGGTCACTTGGTCATAGTTTCTCTTTGCTAAGAATGCCATGGATATTTAAAAGCTTGCTATCTGTTGTAACTAATACATTCACTGCTGCTTTCAATGGTTAAGACAGCAACTGCCAAAAGGTAAGAGTTAGGAGTAAGAATTGTGTGAAAAAGCATAAAGCTTTAAGTACAGATTTCCAGAGTTATGCAAATCTAGAAAATTGAAAGGGGACAGTCTCATTAGCCCAGGCAGTGGTTGGATCAGTTCCCACAAGTGGAAGCAGGTTTGTGCTTGCAATTTCAAGGAAAGTGAGTTTCTACAAGGTGAGGGACTGGCAACTCAACAGGTAGGCAGTGTCATTTCTAGTGGAAGGTGGTACGTGGACTTGAGATCTAGAAATGAGGTCCAGGTGACTCATATTCCTGAAAAATATCCCAGGATGCTATAGAAAAGGGAACAGATATTTAGCCCTGTGCCTCTTCTAGTTCCCAGTGGATTCCCTCACCTAAATCACTTGGGGTTTCCCTGAGAACAAAGATAATCACAGCATTCCTCCTGGCTCCTCCCGCAGAGCTTTCTCCAACCATGCTGTGCACTGACTGCTGCGTGAAACCACATCAAACCCACAGGCAGATGCAGCGTGGCAGCTGTGAGTCCTGATGCATGTGTGCAGAGCAGGTGTTTACTCTGGAGAGAGGATGATCTTTCAGTGCTGGGGCACTAATGAGAGAGGAACCGAGTGGCTCTTGCTGTGGATCCAGAAGCAGTTGATGTGATCTGAGAAGCTGGCACACCTGGCAGAAACTGGAAAGGGCAATGTACACAGCAGGGCACTGGCTAAAGCTCAGAGGGAAGAAGGGTGGCATGTTCCTTGGGAAATAATGGGCAGGGCTGGAAAAACTGACAGTAACCAGTGGCCTTTTTTGTAGGAGAGAAATATCCTGATTGTGGGTGGATGCACAGCTTCCTTGTTCCACGTCCAGCTCTGAGGGTAGCTCCTGCAGTATCCATGGTCTTTTGAACATGCTTGCTGTCCCAAAGCCACATTGAAAGTAGTATGTAAGTGTGCTCCCTTTCAGAACCTCTCTGCTGCCCTAATCCTCACTCTGGAGTGGCTCTACTCAAAGCTGCAGTGTCTTCCAAAGCCACTTAAATTATCCCTTTGCCCTTGTCCAGTGTACAAATGAGGTTGCCACGGGCAAAGCCCAGGGGCTTGCAACCCAGCAGAAGTGGCTGTGAACAAAAAAGAAGCTGCCTGTGCATCAAGAAGCTGCCGCAAATGGCTGCGCTGCTCAGCAAGTGTTCTGTGTGAAAGAAAATGTGCTGAGAGGAATTGCTGAACAGGTTTCTGGATACCAGTGTGTAAGGTGCCATGATTTCCATCCCTGCTGCGGATGGGGCAAAAAGTCCTGCTCAGCCCAGTTGTCCTGCCTGCGGTGCCCTGAGGCTTCAAACCAGGGTGTGGAAGTTTAGCTGAATAAGTCCAAGATGTGTTTGTTGGCATAGAGATGCCATGATTTGTGTCTAGAGAGAGAGAGGATCTCAAGGCAATTTGTTTTGTTAACCTGTGAGGGATGATTGGACTGTTCCCTGTCAGGGGCACTGACAAAGGAGTTTTGGGGTGCTATGGATAGATGAGAGTGAGTTTGACCTTGTAGCAAGGTTTATCCCATGGCTGCCTCAAGGAATGTTGTGATAGCTGTCACCAAGTTCATTTCCAGGGCAGGTGTGAGCACATAGACACTGCCCCTTCTCCTATAACATAATGTGTCCTTACAGGGTGTGTAGGTGACATAAGAGCATGGCCATGTGGGTGATGCTGCTGGAGATGAAGTGGGTCTGACGCAAATTAGGCTCAGGAGGGAAGGTATTCTTTTCCCTGGTTATGGCTGCAATTTTTTTCTTCCTTTTAAAAAGCATGAAATAAAACTTTGACTTGCTGTTTTTAAGGCTAAGCACATAGGCTTTTGACTTTCTCTTTGGTTGAATCTGTCTCATCAGCTTCAGTATTACTGAACCAAAAGAAAAAAGAGTGTAGGTGCTCAGAGAGGGAGACTGGACATTAGATGCTCCTGAGTGGTCTTAGTCTGACCAGCTGACCATCTTGGCTCTACTTTTGCCACTTTTGGTGATACAATGAGGATCACACTTCTCAGTGCTGCAAATGCTGTTTTCCTATAGAAGTGGTCATTTTGAGACACCCAGGATCTTAACTTTTTCTCTAGAGCTGAGAAGGTAGCTCATTTCTGGGCCCTTAATTAGAGACAGACCCAACACTGTATTGGGAAAAGTCTTTTGAAGAGCTGCTGCCACCACTATTTTATGGTAACGCCTCTAGCTGACTGCTGCGCCAGCTCTGTTAGATGATGCACACATGTTTAGGAAGAGACAATTCCCTCCCTTAAAGGGTTTATTGCCTTAAAAGAAAACACGGAGAAAGGTGAACAAGCAGCATTTCTGCTATGCTTGCTTTGCAGACAGAGGCTGGAGCAGATTAAGTCTTACCTGAAGCCTGCAACACGGCTGAGGCAGAATTTTTCTTGTGTCTGCTAAGGTCTAAAGCAGTGCAGGAGTCTGAGGGCAGTCCTCTGCCTCTTGTTTGTAGCAAAAGCAAGAAGTCTTTCGGGAGAATTCTCCTGTTTCATGCAGGAGATGGCAGATTTGGAGACCCATTTGCTGCAGTCAGTTCATTTTCTGCCATTCTACAATATATATAGGGTTGTTATTTTCTCATATATGTGATTACTCAGCCTTGGAGAAGCTGAGAGAATGGTGTGGTTTAAGGTGACTCATTGTAAGGCGGAATCCTTTACTCCTACAGTGCTGGTAACAACAGGGTGGCTTGGCAGTGACTAGAAGATAGTTCCCTTTGGCTTTGCTGCTGCTTTTACCAAGTGATGTGACAGTCACCTCCTCAAATCGCAACAGGGTGTGTGTGCTGCCTGTGCTAGTTGGAGAAGGATTGTTAACTCCTGCAGATGGTTTTCTGTGGGTTTTTTTCTCCTGTAGTAGCTGAATTATTGTGCATTTTTACAGCTAATTATCCTTCCCTACTTATCTGTTGGCTTACAGGTTGGGTACACTGGCTTGAGACTCGCTGCTTACTGTCTGAATTCCTTTTCTCATAACACTCATGGGGACACTTTCCATACAAATAATTGTAAAGACAGGTTGAGCTGCTGCTCCTCATGGTTAACAGAGAACCTCAGGTGTGCCCTTGTACTTCTGCACAAAATTTCCTTCTCTTTTTGTATACATGGGGTTTTTAAATACAGCCAGAAGCAACCTTGTTGTGGACGATATCCAAACTCAACATGGACATTATGAAAATATTATAATTTTTACATTTGAAAGTATCTTCTGAGTGAGCATAACTACAGCAAAGCTAAATTTCTGTTCTGCATTGCCTATTGCACAATTATCCACAGCAGAGGGGATAGGCATAAAATATTTGTAATGGGGGTGGTGGAGAATTGCTGTTTGGCAGCTTTTAGTGGAGACTGCAGTGAATGTGGCCATGACACATTGGAGAGGGCCAGGCTGAAGGAATAATTTCTCCGCTTTTCCTAATCTTGCCTGAATACAATGCTTTCTGTAGGGCTGGTATGGACTTAACACGATCTGAGAGGGGCTTCAAACTCACACTGCCCAGCTGAGCCATTTGCCATGCAGAGATGTCATCAAATCCTGCAGCAAGGGGGCTGGAAACATCCCCCTCCCTTTTATCAGTTTCCAGCAGCTGCAGACTTTGCTGTTTGCTCGCACGCTGTGCAAAGCTTTAGGGATGATTCTCACACAGTGGTTGTAGGTAGGCAGGGAGGGACCAGGAGCACAATGTGGTTCAGAGCGTGTCCCTGCCTGAAGCTCTGGGTGCTGCTGAGGTCCCTTGGGTGCTTTTGGCTGCAGCACTCAGGGACCTGCCTGCCAGCCCTGCAGGCAAAACATATTCCTTGCATCTCACGCTCAAGATTTCTTCAGAGAAGGGGTTGCTATGCAGCCTTGTTTATTCCTGGTATGTGACACTGTTTGCTTGCTGAGCTTGTACACCTGGAAGGGGGAGCCTGCTGTCCTCCTGGAGAAGGGGTCCAGCTTGACAAATGGCCATCCCTGCTTCCAGTTTTGGAAACACAGGGTCTGGAGCAGAAGAAATCCTCGTTCCCTTGTGGGTGGCAATCCGCAGCAGGGCTTTACAGCTCCTGAGGGCATTGCAAGCTTAACAACGTGGAGCAAGATTTCCAAAGTGAAGGACATGTGTGTTTGTGAAGGAGGTTGGTGGACAGCCCTGTCTCCTGTGCTATTGGTTTCTCAGCAAGGTGGTGCTCCAGGGGGGCTGGCAGTAGCCAGGCAGAGGGGTTGCTTTTACTCTGCTCTGGTAGAGGTTGCTTGGTGCAAGCATCTTTCCCAGAAAGCAATAAACTCTGGGAAAAAGAGTTGATGATTTTTTCTTTATTCCTTCTCTTTTCAACAAATTATTTCAAAAATTCTTGAAACTGTTGCTGTGTGACAGAGAGTTTGGGTGTCAGTTAAAAGAGACACAGTCCTGGGAAGTGTGGAAGGAGAGCGATGCTTGGGGTGGCAGATGGAAGGAGGGGAGAGGACAGGTGGGAGCTGCAGTGCAGATGCGGTGGTTTGTTGACAGGGAAGCTCCTCTTCATAAGAAGAGCAACAGCCTGGCCTCTGCCACGCAATGGGGAGCAGAGCAGGAGCTTCCACCTGGGCTCAGGTGCTGCTCCAGGGCTCCCTTTGCTGGTATGTGTGGGCAAATGGGCAGGTCTCCGCTCAGCTCCTGCTCCAACTCCCCTTGCTCTGACTGGGGCCAAAAAGCAAAAACTGCACTGTTTGTCCTTCCTGGCTCATACTTTTATTTTCCAGGTAGAATTGAGGAAAGTTAAAATCAAATCAACTTTCTGACTCAGCCCCTGCTAAAGATTAGGTCACTGTTTATGGCTTCTGGGGTGCTGGTTCATCTGTGCAGGATGGTAATCGAGTCTGCTCTTGCCAATGGTTTAAACTGTTGTGTTTCACGAAGTTTAACCTTGGTGATTTGCTTCAAAGGATGTGGGGGAAAAGTGGAATCTTTTTACTCCAAGCAAAGAGAGAAGTGAACCTTAGTGAGCTTACAGGCTCTCTGATACGTAAATGCCTAGTCCCAAAGCAATATCACTCTGATCAACAAACTTGCCTCCAGGTTAGCTTCTGTTTTCAAAGCTCTTTATTACTTAAAGTATAAATCTCTGAAAATTTGATCTGGGAAAGATGTAGGAGGAGGATGAGGAGGGAAGATCCAGAGTATGACACATCTCAAATTGCTTCTGGGGTGCAGAGATGTCAGCCTGCCACAGCAGCAGAGGGACGACAAACCAAACTCTCTGAAGGATTGAGATATAGGGACCCTGCTCATTATCAAAGTGTTTGCTGGTTACTTTCTCCCTCTGCTTCTCTCTTTCTTTCTCCAGAGACAATGCCTTTGCTTCACTTTTTTTTTCATTCTATTTCTTCTTGGTAATACACCTAACAATTAGCTAGCTGGGGCTCTGCTGCAGAGACCACTGCTATAATGACAACAGTAACTGCTCATATTAGCGTAATATCCATCATCCCAGGGCCTTTGAGAGCTTTGCAAAGCTTCCAGGCATCATTTGCTATTTTCTGTTGGAGGATATGTAAGAAACTAAAGCTGACATTTTAAAAATCTGTGTCCTGCAGAGGTCACATTTATAAGCTCCTAACAGTTTTCTGGCCCTAAGATTTATGTTTCTGAGCCTTCTTTTTCTCTGCAGGCCAGTGAATGAATCGTCAGCAGAGCAAGCCCTGCCTCTGCATTCTTCCACTTGTCATGCCGTTCCTTGGCTTCGCTCACTTTCGGACATTGGAAGTGATGGCAGTTGGGAAACATGGTGTTTTCTCCCAGGTTAGTAAACCCAACCATTGCAAGTTTCGTCAGCCAACTCTACAGCGTTGCATGTCCAGCAATGGCAGCTCCTTTTTATCCTCTTCCCTGTAAGTTCTGCGGTTTGTTGCAGAGACAGGCTATTACTCCTTGGCCTCTTAGTGGCCTCGGGCTCATGCAAGGTAGATGCTGCCAGCTGGCAGGTATTGGAAAATAAACATTTGTCCACCTTGACTGAAGGTCCTGCTTTGGGTCCCCTGGTCACCGTGGTGTGGGGCTCTGAGCAGCAGATCAGATGCAAGAAAGCCCCTGTGTTTAGCAGGCATCAACCCGTGGACACTTGGGCACTCCAGGGATTTAAATGCCTGTGGAGTTAGGTGATGCCTTGTAGGTCAGAAGAATGGAGATTTTAACTATTTCAGTGATACCTGAATGGTGGACTTAGGACCTGAACAAGACAGAGGTGCTTGAATACTGTAACAGTGGGAACTGTTGTATTTCAAGGTTCATACGGCACTAAGAACAGTACTGGGATTTCAGTGGAATAGATGTAAAAGCAATAAAACGGACAATTAAGCTGGTCTTGTTACAGGATATGGTCTTGTTTTAGTATGTCAGCCCTGCACCTCATGCTCCCAATGCTTGTTACTCATAATGAAAAATTTCAATACAGACCTCAGATCCCATGCTGCAACTGAACGAAATTGCTTCAGATCATTGAGAATTTCCCTGCCTGATGATTACACAGGAACAGGACAGAGCCCTGTCATGGTTCAACCGTGATAGCCACTCACTCACCCCCTCCCTCTCCCCCCCAACAGAGGAGAGAATCAAAAGGGAAGAGAGAAACTTGGGTTGAGATAAACACAGTTTAATAAAATAACAAAATAGTAACACACTACTAGTAAATGTGTGTATATATATATATATACATATAATAGAAATAAAAGATACTCAAGGCAATTCCTCAGGAAGACACCAAGCAGCCACTCCTAGGAAACAGCACCTGTTCACAGAGAGAGAAGAAAGAGGAACAAAGGCAGAAAAGCTCAGAGGTCTCTGCAAAATGGCAAAAAGCTGAACTAAACATCCTGCACCAAAAACTCCCCCGGCTCCGAAAAAAAAAAAAAAAGAGAGTACGAAAAAACCCAACGTGTGCAAGAGAAAGCACCAGAGAGAAAGAGCAGAAGAGCCCGCAACCCGGAAGATCCTGACTTTTCTTAAATATGTGGCAGGATGCTAGTGCGATGGAATACTCTTATTGATCGGTGTGGATGTCAGTCAAGCTCTGCCCCATCTCTGCCCCCTTCCTCACTGCCTCACACCTGTGGGCAGAGCTCAGAGTGTCCTTGGCTCTCAGCCCAGAGCAATTAAAAACATTAACTCTGTCCTGGGGTGTTATCTCTTGCTCTCAAACTAAGTCCAAATAATGAACATGCTAGTTATAAAAAAAGAACGGTTTCTAAATGCATGAAGAAAATTTACCCATTTTCAGTCAAACCAGCAGGGCCCTTAGAATGCTCACTTGCAGTTATCTTGGATTTATGCAGCTGTTTGTGGAAACCTGCTGTAGTTAGCATGCTTGGCATTGTTCCGTGCTTGTATGAAAGATGTGTGGAACACTATTCAGGGCCCTACCAGGAGAAAACTACTGTCCAGGGAATGTATTTTAGTAGCCCTGAGAGATGGCTTCACACAGGAGTACGAGGCAGGAGATCCCTTTCCCCGAGGCTACTGAGAGGAAGGCACTGATGAAGACGAGCCAAATATTTCTAAGGAAAATGCTTTTAGAAGAAACAGACGTGACCTGAGAAACAGCTGATCTAACATTTCAAGACATGGGCCACTGGTTGGACTTAATATGAGGATGCATCTAGTTCAAGGTGCTGATTGTGACTGCTTCTGTACCCAATCCTTGAGTGTTGGGCATCTAGGGCCTTCATCCACGGCAGAAATCCTATGTGCCATGAAGACCCGCTCTCAGAAGAGACGCAGCAGCTGATTGTTGCATGCTTTTTCTAGCACTAGCCCCTGCAGTGAGGACCTCTCTGCATGAGATGCTCTGCAAAACCCTGCATGGGCTCCGGATCTCACTTTTTGAAGGTTTTCTTCAAAATGTCTAGGTGAGGAGGGGAAATGTTTCGACGCTTTTGGTCGAGGTTGGGTTACACTCAAAGCAAAGGTGTGTCAGTGTACTTGGCTCTTTCTCGTCTCATTGTGTCATGCAGTCACAGGAGCCCACAGAGCAATCGATCACCCACCTTTGGGGAATGACCGCCCTAGGCCACATCTCCAACAGAGACCGTCGCAGTGCTCAGTGGGAGCAAACTTGTGTACAGTACTCAAATAACCGTGGTGTCCAGCACAACAGCTCATTAGAGCTGGCATGAGGGATTGCTCAAGTGCTTTTTGAAGGAGCTAATGAGGTTTGGCATTCAGATCAGCTTATTCCTAACTCTTGATTTGCTGCCCTGGGTAAGCTGCTGCTTGTGGTAACTCTTGTTTCATGGTTGAGCAGGCCCGCTCTGCTGAGAGGCAGCCATTAAAGGAATTTTCAATAGGGGCATTAAACTTTTAAGATCTTCTGAATGAAAGCTGAGGGCAGAACTTATAAAAAAAGCATCATGTGGGTGATGCTTTTAACATTACATCTTTGGTGTGTGCCAATTGGTTAATATTGCTAACAAATTAAGCAAAATTAGTAACAATTGTTAGTAAATATTTGAGAAAGCAGTTTGCTGGTTCAGAAATTCCTCAAAACAGTAAGTTCAACGGTAAGTGAAAGGAGATTTTGAATGTGTAATCCTACTTGCACCATCATGCAGAGGAAAGATACAGGAGCACTTCCTGAGAGCTGTGCCTCTAACCTAAGCAGCTTTGACACGAAGAACATAGAAAAAGGGTGAGAGATACAATTAGTAGCCCAGGGATCTGACTCGCAATTCTCCCACAGGTCTGGGGAAGCTGCCCAGTGCCACCGGGCGATGGCTGTTTACTCCATGTAAAAACTTCATGTTAAAGATGCATTAGGGCCCTGTAAGCTGAAATCCACTGAAACCCCAAACAACTGTCATCACTCCAAGTTAATTTTATCCTAACAACAACTCTCTGGCTGGTGAGATATTTGATTCAACTGCCACAGTGGCTCCAATCCTGATGGACTCTGCAGGGTTGTTGGTATCAGCATGTCTCACGTAATGCTACTGTATGTTTACTGCTCTAGGAAACTACCAGAGAAACAGCTTGTTAGGTGGGAAAGAAAGTAATGGTAGCATTAAATAATCTCTGTTTGAATTTACTGGTTACTAATGATCCAAAGAAGCTGAAAATCCCAGAGGATGCATTTCCTTTCGATTAACCCAGCAGAAGGATGACAGGGAGCACATTTACTGTTGACTGTAACATCACAGGGCCTGGAGCTGTTCAAATGCAGTTGTATTCCATTTTTTCCTCTCCAGAAAGCCATTTTCAAACACTTTTTCGCTTTGTAGGGAACCTCTGCCACCGTTCTCCTCTGTACAGAGAATGGCACCAGCTTGTTTTCCGATCTCCTATCAGTAGTGGCAGAAGATGAGTCCTGCACACCCAACACTTCCCCCAGGCTGCAGACAAATTGCTCTGCCTAATGATAATTCCGGTTACAGTGGTTTCAGTGCAAGGGAGAAAGGGGTTGCCCTGCATAGCTGTACATTTTGGGTTTTCCATATCATGTACCTGGTCTGAATTAGGAACTATGCCCTGAATTTAGGCAATTAACCCTGTGGAGGCCACAGAGGTGTTGTAAGTAATGCCTTTCTTAGTTGCACTTACAGTGTGTTAGCATTTAGGTAGGACAGCCTGGCAGAGGAACAGACCTGAGGCATGGAGAGCCTGGCTTTGTGGTGCAGGGTAAATGAGTGGCAGAGGCAGCCTTCTCCCCTAGCTACAGAATACACTCATCCTGGTACTTACAACTTTATCTTGGGCATTTGAAATACCTTCAGAAATGTGGCATCCTCAGCTTCTTTTATGAGGTGATCTTAATCAGCCAAAATTGCCACTGGCATGTTTCTTAGGTATTTATCCCATGCAGTGAGATGAAAGAAAATATACCTTAATCCCTGCTTTATGCCCTAGTCCAACTCACAATTATAACTCCATTGCTTGTTTTAAAGTACGCAGTCCAAATAGACCTACATCTCTATTTTTAAAGGTATTTCGTCCCTGCCTTCCATTTAAAATAATGGGAATTAGCCTCTAAAAACCCTCTAAGCACCTTCATTCCTTGACCTTAAGCTGTCTCTGTGAATTTATCAACACTAACAAAATAAGGGTGAAAGCCAGAACTGGCCTGACTGTGTCAGTTGACTCCAGCCTTTCTGAAATCACTTGCTTTATTCCAGATGAACACTTTGACAGCTTTTGAGCAGAGTTAAATCTCTTGAGTAGGAGGTGGAGGAGTACAAGGCCTTGCTGCAATATGAACAATTTCTGTTGAAATTTGCTTGAGGATAGCATTTTATCTGACTATAAGTTTGACTGATAGGAGGGTACCTAAAGTCTCTGTACAGGCATTCTTCGTTATTTGTTTGAAGCTTACAGAATACATTAATAGGAACCTGCCTTTGCTTCTTCCATCTAGTGCAGAGGCATTTTTCCTTCTGTAATAATTTAACTGAACTGTTCTGTGATTGATCCTTCTGGCTGCACTTAGCTAGCATGTGATAGTTGTTCTGTTTGCAGACCTTTAGAGGCACCTATGAGTGGATTTTCAAAAGCAGCTCACATTGGCATCCTTCTATACTCACTGACGTTTGTAGGAATTTTACTGCTGGTTTATCATCCTGACCTCTTATCCTAAGGTACACTCAGCAAAATCCCCTCTTACCTCTCATTTAGGCCATAAGAAACGGGTTAATCCATTTAAGGAAGCAAAAGCCCTGTATGGTGACTGAAGTACCTATCAGAAGGTGAAAAGAAATCTCTAGAGTTTCGAAGTGAAAGCAACCAAACTGTTAAGGAAACGGACTGCAGAGACTGAGGCTGAAAAATGTCACATTTTGCTGTAGCACTAACCTGAAGGGCTAAGCATAAACTTCCTTTACTCTCATATACCCTGTGCACTATAACACTGCCTACAACTCCTCGAGCCCCTTGGGATGTGTGCTTGCTGATGTGAGAATGGCAGGTAGTTTCTGGATAGCTAGCAGCCCTGACTATGGGTTGTGCTGTAGCCTCAGGCTTGCTGAGGTGCTGCAAGCATGATAGATACCTCAGCAACGCTATAAATGTAGGCAATTCAGCTACAACAGCAGTTGTTTCAGCTGCTTTTCTTCTTCCTTTCCCAAGGAGTGGCAGATTTGGAAGTATTTGGCTTGTGGTTTGAGTTGTGGCTCAGAATTACTCATGGATGTGTCAGAAAATCTTACCTACCCCTTTCTGCAGAAAAGGAGTCTTGCAGACTGGTGGAAAGTGCTACAGATATGAGTTACACACCAGTCTCCACTATCATCAGCCTTGTAAACCCCCTAAAATCCAAGTACATTTGTATTAAAAAAGAGCAAACTATTCTATCCCCCATTTTTCCAGTTGTTCTTGGGGTAAGTCCAGCATGACATTACAGCTCTTTGTACCAAATGTGTGAAACGATGCTCCTGCTGCAGTGGCAGCAGCACTGAGGTCAGTGGGAACAACCCTGAGACACTGTGCTGGGCCCAACAGCACTGGGCCTGGTGAGAGACTTGCCTCTGCTGCCGTGCCCATACAGCCATGGGGAGAGCAGCTGCTGGGGTAGAGTTACGTTACAGTAGTCTTTGTCCAGCGTTTGTACTTTATGGCTATGATTTTGACAGAACGTGGAAAATGTAGCTTGAATATATCTTAATGTTGTTTTGTACGCAGGAACCCTGTAGGCAAGGCAATGCCAGGAATCGGTGGCTGTCACTTGCACTAGCAGTGTTATTTTTCCATCCAGGTTCCTGATGCTGCAGGGGAACCCATCAGCAGCTGTATCAGGCCCACCGACCAGCAGCACATCAAGTAGAGTTTCATCTGCAAAGAATCCATTGCTCCCCCCCACCATGGCCACACAAGATGATTTCACAGCAGGTAAAGGGCTGCAGCAGACTGGAGACTCCTTCAGTTGGGCTTGTTGCAATCCTGTTTCTGCAGCTTTTGCCTGGAGGATGTTTGTCTGCAGCGGCAGTGCCAGTGCCCAGGAATGCTGCTCAGCTCAGGGAGGAAGAGCGTGTTACAAAAGCTGCATTCAAAGTGCTGATCATGAGACCCTGGAGATGCTGGCAACTGCAGCAGCTATTCTTCATGCTGTACAAGTGAGAGGCCAGCCTTAGAGGCTGGGGAATGGGGAAGACATTGAACAGGACATGAGGCAGGGAAACATGCTGTGTATAATCTTGAATTTTCAGGAACAGCCAATATCAGAAATTTTGGGGGGCAGGCTATGTTTTTGTTGCTTTTGGGTGTCTCTGCAGTAAAGAAAGCAGGGAGTAAAGCCCTGTAATGGTGAAGCAGAACAAAGGAGAAGATTTGGATGGACAGTTTGTGTCCTGCAGATACAATAATCAAATACGCCAATGGGGACATCTAATGCAGAGTGCAAACCTTCTTTTAGTTATGATACCTAGTGATTAATTGTTTGTGTCCTAGTATTTTCTTTGTTGTGAAGAGAAATCTAAAACTAAACCAAATCAAAACTCAATCCAAAATGGAGTGGGAATTACAGGAACGAAGGACTTTCAAACTATTATAACTTCAGAAAGTATCTACTTATTAGACATTGCCAAACTCTAGAGACCATTGTGGGTTGTCTACACTTTGAAAGGAGAGGAAAGAAATCCTGCAGTCATGGATGGACAACTAGCAAATCATATGCAAATATGTAGAATGTTGAGCTGTCACAATGCTGGAATGCAAGTGCACCAACCAACGGAATCATTTGAGGTTACTGTCGTGGGTGACTGCCACAGTTTGCCACGGTGCAGTGTTTACCTCACTTAGAGTGCAGCTTAAGAGAGCGACAAAAGGTACTCTGCTACCTACTGCGTGAAGGAGATATCAAGGAGAATTGGGTGAGAGTTGTTTAGAGTGATTCATATGGGGGCAGGAAATGTGAAAGGGTAGAGGGAGGCCCTCCCGTTGAGTCATGAGGTTCAGAAAGGATCCCCTTGCTTTCTAAACTCCTTCTTGCAGAGGAGTCTAGGTGTGGCTAGATCCAAACTTAGCCCCAGACTAGGTCAACAGTTTATGTCTAAGAGACACAAAGGGTAAAGGAAAACAGGCCAGGGATTATAGGTGTTTATGGCGAAAGGATTATATGGGCACATGCAATTCTTTATATTGCTTGCCTAGGATTTAAAAGTTTCACCATTCTGCATCTCAACCTGCTTATGTCCCCTCATGCAATTATTCAGTCCAATAGCATTATTTGAATCTGAGGTCTTCTTGCTTCTCATTGGATTCTTTCATCGTCTTCAGACAGGCCTTTGTTTTGTTTAATTGCAGACATGTTTATAGTCCATAGCCACTTTGTGCTGGCCTTGAAGGCATTATTTGGTTGAAATGAATCCTGTTTCGCTCAGCAAAGTACAAAACCGGCCTTGTCTTACGTGTCCATGATTGTCTGTATCTGCTTTTGTTTTCATTAAGTAGATACAAGTTCAGTGAATATGAGCAGAACTTTACAACATACAGTTTAAGATTTCAGCAAATTTAGCTTACTAAGTAAAGTGAGACAGACAGTATCTTAAAAATTACACAACCTTATAATCTAGTGATTAATTCTATTTCAAATGCATTTACTTGAGCTAAATGATTAGTATAAAACTTAAATTTGTGCTTATCCAGTGATCAGTGAATAGTAAAAGATCATTGCCCTACAGCCACGCTTGTCTAGCAGAGACAGCTCACTGTAGGCTCACCCAGGCTGTCATATTTATGGAATAAAGTGGTTGGCTTGAAGTCAAATTGCATACAGTGGGAAAGGTCTGCATGAGACTCCTTGCACCCACAACTTATCATTGTTCACTCTGCCATTCTATTTTCTTGTGGGTTTCCTAAAATAAGTTCTTGGCCTGGCTAAAGCTCAGGCCTTTGTCTCCTTTGGAGCCTGTACCATATTGCTGCTGGTGTGGCTGGGTGTAGGTTGAGAGCACACATCACAGTGACCATTCCAGAGGCCAGGACTAGTGTGTTAATCTTCTGTGAAAAAAAGTGTCTGGTGGTTTTTTTTTGTCTCCATATCAAATGTTGTGAATTTGAGTCTTTTGTACTGTTCTTATTTTAAAGCTAAATACCACACCTCAATTGCTGTCTACTACGGGAGCGTTCCCAAATTCAAACCCAGATACAAGGCTCTGCGAGGCAGAAGCATTGATTCAAACTTGCGGTTTTGTGGCAGCAGTTGGACTACTGAAGAAGGAGGTGAGGATGGAAGGGGGTTGAATGTGCAATGGTCGCCTCAGCCAAATGAAAAAAAATAAAAAATCAGGGAGAAAGGGTCCGTGGAGGTCAGTCCTCATGTGCTGGCTCTGCATCAGAGTAGGTGGCTGACAGAGAGCTGCAGATGATCCTGTCCTCCTTCAGTGGTGCATATGGCATCACATCTCGCTATCATTAGTTCATTACGCTTTCTCCTTCATCAACAGTAGCCAAATCACTACCACTGCCAGCCAGGACAGGGATTGTGGCCCAACTGCCATAAATCAGGCATCCTCTCCCGGATGACTGGGCCAGTGAGGCTGATGTGCATGACTTCAGCATTGGGCAAGGAGGTGACCACCCCCACCTTTCTCACCAAGCCTCGACCCAGGACCCCCAAGAGAGGGAGGCAAGCAGCGCTGACCCGGGTACCATCCAGATCAAAGACAAGCTGAAGATGAGGAGGATGTCTGACGGTCTGTCAGCCTCATACAGTGGTAAGGCGGGAACCTGCCTGCTCTCCTGTGGGAAGAAGGGTCTTTTCCCAGCCTAGAAAGCTAGTGCACATTCCCAGGGAACAGTTGTGCCCCCTGCAATAACCTTCCCTGTTGCTGTAGGGGTGTACAACTGTGAGGCAGGGAGAGGAGCAGGAGAGTGAATGTGCAGGTGAATAATTCTGGATATGCACAGGTCCATGGGCTCTCTGTTATTCGACAGGAGCTCAGAGGACCAGGATGCTCCTCTGGTGGCTCTGTGGGAGTGCCTAAGTGTTGTCCACTGGCCTGCTTCAAGTGGCTGCCAGCATGAGCATGTTTCCCTGTGCAGCTATTTAGAAGTTTCCAATAAATCTGTCCAATGAAATATCTAGCTTCAGGTGCTTTATGTTTGCAGTGCTGCTTCTATTATGCTTTGTGTCTCTGCTTTGCAGGCCTGACTGACTGTGATGACCCTGAGGGGGTTACCCTGAAGCCAGTAGTTTCCGGATCACCTTCCCCGAAGCTCCTGGAAACCTCCAAGACTATGTCTCCCAACCAGAACAGACCTATTTCCTCAGAGACCTGCATGTTAAGCGATGGAGAGCAGGAGCATGAGGAAAATGACACAGACTATGATGCCAGTGATGAGGATAACACGGAGCTGATGTCAGAGAGTGAAGGATGTAAAGTAAGGAAACCAAGCCAAATCATGTGTAGTGGGTCTTCAGTTTATTTCCAGTAGGCAGAGCTCTGAGATCTTCTTTTTCTGCAGTGTGAGCCCAGGGAAACAGCTGAGCCAAGAAAGTGCTCAGCTGGACATTGTGCTTCAGGCTGTTTCTGCAACATGCATGCTGCAGACTTGATGTCCTCAGTCTGTATCAATAGGAGAATAGTTTCTGTGCTCTCTAGTGGCTCCTGCTGTGTTTTCTGACTGAGAACACACCAGCAATGAATCAGAGCAACTAAATGTGTCTCACGTGGTCAAGCATGTTCTTCTACAGTTAGTAAAATCCACGTTTCTGTATACATGGTATACTCTTAAACAACACTGAATATCAATGTCCCCGAGACCACGTTTTTCCAAGCCTTATATACTCTATACCAAAAGGCCATGCGGCAAGTGCAGGCTACAATTGGTTACACTCACAGTCACTCATCCCCCCCCACTATGGTGATTGGCTGCAGGGCACTGTTCACAGACTGTTCATGCGCAGCGGCAACGCCCCTCCTGCAGCCTGGGTCGAGGGCAGAGCGGCTTCTGTTTACTTTCCTTTTGTCTCTGGTGTCTCAGGGAAATCCTTCCGTGTAGCACAGCCGCATCAAGCCCTGGCTTGTTCACAGCACACAGCCAGTAACTCTCCACATTCAGTGGCTTCCGTGCAGCTTCATTATCTCCCATGGTTCTGCCCAGGGATAGGTGAAGGGAACTGCCAACTCTGGCCATGGGTAATGGAGTCCAGACTCCATCCACTTTTTCAGGATGGATAGAAGCTGCAGTTGTTTTGGGTTTGCTGTGGTGGTAAGGAGAAGGCAGATGAAAAACAATTTTTGTAAACTGGATAACCAATAAAAGGCTAATGTATTTGATTTCAGCCTTGCAGATACAGGGCCGACTGTATCCCTGACATTGGCTCTGTTGGTTTCACTGGAATTTGAACAGGTCTTGATTTGGCTCTTTATCTGTGACAAGAATGATGGGATACTAAGGAAGGGTGCATGTCTGCCTCCACTCCCTCCATCCCCTTCCTAGCCATGGCAGGGAGAGCCTGAAGTAATTTCAGCAGGCAGAGACACAGAGCTGCAGGGTGGGAGCTCTGCTGAACTTCAGAAAATGATGGTGAGCCTGAAATTAACTGTGTGGGAGCTGGAGAGCACCAAGTATCCAGAGAGCACAGTAGAATCTGGGCCAAAGGGCTAGTAGGGGAAAGGCAGAAAGCAGAAAAAAAAAGATGGGCTTGAGGAAAGCAGGTTTTGTCAGCCTGCAGAATGACTACGTGGGGACTTGGCTGGAGTTCAACAATGCCTGGTAGGTGCTTTAGGGACGAGAGGCTAGTGATCTAAGCCCATTCCCTTACCATCAGAAAGGCTTATAGAAGCAATGGCATGCAGAACATCCTTACGTCGAGCAGATGGATACCAGGTGGGAAAGCAGCCACTGCTAGAGAGGTGAGTGAGAGGAGAGAGCTGGCAACAGCATGGGGACATTGTCTCTCCCTCATCACTTCCCTTTACATCGCCCATCCTAGGTCAAGTTGCTCCACCAGTTTGACTTTTTTTTTCCTGGTATGTCCTAGCTAAGAGCATGGCTAAACTACTTCTGGCATCAATGGGGAACGCTGGATGCTCCAGCTGAGCACTGTTCTACTATTTCCAGGCTTCCCTGCTGCATTCGTATTGCAGTGGTGACAATGGGAACAAGCCACGGGGAATGGCTTTGCTTTCCCCGATCCCCGAGTCAGCAACATCTTCTGATGGGACTCCTGACAGTGCTGCAGGCTCTCAGAATGCGGATTTCGAAGAGGCCCCAGAGATGAGGTAAGCCAAAGTGTGCGCTTCTCCAATATGTTTTTCATCTCACACTTCTCATCTTGTGAGATTGTTTTCCACGGTCAGTTCTTCAATATATTTATGCAAACTTCTGTACTTTCACCACTTTCTGTATCTCTGGTGACCAGCACTGTGTCAAAGCCAACATCTAAGATTGGCTCTAAGCAACTCAACCAACTCTCACCAACTCTAAGATCAACTCAAAGCCACCTCTAAGATCTTGGGTAGTGGGGCACAGGAGGAGGCAGGACTTAAGAGGAACTTAAAAGCAAGTCCTCTGCTGAACTCTGATACTGATTCACTCTGTAATCTTTGTGGCACCCTTTGGGAACTGTATTGCATGGATCTGAATACAGTATCTGGTTTTGTGTGTGATCTTTGCCAATACCTGTACCTGCAAAGTTATGTTAGGGCAAATATTGACTATTGTAGAGCTGTCTGTAAATTCAGATGCTGCTTCTGTAAACATCAATTATAACTTCTCTGTGTCTGGGCCTTCACTGTAAAATGGAAGCCCAGATAAATCTCTGTTTATAGATGTCTAATTCTATAGATGCCTAATATTTGCATATGGTTTTAAGATCAAAGGGTGGAAAGTACTAGAGAACAGTTATGGGGCTGTAACTGATGGAAAGATGTTTGCTTCGATATGCGTGAGGAAATCTAGCTGTCAGCTTTATCCTAGTTATAACAATAAATAAGGAGTCATAGAAATATAGTTCCAATTCAAAAGCTTCAGCATAGCTTTTACAGTGCAATCTGAGTATACTTACCTACCAGCTGAGTTGGAAAAACCCTTCTTCTAAAAAGAACAGGGAGGTGTAAGATTATTCTCAGGAGACAGCAGTGGTATTTCCACGTGTAACAAGGTACTGCCATCAGTTTAAGGCATGGCCAAGCAATGTTAGGCTTCTACAGCACTATAAAGGTAGCTGCACTCAATACAGACTTATGGCTGGCTTAACATCTCTTGCTGATTCAGAAAGGATGCATGAACAGTGAGAGCCACTCAACTCCGAAAGCAGAGACAGCAGAATTGGATAGTTAAGGCCCAAATTGAAATCCTGTGTTTCAGCTGGAGCTTGACCAGTTCTGTGTGACTCCAGCAGCTGAAAATTTAGTGACAATTAATCACCTTTGTGTATTGTTGGTTTTATGGGTTGCATTTTCTCCTTCATCAGATGGATCTTGCTAAGGAAGTTTGCCTCTCCTTCTGTATCCTCATATATTATTTTGTCCTCAATTTTCTTAAGGTCAAGATCAGGCAGCAGAAGTGAAGAGAAGACATTTAAATCTCAAGGTGGGTACAGGGCATGGTTGCCCTAAAAAGAACATAGGTGACTCATGGATGGCAATGTGAAAATTCAGCTGAAAACTGTCCTGTAACCTTTTTCATTCTTTGATGCACTCAGATGGCTCCTCAGAGACCAGCCACTGGGAAATGTGCTCTGTTGATCCAGTGAAAATGACTCCAGCATGGAGTTATGAATGGCAGGAGCTAGAAGAGTACCTTGGGGCCCTGCAAATGCACAGGAGGAAAAGAAAATGTTCCCCTAACTCATGCTTATACCTTTTAACCCCCAGCATGCTCTCTAATGTCACAAAGATTAGAGAAAAATGAGGCATTTTGCATGAAATGAGAAATGTGCCCACTCATTCCTCCAACACTTGAAGGAGAAAACCTTATCTTGAGCAGCTTCTGAACTGAACCCTTTCAGATCTGAAGTAGATTAATCAGCAGAGCCTATTTTTGCATTGGAAGAAATAGTGAAACCTTGTATGATAGCAAGTCCTTGTGAATTTTCCTTTTACAAAGAGACTTAAGGATCCAGCCTACGCAGGACCTGAGCTCTCTGTCCTTTTAAGTACAAGCCTAAATTCAATGCTGAGTAATGAGGTTTCCTTGTTGCAACTCATTTACCCCAAGTCACATATCCTGGGTTTACGATTACAAATCTCTTCCCCCACTCTATGTGCATATGTCAGTATTGCACACTGAGGCTGGGTAGGAGATGCTTACTGACTTTCCTCTGCTCCCTGCCTTGCGTTGTCACTAGCAATTAGAGTTCTGCAAGACAAAATCTGGTGTCTGGTGCATCTGTGTCAGCCAGTACTTCTAACCTGAAAACCTCAATGACACCGTTGCTGCCCCTTTGCCGTCTGTGGGTTTGTAGCAATAGGAGAGATGGGAATTTGAGAAACAATTGTGCTGATGCAGAAGAAGCAATAAGATCCACTGGTCCCTCAGCTCAGTATTAGTCCTGACAAATAATGGGCATTCCCAATAGGAATGATTCCTTTATTGCTGATATGCAGCTAGGATGCTGGGTGCAACTAGGGAGAACTATTGCTGAGCAAGTAATGTGACATTTTTGATGGATACATTATAGACTAGAAATGAGATATATCATTAAACCATCTTTCTCTCTCTTTTGTTATTGACCTGACCATTCTGCAGGGAAAAAATTCCTGATTTAAGAAAGTTATTCCTTTTTTACTGCTTGGCTATCACATGATTTTATCATCTGTGAAGCCATGTAAGGAATGATTAGTTCTCCGAGTTTTAATAGCTCTTTTTGGAGAGTATTTCAGAATGAGCTGTACTGTGCTATTCCCATTAAGAAAATCAGCCTTTGGTGAGTCTGCCCAGAAAGTGGGCTGACCTACTGCAATTTAGAATGAAACCCCTTGGGGAAAATGAATTCTGGCTTCAAGAGCACAATTCTGCTTTTGGTAACACTCTAGCAATCCTAAGCTTTTCTTTTAATGCCCTCTAAAATATTCCAGCAAAGAGGAGGAAATGTTAATTCTTACCTCTACAAAGACTATTAAATATAGCTATTAAAACCCAGTAGTTCTTTAGTAACTGGGGAAAAGAGGATGTTTACTAAAATCAAAATGGATAGGAACAGAGACAAACCCTTTTGGCAAGAGCAATCTCCATCTCTCTGTTCTTCTCTATCAAACACAGCTGCTCACCAGAATCCAAGGGCTGAGGCCTTTATCGCACAGTAGGTTTGAGTCTGGTGGCCAACAAAGCAATGTCATTTCTGCTGCCAGTGCAATATGGTAGTACGCCATCTGTTTGGAAAGGTGCTATCTTCCTTACTGTTATCATACACGATCTATATCCTTGTCTTATCAGAGGTCCAGACTTTGGAACCCATTTTGCCTCCTATCAAGCATCGCGTTGCTCGTGATGTGAAGTCTGCCAGACGTTTGCGTGAACCTGTGGTCCCATTGCCAAGCCTTCCACTCAGACAGGCCAAGGAGACAAACCATCGTGAGAGGCCTCGCCTTCTGAGTGTCGATGACTTCAAGATCAGCAATGAAAAGGTAATGGCTAAGGACAGGGGTGAGCAGGCTTCCTTTTCAATGACTGTTCAGTGCTTAGCACAAAATGTCACTGAAAATCATAATCTTCCCCTCTTGCGGAGCAGATTCTATTTGGAATACATTTGACAACTACAGAGCAATTACTTGAGTATTTTCCCTGGTGCAGAAGTCACTGGTTGAGAGGCGGTGCTAAGGTTAGGCAAAAAGCATTCTTTATGTGCGGAGGCCGATTTAGAGCAGATCTGAATGGCAGGGCAAGTTACACATCAGTGAACATGTGCACAGTGCATGCTTGGAAGCACAGAAGCAAAGATTATAATGTTGAATGCAAGGAAGGCTGCAGAATAAAATAGAAGACCTTGCTTTTCCTTAGTTACCTTTCTTGCTGTATCTCACAGCCATCTCATTCACAGTTTTTCTATTCAATAAGACCAATGTTCCTCCAACTTGTTTTCACATGACTCCTTTTTTGGACTCTGGGTTCTCAGAGAGCAGCTGAGTCATTCAGAAGCAAGGAAGTGAGAAGCAACTGCAATTACTGGCCATGACTGTTAAGAAACAGCAAATTACCTCTCATTGCTGGTTATTGCAGATGGGTTTTGTTCCCCTGCCATAGCCTGTAGGAACTGAACCACCTGCTCACAGTAAGGTGAGCTCTTAATCTGTCTTGGAGCGCTGCTATGACTCTCTTGGTTCAAGCAGGTCTTCTTGACATAGATTGAGAAACAGCATCTTGGGCCAGTAGAAGGTTATGGCAATGGAGTGTTACATATCACTAGCTGTAATTGTCTGCCAAGGTGAGGGAAGGAGGAATTCTTCTGAAACTATTGAGATGTATATGGAGCTGCAGTAAAGAAGATGACACGCTACCACTGTGTTCCTGATGAGGTGTTGTGTGTGGTTTGTGCATCTTTTTTCATGTGCTATGATTTATTTCCATTGCAACTAGATCCGCGTTGTCTTGTGCAAGTCAGCTTACAATAAAATGAGAGAGAGGAAGATTGTGCTTAGGGAGAGGGAGGAAGAGACAGAAAAGCCCTTGCAGCTCCCTGCACTGAACACTGACCCCAGGGATGCAGCCAACAAAAGTAAGTGGTTGCAATAGTTGTGAGCCTTTTTGTTTGCTTGCTTGCTACTTACTACATAGTGTTGCAAATGTCTATGAAATTGGACTGGAAGGCTGTTAAACTTGCATCTGAGTGGAAGCTTACACAGGACTTATTTCCACTTTTCAAAGAAAAATACAGAGGCATGATGTGTCTTGCTCCCGGCCCATACTGAGTCAGTCACAGTAAATCACTTTCCCCACTTCTCCTATGAAGTCTTTCAGACTGGATAATTCTGTCTTGCAAACTACACTGGGGATTCAGACTCTCTAATTGAGAGTAGCCTCCAGGAAAGGTGAATGGGTGAGTCCAAAAGAAGGCTTTTCAACCAAGGTGCCCCTGGAAGAAACAAAATCAAACTGTATCTAATTAAAACACAAAATATCTTGCTCACATGATAGGACAGATTATCCTGCTCACCCCACTCCTTGCTGAGGAGCTCACACTATAGAGCTGTGCTGGAGCCCTTAGCCAGAGCTTGCGTTTCACCCACATGAGCAAGCAGCATTGCTGACTTAATTGCAGCTGACAGACTCTGATTGTACAGCTGCACGCACTACCTTGAGCACAGCAGCAGCAAACTTAAGTGTCAGCACTCAGCCCAAGGGCATCAGACAAGGTTCTCTGCTCTTTTTCTTGCTATTATTTTGTGAAGTACTAGTGAGGAGTGCTGAGGTGGGAACCTCTAGAATGTAACTTCCCTATCCAGCCTCTGAAACAAGAAAGCAAAAGAAAAGCAGCACTGAGTTTTCCTCATTTCTTACGGAAAGCATCACCACATTGTGTGATCATTGTCTGGGATAACAAAGAGATGTTACCCAGCTCCAGCAAGACTTCTAGCCCTTTCCAAGCCCCCTGTTGAGGGATAGTCCACCCTGTTCAGATGTTTCCTCTTAACAAGATCCTTTTTGGTCTCTGCAGGCTTTGGCCCACCACCTGTCAATGGGACAGCTCCCAGCATGCGCAATACAGGCAAAGAGAGCACTGGTACTGCTTTGAGGAAGCGGTTCAACAGGCCCGCACTGCCCAGCATGCCTGTCATCAACAAGAACAGCAGCGTCCCACGCAACTCCTCAGGTGAGCCTGCTCCCCTGCAGCCCCCACACCAGTACGTAGCACAAGGAGCACAAACTGCCTCACTCCTCAACCACAGGTAAGATCTCAGGTCCAAAGCCTGTTCAGAGGACTGAGAGCAAACCTCCTTTGGATCCATTCCAGCTCAGTGATACTGGAGCAGTTGGTGCTTACAGATCCACTGGGAAGTTGAGCTGCATGAAGTAGGGGTAAAGCCTTAAGCTATAGCTTTTGCCAGTACTGATAGTCCAAAACATAACACTGGTGCTGGGAAGCAGCTGTAACTGCAGGACTGAGCTCCAGTACTGTCTGGCAGGGTGTGCTCACCATGCACATATGTGTACCACCATGGTCAGTTAGCCTGTGCTGCTGTCTGGCTCTGCAGCCAGTTTTTCTACTATCGCAGCAAGGGCTGCCTCTTCATGGAAATTAGAGAAGTGATACATTCATTCTATTGCATCTAGAAGTGCTTAACGACTTGTAGCATCTCTCATCCCACTGCCTGCAATGCAAACTGGGAACAAGCAGTGCCTGTATTTCCGACTGTATTTTGGTCAGCCCACCCAAATACAGTGGCTCTCTGTAGCAGAAGACGTACATGAGAGGTTACTGGTGCTCCCAGGCTGCTCACTCCCTGCAGCAAATATGCAGCAGATAGTGAGCATACTGATTCTCAGCTCTCCTTTGTGGGTGGCCTACCTTGTGTTATGATCCTGAGCACCAAGAGTTAGGAAAAAGGGAACTAAGAATGATATTTTGAATGCTCCTTCCTAGTGATGCTACTCCAGTTTTCAAAACTGATCAGAACTAGCCTGACATGGCTCTCCGTTCACCTCGAATATAGTTGTGTATATGCACATACTTGTGCATATGTACATATGTCACTGATGTCAGTGATAGTAGTATTGGTAACATCCAAATTAGTACCCATCTGAATATTTTTGATTTTACAGTTCCTCCATACTTCATAGAACACGTAAGGTAGCATAAAAACACTACAGAGTCCATAGTAGTGCCTAGATTCTATGTAATATTTATACTCAGTACTTTTAGACAGCTCAGATGTTTACGTCTACACTTTAGGAAATGAGCTTTTGCAGGCAATGCATGAAGTTTTTGACCTACAATGCTTTTGATGATAAATAGGTTTCATAACAAATGCATTTGTCATCTGAATGTTCTTATACCTGGTATATTTATCATCAAGAAACTGTATTTGCCAACAATTTGCATCTATATTTACATATTTTTATTCTCAGTTCACATTTGGAAGGCTTTTTTTTTGTCACAACTATCAAGACTAGGAATTGCCTTTTTCCACAAGAGAAAGCTTAGGCATTGCATAGTTTGCAAACAAATACATTTGATGACAAATAAATTTCACCTCAGCATCTTCAAAATACAGCCAATGGGTACCTCTGAAATAGTAAATATTCCTCATGCTCGGAAAATAGTGAAATCCATAAACTACTACTTTCCCAATGGTATGCTAAAATGTATGTGCACTTAGCTGCCTGCTGTCCAGAATAGTTGAGATAAATGGGAACAGAGGTGCTGTCAGGCTCAGCAGGTCATGTATCACTATTCCCTGGCACTTGCTCCTTGTGGATTTGACCAAGCCCAGCAGGACTTGGTTGTTCAGGCTTGGTGCTCGCTGGGGACAGCTGGAGATGTTTCCTCAGAAAGTTACAGGGTCCCTCTGTCCTCACTGCCTCAGGTCACAGCAGGTGATACAGGGAGGTATGTGCACATCTCAGGAGCTTACTCCTGGGGTAGCAAGTCCTGCTGAGCAGCACTGGCTCCTGGTGAGTGTAAGCCCTGCAGCACTATCAATCTGCAAGCTGGCTGTGGTACCCATCCAGATGTGGGAGCTGGCTCAGTGTGTGCAATTTTCAGGTTCACACAAGGAGCTGATGCCCAACTGGGGATGAATGTGAGATGGTTGGGTGCTGGAAAAATGAACCAGACAGCAGGGAAGCCACTGAATCAATGCCAGTTTGCACGCATATGTAATCTTGGCTGGGGACTGGGTTGCCATCTGCTCGGTGGCAGGGTGCCTCACCCTGGGGTACGCAATGCTGATGTCTGACACTCTCCTTACAGTGAACTCACTGTCGCCCATTGCTCTGGACTCCTCCAAGGGGAGAGATGAGCCAGAGTGCGGGGACGCCCGGGAAGCCAAACCCTACCCTAATGCACAGCAGGTGCTGCTCAATGCTCTCACATGGCTCAGCAGCGATGACTGGTAAGAAAGCCCCCTGTTCAGTCTTTCTCCCTCTCAGTGTAAAGGTAAGTTAGAACCTTTTTTCTAGTGCCTCTGAGCCCAGACATCCCAGATGTCCCAAGGGAACTACTGAAACCACTCCAAAGTAATCACAATATAAAGATGTGAGAGCAGCCTTTTATTTGCCTTGGTCCATAGCAGTCTTAGAGCCACAGCAGGTCCCTGCTGTTTCCTAGGTTGGTTTTTTGCTCCACGTAGCTGCAAATGAAACCTTCAGGGAAGAGAGAAAGTTGACAACAAGATGATTTGCTGGCTGAAGCCAGAAGCAGGATGGAAGTGGTCTTGAGTTTACAGATTTGGGTGCCTCAGGTCACTGGCCCGGGTGGGACTGAGTAAGGATTTATCTCTGGTCCTCCCGCAGCTAAGTTCCAGAAGCACCTATGGGGAGTTCCTATTTCTGAGAAATGGACTGAGATGTGGTACGGAGTTTCTCAGCCTGTCATTTCCCCTGAAAGCCTTGTGGCAGAAGACAAGTAAAAAGAAAAAAAAAATCCTTCAGGAATCTTGCACTTTTAGAATGAAACTTTTTCTTCTTCACTGCTTAATATGGGCCAAAGATGTTTTTGTTGATAATCACAGTGTGTCCTGAAATTGAACACAGACAGGAGGAGACTCAGCAAATTTCAGGTGATATTGGTTTTCCCTTTGATTTCTGAGTCAGCATATGTGCACTAAGGCTCCATTCACACTGGGATAACCATGAAAAGTCTTCCATGATGCACCTCCTTGTGCAATATCACTTTGTTTTGCCCCTCTCTCCTTTCTCTTTCCCACTCCTGTTTGATGCCCTGTGAGGTGCAGGGAGCTGCTGCAGGGTCTGGGTTACACTCAGGGACCCCAGTGGGGGTGGATGCCCAGCCCTGCCCTGCCGCCCTGGTGAACCAGTGACTGTAACATGTCTTCATGTAGCTCAGGTCCTTCACTAAGAAAATGCTGAAAGAGGTGGGTTTTTACTACTTTTAAATAACATGTTGCTGTTGTAGGTGTTATTTTAAGTAGGGATTTTCTGGAAAATCCAGCTTTTTGTCTATTCTTGCCCAGGTATGGAGTATTTTATGACATGCTGTCTTTTTTGGGGGAGGGGAGGGCGAGGCTGTGGGGAACAAGACTAAATTGTAGAGTGCAAACTCAAGCTATGGAGTGGCAGTGAAGGCTCTCCCTCCTGCATTGCCCTATGGGGATGGCGAAGAGGGAAAACGCCCCAGTAACAGCCAGACGGGACTGTTTCTCAGACACAGGGTACAGGGAGGATGCAAGAAACAGAAACATGGCACAGTCTTCCAGCTTCTAGGAAGCAGTGACATAGAGACTTTGTGTGCCAGTGATTTCAGGAAGGGTGTCTTGTTTAACAGCTGCAAATTAACCCAGCCATTCTGAAACCATCTATTTGCCTTTTGCATTTATGTGTGCTTTTGAACACGACCGCATCCTGTAGCAACGAGTCCACAATTTAATTAAGTGCTGTATAAGAAGCACCTCCCTGTGCTTGTTTGAGCTGACAACCTGGTAATTTTAGAGGGTGCTGCCAAGTTCTTGGGTGGTGAGAAAAGTCGATCTTTTTGGTAATTGCCTTTCAGGGAGGAGAAAGTGAAGGGACTCACCAGCATCAGACGCCTGGCTGTCTCCCACTCAGAAGTCCTTCTTTCTAAACTTCATGATGTTTCCTTGGTAGTTATCAAAGAGGTAAGAATGTTATGTTCGATTGTGTCCTATGCACCTCGTACATGAGAGCATAGAGTTGATACGTGCTTCTTCATTTACGTGGGTGTCTGCCTTCATCACTATTTTATTCACTGTTTTTCTAAGGGCTATGTCACCTATCTATATGATCTGTCTGCACAATATAGCTGTATTTACAGGCATGCAGGGCTTCTGTGTCTCTTCTCTTTGAGGTAGGTGTCATTCTCATGCAATATACAAATACAGAAACTGCAGGTGATTTGCCACAGCCCAAGTCTCTGCCAAGCTGTAATTAAACACTGCAGCTTTTGCCTCCCAGCTTCCTCCCACTTCTTCCTCCTCCTCAGCAACCTGGGTGAGTGACTGCAGGTATTTATTTTCCTGTGTTTCCTGATGATGTTTTTTCCTCCTTCCTTTCTGCTTGCTTTTTGGCAATTTGCCCTTTCCACTAAACTGCTGACTCTGTGTGCCTGTGGAATTTTGCACAGCAGCAACTGGGTGCTTAGACCAGCCTGGCTGTGGGGTGAGCAAGGCAGTCACACACAGCTTCACTGTCTCATCTCTCAGTGAACACAGAGGTCTCACCCTAAGCTAATTAATAACATCTGTGGCTGTATTTCCAACTTGGCACTTAGCAGCCAGTTCAGGCCACAGACTTGTACTCTTACTGCATGATTGCCAAATATATTAAATTTTCCTTTGCTTGCAGAAGACAGTAGGACAGCTTATTTCCATGAAAGCAACTCCTCCTCTCCAATATTTAATGACATTGGAAGCTTGAATGTTCCTTGTGTTGTTGGACTCTTTAAACCCTTCTGTTTAGATATGCAGGACTCAGATTCTACCCCTGTGAGATCTGGCTTAGGGCAAGAAGCCCTTTCAGCTTAGCTCATCTGATTTTTATATCACTTTTATATTTCTGAGGAAATTTCCTCCTCTCTCTTCTACGATCATGCACAGAGACATCTTTCAGCTTTTGTTTCACTCCAGTCCCAGATTTTGCTTTCACAAGCACTTCTAGCACTTATATGGTTTTCTTTTATTAAGAGGCACAACTAATTCTGGCAGAAAGAAATACTGGTCTGTCCTTCAAAGTATTTTTCAAATGAAGCACGTGACTCTCAGTTATTTCTTCCTTACCCTTATGGGAGAGACTTTTGGAAGCAAGGGTCACCCAAGAACAGCCCTGAATGCTGCAAAACCCCATGGGTTGCAGCTGTAATTATATGTGACCTCCAAAATGCTTGAGTACCTTGAGTTCAACAGCTGGGGTTCTCCTGACCAGGCAGAGCAGTAGATGGACTTCAAGTCCATGCTGCATATTAGCCTGATTGTACACTTGAGCCTGCATTTTCAGTTTCCTCGTTGAGTGCTCAAACTGCCAGTGCTGCGATTTTGGACAGGAAGAAAGTACTACTTTTCCTCTGTCTTGTCTTTATGAATTGTACCTTTATAGTTTAAAAACAGCCATTGCCTTTATTTTTTTTTAAGGTCTAAAATCAAAGCAGTGCACATTATGGGTTGAGTAGCACACTTAGTTCTAGATTAAACAATATTTTTAGGCCTTCAGTCTCATTAAAATTGTATAAGTGGGCCTGAGAGAGAAGAAGTTGGCGTCAGAGTAAGTGTGTTCCTGTACTTGTGGTCCTCTGCTCTTACTGTGCTCTTATATTCCATCTGGACACAGTGAGAAGTCATGTTGTTTCATGGGACTTTCACCTGGAGAATTGATTTTCTCTACAGGGTGGTTCTTACATTTCCCCTCATGACTTCCCCAGGTGAACAATCTCCGCTCAAAGGTGTGTTGCTGTGCAATCAACACTCTTGGAGATCTCTTCAGGACCATGAAGAAGGACATGGACCACAAGGTGGATGAGATTGCTCGGGTCTTGCTGCAGAAGATGGGGGACTCCAACGACTTCATTCAGACAGCAGCCAATGAAGCCCTGGGGCTCATGGCGGGGAGTGTGACTCCTGCACGAGCAATGACTGCTCTCATGGCCAGTGGAGTCCAGTACGTCATTCTTTTCTTAGTGCTATCCTTCACCTTGAATTGTGTCGGTAGAGGGAAGGGATGGGAGGCAGAAGGGAATTGATGGGAGGGAAGGGTCCTGTCTCCTGCATCTTCTGTGAACTCGGTGATTAGATTCTCTGATCATAAACCTCTCTCCCTTCCTCTTGCATCTACTTCTGCCCTCCTGCAGCCTATTTGTTCCCACAATATGTCAATGCTGGTGAGATGTGGTGAATGATGGGGAAGCAAAAGTTCCTGCAATGCGTGGTGGTATAGTCTTGTGGCTTTGCAGGAAGAGGGACAATAGCTATTCTAGCAGTGAGTGCCTTTTGATATTTCACAACGCTAACCACAGAGGCACTGAGAAAAGCCATGCATCATCATTATGCCATTAACTTGAGAAATAAGGAGGCTAATTGCTAACACATGGAGCACACTGGGGAGAACGTGCTGGGTGCGGCTCAGCAGGCACAGCTCCTACTAAGTGGGCTCTGTCTGACCGTCATGTCCTTAGATCTCTACTTTCTATTCAAATTGATGTTGCAAGTCAGCCTTGAGATAGTGAGCAGCTTTATAGGTGCCTTCACAGGCTGACTCCCATAGGATAACTGAAGCAAATGCTGCCTTAAATCATAGAATCACAGAGTACCAGATTGGAAGGGACCACCTGGACCATCTGGTCCAACCTTACTTGGCAGAAGTGCAGTCTAGACAATGTGGCTCAGCACCCTGTCCAGCTGAAACTCACTTCCCTGGGGAGATTATTCCAATGACTGATTGTTCTCATTGTGAAAAATTTCCCTCTGCAGATTTGGAGATAAACAGGTGGAATAAGCCCCAGGACTGCTACAGTTCTGTTTGTGTAGTGGAGCCCTCTGATGAGTCAGTAAAAATTGTCTTTCATTTCCCTCTTTCCTAGACTAAATTTCAGGAAAGAAATTAAGTATCAAATAGTCCAGGGAGGTAGAATTCCTTCCTCTTACTTGCAGGTAGCCTCTCTGTACAATGCCAATTTTGTGTTTATCTGAGGACAAATCACCTACAGGTGGCTAAAATGGCAGTGAGAACTTGTGTGTCCTTTCCCTAGCAATGACAGGGACCATGCTGTGACCGAGGCCTGTGCTTCTGGCCCTCTTTTTCCCCCTACCCCAGTCTTTGTTGCCTTGTTTGCAGACACCGCAATGTCCTGGTGCGCAAGACTGCAGCCGAACACCTACTGACTGCGATGGAGCGAACTGGAGCCAATAAACTCCTCTCGGGCATAGTTACCAGTACTGAGGTGCTGGTGCACACGCTGGTGAATCTTGCTCTGGACTGTCATCAGGACACAAGGTGATGATCTTCATTTCACCTCCTAAAATTTGAAAACTGTTTGATGCCTGGCTATAAATTATAAAACCACAAAAGAGTGGAAGGTAAAATTTAAAAAGTTACTTCACAGTGTGGATAACGTCTGGGGAGATGACTGTACTGAGTAAGATGAGGTTGTCCAGCAAGAGAGGCCATTGACAAATTCCTGTGACTTGAATGATTCTTTATTCAGATCAGCTGAGCTCAGATTAGGCAGTCAAATAATTCTGTTTCACCTTACGTGTGCAATGTAAAGCTGAAGCATTGGCCACTGTTCGTCACTGAATGGTCCCAAACATCTATTTCTGGGAAGGTTAAGACTGTCCTAGAAAAAATCCAGCTGTTTTCAAGTGATATATTCAATCATTCTAAATCCCTTCTGCAGATTTAATTGCCTATTGTAGTCACAAATTTTTCTTCCCAATCATTGTATAATGTTGTTGGCTGTGGCTGAATGACGTCCAAATTTCCTCTTCACAGTAGCTGAAGTTTCATAGTAGCAAAACCAAAACAACTAACCAAAAACCAAACCAAACCATTAGTCTGATTATTAATTATATTCCCATTAATAGATGTGAAGAACACATGATCAATTAGCTGCCCATGTGCATACATGTCGTATAGAATAATAAATAGTAAGCATGAGGTCATCTGTCCTAGATTCTCTGTCAGTTAAGGGGAAGTAAATTATTGTGCAATGGCAGCAAGACACTGCAAATAAGCCATGACATCCAAGCAGGAGGTGGTCTTCACTTGTCCCATGGGATCTTCCGCTTCCACAGAAGCATACCCTCAGTTTCAGAGTGAAATTGTATTTTCCTGTTACCCTATGTTCTCCTCTTGTGTTCAGCTGGTAGCATTGTGCAGTTGCAGTAAGAGGAGGTAAATCTCTTTGCTGAAGAGGTAATACCTCCTCATGCAGGTATTACACATGATGAGTTTAAAATATCAGTTTATTAACGCTTTTCCTTCCTTTATTCACAAGGCCAGGGAGAAAAGACAGTAGTAGTCTGTATTAATTTCTCTTTTTCCTATGTTAGATATTATGGACGGAAGATGCTGAATTTATTGATGAGTCATCCAAAATTTGATAGTTATTTGAAAAAGTCTGCCCCCTCACGGGACTTGGAAGCTGTTATGGCAATGATTAAGCGGAAGGTAAGTGCTTGGCAGGAGAAATGTCTTCTTTATGCTAGTACTGAGATTGCTAATATGAGATTAAACATATATAATCTTTCTTTACCTCACTCTTCTTCTGCTGAATCATTTTGCTCCTGGGAATGAGCTGTTGATCCTTAGCCTGTTTATCTTCAGACAGTGAATGAACTAGTATAGTTAGAAAGAAAGTGGGTGTATTTTGAATATCAGCCACAAACAGGAAAGGAAAGTAGGAGAAAATGGTTCTACCATCAAGCATTAAAAAAACCCAATGCTACTCCCCACACCCCCCAATAAAGCAAGGAAGGGAGAATAGTGCTTCTGAAGGTAATAGAGTCTTTGCAACAGATGAAGTATTAGTGCCAAAAAAATTTCCAAATATACAAAAGATGCACAAGGCAATCATAATTAGTACGCATATTGTGTGTATTCTGGGAACACTGCCCTGCTGTTATGCTCTCTGAAGCCGGAGGAAGCTTCATGAATTCAGCATCCCATGGAAAATCATCCCTATTTTTTTTCATTCCTTTTCATTTACATTCTAGACAGGCATGTGCCTTTGTCGGGGATAGGGAGAATGAGCGTAAACCAAATTAACTCCCAACACAATGGGCCACCCTCCAGAAAGTCCAAATGTTTCCCACCAGTTTGTTTCCTTAACAGTTTGCATTATTCTTGTGCACAAGACTAATGAATTCTGGATTTTGTATTGCTGCCCATTATGGTAGCACCTATAACCTACCTTATGTTATTGAAAACAAATAGTAGACATCACTGGATCTCTGGCCCATCTCCCTCTCTAAGTTAGGAAATGTTTTCCTAAGCCTTTCTTGGTAGCAGTGATCCTTCCTGGTTATAATTTGTGTTTTAAACAAATAATTTCCTCTTTTATCTTCTATAGATTCATGTTTTTTTATATATTTGTGTAGGGGACAGAAGACCATGAATGTGAACCTCCTTCTGCCAAGGAGTCTGAGGAATCTCCTTCTGACAAGGAGTCTAAGGAACCTCCTTCTGCCAAGGAGTCTAAGGAACCTCCTTCTGCCAAGGAATCTAAGGAATCTCCTTCTGCCAAGGAGTCTAAGGAACCTCCTTCTGCCAAGGAGTCTAAGGAACCTCCTTCTGCCAAGGAGTCTAAGGAACCTCCTTCTGCCAAGGAGTCTAAGAAACCTCCTTCTGCCAAGGAGTCTAAGAAAAATGGCTTGATGATGCCCCAGGACAACTTGCCTTCTAATGAAGGGTACTGAGCACTTCTGTTATATCTGACAAAGCACATGACAAGCTTTGCATGTCTCTTCCTCAAAAAAATCTTTCTGGTGGAGACAAGGGGTACCAGAGATTGTTTCCTTGCCCCACAAATATTTCGTGATCAAAAATGTCTACTTCTACATTAGGCTGAACACAAGTTCTCTGGAGGGTTTTCCACAAAAATTGAGAGAGAGGAAGAGACACCCACCAGTTTTAGTTCAGAAAATCCAGTGCGGTGGCGAGGACAGTGTTGTGGAGGCTGCGAGAGGGCCATTTCTCTGCTGTTTGGTTTGGGACAAGTAATTTCAATCAGGGTATTATTATCTCAGTGGAGTCTTTTTGAGATGGGTGATTTGATGAGAAGTCCCATTCTAGAACCAAGATGCCATTCCCAAAAATAGCACTTCCTATGCATTTTGTTTGGCCTGTCTGAGTCATTGCTTTCTGACTCAAAAACAGTACTGGTAGTTCTGGTCAAGAGACATATCAATGTGGACTCTGTAGCTATTCATGTCATTGAGACCCATTATTGGTTGGTTGATGGACAGCATATTTTTTTCCCTTGTGCCTCAGTCAGCATTCAAGATAGGAGTTTGGTCCTTGCTGTCTCCCCATGCTGGTGAGAGAGCTACCTGTACCTGCCCTTCTCTGATAACAGAGTGGATTTATTTAGCTCTGTTGTGCTCAGCAGTGGCAGGAAGATCACCGCACACCTCAGTAGTGGGGTTAGGAGCTTCTCGTGCTCATGGCAGAGAGAGGCTGATCCAAGAGAATTGTTCCCATTGGGTTTGTCAAGCTGTGGATCCAGCTGCTAAGGAAGCAATAATGTGAGCGCAGTAGCGGGATGGCTGGCTTCAGTTTTTGCCTCTGTTACTGATCCTCTGGATCCCTTCAGTTATGCCCCTTGATCTGTCTGGGTAGGATTCATCTGCTCAGATGCATCTGAGCTATTTATCCAGATTCCCATACCTGTTGTAGAGGCACTTCTCCAGGACAATTAATTTCCTTATAATACAGACACCTGCCATAAGATGAGGCATTTAGACTTTGTAGTGCCTACTTTTCCACACATAGGGAAGCTGGATGAGTACCTGGGAAGACACCTGAAGATAAATGAGATGCATCCCATCCTTGGTGCCTTGGTTTTCCTCAGTAAGCACTAGTGATAATGTTAAGTCCAGATTGTCTCCTGTAATGATTGTCATGAGATCAAAGCTGCTTTTCAGATAAAGATCTAGCTGAAATCACATCATTAGGAAGTCTTCTCAAGTTGCATTCCTCACAATTAACCAAAGGGAGATATTATCACCAAAAGGTCTAACTTTGTTTTTATTTTCCATTTTAAGGTCTGTCTCTTATGTACCCATGCCACCCTCTCAGACAGCCCGTCAGACAGTCCGTCAGACAGTCCGCCAGACAGTCCGCCAGACAGCCTGCCAGACAGCCTGCCAGACAGCCCGCCAGACAGTCCGTCAGACAGTCCGTCAGACAGTCCGTCAGACAGCCCGTCAGACAGCCCGTCGCCCATCACAGGAAGAGACTGAACAGCGCCAGGAGCTTTGCAAGCTCCTGACAGCTAAGGACTTTCAGACAAGAATGGAGGGAGTGCTGCTCCTCCTTGACCACTGCAAAAACAACCCCCAGCTCATCTCCACTAACATTTCCCAGGTAGGTAGGGCATCTCCATCGCTCCTTTCCTGTTAGGTCCCTTCCCAAGCCTGTACCAGTAAAGTTAAAACAGTGCGTCTTATGTTACCTACTAGCTGTCTGGGACAGGCTGGTCTCTTCTCACCCCAAATAATTTCATTCAACTCCAGGCATCAGGGCAAGCAATTTCAGTCCAACTGTATTTCTCTGGTAGGTGTCTCTTGGTGCTGTTCATGAGACAGAATTTCCTGTTGCTGTAGCTTTTGCTGTATCTTACTACCAGTTAGGTTAAAACAAAGGAAATACAGCCACTGAAAGGCTGGAAATTATTCCCTAGAAGAGAAATCAGTTGGGGTGGAGGAGAAGTATCAGGATGCATTGATTAAAAAAACCAAAAATTAAAGGATACTCCTGTAAACTTTCTCTTCTATTGCAGACACAACTCTGCCTATTTACTTCTATCCTCATCCCTTTCCTGATTGGGACCATTCTCACCCTTCCTGTGGGCCCTTTTTTCCCTTTGGAAAGAGGAAGACAATGGCTAGAGACAGATCTCTTCCTTTTCCTCCCAGCAGCTGTTTTTTTTCCCCTTTTCCAGCAAATGGTGCCTGATAATGTGGCTGTCAAGGGACTGAACCTGCTCTAATGAGAACTACACAACACATTAAACTTCAGAAGTCTACCTGTTAGCTAGACAAATGGTCTGGGTACTGAAGAGTTCATCAGAGCCCTGCACTCCTCCAGATGCAGGTTCTGAGACAGATAAAAACAAAACTTGGATCACATCCAGCCACAGTTTTGGCAAAATCAATACTGCCCTCAGTACTTGAGGCAACTTTATGGAAAAATGGGTATCATAAATACCTGTTTTCATACCTCTGCACCAAAGATATTGCATTATTAAAATGGGATTAATTTAATGATTTGTAGCGATGATTTATGTAAATAATAATGTAAATAATATAGAGAGAAACACCATATGAACTATCCTGTCTGCACTCAAACCTCTTAATAAAATATGAAGATCTTTCCAACCACCATTAGGTGCAACCACTACAGTGAGTAGCCCATAAGAAAACAGTGAAATTGTGCTAGTAAGTGCTGACCTAACAGAAAACATTATATTTTACATTTCTGGGTGCTTGTTTCTACATCTCTCCTTGAAACAAGAACATTTTAATCCAGATTTCCTGTCCTTTGTTTTCTTAACAGATTTTTGACTCTTTTGTCCTGAGACTTCAGGATTGCAACAAGAAAGTGAACCAGCAGGCGCTGGAGGCACTGGCTTTGATGACACCCATACTTGGAGATGCCTTATACCCAGTCCTGACCTCTCTGATAGCAGCAGTCACTGCGAACCTGAACTCAAAGCACTTGGGGATTTATGCTGCAGCTGTGAAGGTGCTGGAAGCATGCATTGATCACCTAGGTAAGGCTGACCTCTGACACTGACTCTCCCCAGCTGCGGCTCCTCCATCTCAGAGCCAAGTGAGTGCTAAGTCTGTGGATGGCTGTTGTTGTCTGTGGGAACATCCAGCTGCTGCAAGATGTGTATGAAGTCCTGCCTGCATTCTTTTTATTCCAATCGGTTGTATCATGTTGGGATGTGTAGCTGAATGGACACTGCTTATCACCTGGGTCATAGATCTGATTATTACAGAGAGGACATTCTAGGGATTATTTTAAGTTTCCACTATAAGAGCATGAGGGAAGTGACTAGCATCTGTCATGACTGTTTTTCCTGGGAAACTGCATGCATTTTGTTTTTATTGAATTGGATTTCTAATATGTGCACTCTGTTAAGTTTACAACCACTAAAACAAGATGAAAGGAATGTGCTTTTTCCTTGAAACACATAGGGGGAAGTGTGGTGGAGGCTCTTTGCTCTTGCTGGGCTTCTTTCCCACTTCTTTAGAATAAACAAGTATAAATCAAGATAAATCAAGCTGTAAATGATGGCTTATTCCAAACGTTGTTCTGCATGGGGCAAGATTGCTATAGCCAAGGTCTGCTGTAAATTCTCTTGCCACACAGACTTATGTCAGCTGTGAAAATGCAGCACTGGGTGAATATGCCTGAAAAATTCAGTGTTGAAGAGGCAGGTGTTAAAGTGAAATTAACAAGTTCTCCACATCAGCTGCTTTGCAAACTCAGTGAATCTGCTGACCTGCTGCCTTTCTGTATTCCAAGTATTGGGTTGTTCCTAATCATGAAGCAGGAGAGGAGGGTGAGACCTTTACTGCTCTTGGCCCTTACTGATTTTTTTGTGGTGCGTGGGAGAAGGTGTGGGAAAAGTTGCAGAATCCTGCTAAGAGAGGATGTGGCAAATAGATCCCTTCAGGGTTTTGTATGAAGCTTTCCGTCATTCCCCTCTCACCAATTCTAAGAGGTCACTGTAAATTTTCCATGCTGGCAGATGCTAGAACAGGAGCAAGGTGCATCTGTCTCTTATCACAGTGGCTTTACTCAGAGACAGGTTCTCAAGCAAACAAGGTGGGATATATATTTTTTGTTCTGCTCATTTTTGTGGACATTTGTAAAAGTTCAAACAGGTAACTGAATCACAGATATTTCAAAATTCAAGACCCTAGGGCTTTACTGGGGGAAGGAAGGCTCTACTGGAAAAATGCATGAGCAAAACCATACCATATGCTATAAAGTGACAAAACCACCCCAGAACGCTAAAGGATTGTTCAATGCTCCTAGCAAAGAGTAAGAGAGCACAACCTCTTGCCCCATTGCTCCTATGAGTTTAATAGCTAAGAGCCCAGCTATTGCACCGAGGCTCTGTGTTGACATGCCTCATATTCTGAGCTTTAGGTGAGACTTCCTCATCTGCCACCTTTAATGATCCATGCAAAAATGCAAGCTGGTTAGAAAATTGTTTGATCACTTGATGTGAAACAAAAAAACCCCAAATGACATACAAACAAATAAAGAACATAAAACACCCCCCCCCATCTGTTAGACCAAAATTCTACCTAAAACCAAACTAATTTGCTTCCCAATAGTGCCTGAATAGTTTGTTTACCTTAACCCTGGCATTGGTTTGGATGTCCCCAGCTGAAGACCACACACATTCATTAGCTGTGACCTGGGACCATAATCCCACTCAAGGGAGCCACCTTGTAGGTGGAGGTGAATCAGCAAATCAAGCTCAACTGCAATGGGACCAAGACATCTTGCTGTCTCCTCTGACATCTGTCCTGCCCTGTTCTCTGTCATGAAAGAAATGCCCTTCAGATGGCCACTGCCTGACACCAGGGCATGGAGTCAGACCAGCAGCCCCAGATGGTTCCCAGAGGAACCATCACTCTGAGAGAGGGGAGGGGGAATTTCCCTGTAGTTGTCAACATAGCAAAGAGGGGAACGCAGTGAAAATGAGAGTGCGGAGAAGCAGATTCCTCTGCTCAATACAGCAACTGCGGGGCTGCCTGTCCTGTGGCCAGCAGGTTTAGCTGATACGTAGTACAGGGAATTAAAGCTGGGTTAGTAAGAACCAGACTGCCTGTTGCCTTGTTTTCTCTAGTAGCTATTAAAAGCTCCTCTGTCTTTAGGTCTCTCAAGGCAGCAAAAGTAACTGCTGGGTGAATTTGTTATTTACTTGAGCTTTAATGTTTCAAAATGTACCGAGCATTTGAAACTCTCAAAGTGAAAGTTGAATACTGCTAACATACTTATCTTCCTACAAAAACAAGAAAACAAGCAGCTCCCCCTCACCCATCCCAAACCCAAGTGTTCCCCTGAAAATCTATGTAGATACCAATATTAATGACAAATTAACATTTTGTGCTTCCACAAGACCTCCAGATCTTTTTTCAAAGCAGCAGCTGTAAGGTAACTCCCTGGGGAGGAAGAGCAAATGTGAAACAGCATCTGACAATACTGCAAGAGGGTGGGACAAAAAGTGAAGTGTCTGTTTGAAAAGATGAATGAGAAGAGTGTAATTACCAAAGCAGAAGCTTAATTAGCGTAGCAGAACGGATTCATTACTGCACACTCACAAGGAGATTGTTAGGGACTACCTTTTTTATATCTCAGGCAAAACGGAGCACTTAATAGCACAGTACTACTTAAAACCCCTTTGGGATTTGACTCTGTAGTGGTTCACAAAGAAGCAGGTTGCTTACTCTACCTATTGGTGCCACTCCCGGTGACACTGCGAGGTATCGTAGTGCATCCCACAAACATTCTACCTCCAAGAAAAGCTTTGCTTGGCTTATCAAAGCAGTGAGACTGGAGGCTTGCAGACCAATTCAGGCAGCAGTTTATTAATTAAAACAAGACCTCAAATCCAAAACAGGCAGCACAGGAGACGTTAAAATATATATGGCAGTCAAGTATTGGGAAATCAGGTTGTTTTTCAGTCTCTCTACCGAGATCTGATTTCAGAGATAGTATAAGAGCACCTGAGAGTGGATGGTGTTGGCAATGAGCAGCAATTATCTCTTGTAAGAGTAACTTGGAGTGTTGTCCATAGATCCCAACAGGTAGTTTAAAGATTTAACACCAGCTTATCCTTAAAGTGTGAATGGATGCGTGGACTCTTGAGCCTTCTCATCCTTTTCCTTAGACAAGGGAGGAGGTCACTTCTGCAAAGCTCCAGGATGCAAAACATTTTCATTGCTTACAGGTGATTTAAATTTTGAGGGCCCTGATGTGGAAGCTTTAACACAGCTCATTGTACAGCAGTTAACTCTGGATTTACAAATGTGAAATGAGAACTTTTCTTTTTGAATTTAAAATCCTCCCAAGTAAGCTGAAGGAAAGAAGTAAAGGACTCAGAAACTGGCATAAATTTCCTTCATTTTACAAAATGCAGTTACCTCTGCCTTTTCCCCTCCTTCCCTTTTTAACTATTTTTTTTTTCTTATAACCTCGGAAGAGTGAGCAGAAATACATGTTTCTCTTTCAGATAACACATTGCTGCTGCAAATCTTTGCCCACCGAGCGCGTTACCTCAGCGGCAAAGCTCTGCTGGATGTCATTGAACGTCTCACAGGTATTGCCTTCTTCAACTAATCTCCACTTCTTGAAGTCTTCAGAGGGAATATTTAGAGGGAATACCTCAGAATAGACAGTGCAGTCGCTTATCAAACACCAGAAGGTCCTGAGCTTGTTCCTCCTGCAAAATACTTGTACTTGGTGTATTTGGCAGGGGTTTGCCTGGCCTCTGCAGAGGCTTGCAGTGTGTGAGAGAAGAACAGCGCTTGGGCTCCAGCGCTGAGCTCTCACTGAGGCATCTCAGGACCCGCCTCCAGGAAAGAGAAGGCCTAAAAATACCCTGGCTGACTTCTCTCTTTGAAGTACAGTACAGTAAAGGTCATGGAGGTCTCTAAGAGGTCCCTGTTCTACAGCGAACCAACATCCTTTAGAAAAAAAATTGTGGCAACTGGTATTTCTGAGGATCGGTTTGTTTTGTCATCATAGGATTCTTGTTGTCCTGTTGGAAACTTTTGAGGCGGAGTCCTGCAGAGCCTGGGGGGTCACAGTGTAGGTGAAAACTCAACACACATATTACAGGCAAGGACTTTGTGCAAGGCAGGATTTAGGGGCAGAAGGAGGCAGTTCAGCCCAACCCACTGAGGCTCCCTGCCTGTATTGCAGATATCATATGGACTCATTTCAGGATGTACAAACAGTCTACTGTATCAGCAGTGTGCAACACACTGGAAGTACAGCTGATAATTGATTTATAATAGTAGCTTGCTCTGTCCAGCAATAGCCAATGAATGGAAAAAATTATAATCTCAATATATACTAGAGAAGAGTATTTATAGCCTTGCTTTAATTAGGACTAAATCCACTTCTAGTTATGCCAGCATCTTTTAATCCAAGGTTTAATACACTTTGCTTCTTCATTATGAATCTCAAAAGGGCATGTTTAGCCATAACAAATATAAAAGGGCCTTTAAAGATAATTTGGATAAAGTAAATCTCTGTAAACATAAAATTTACTTTTACAGTTATTTTAATCTCTTTTTCAAATACAGCATTTGAACATAAATTGGAACTACTTTAGAAAGCGCAGATGTTCTCTCTGGGATTCAGTGGGAACAGACAGCTCTTTTTGTTCTGAAGCTCCATAGTGACCACTGTGTTTAATAGCATTTAAACATAAATTAACTCCTATTTTAAAATAGGTACCCTTTTCCTGCTTACTAGAGTTGGTTTTAGGTACTGTCAGGAGCCGTTTAAATGTTGATGACTGATGCTAGATTAACAGCATAGAGGAAATGAAGGTCCTTCCACTACAAAATAATAAATAGTTACTGCATAACGTTTCTACTGAACAGAAGATAACAAAGCTCTCTTCAGACCATTTCAGATTTTGATCTCTCAGCAAAATCTGCCATGCAAGGAGCTTATTGATAGTAAATTTTTGTTTGTATTTAATAGAGCTCAGTTCAGAAAATGAGCTGAGAACAGACGTCAGAGAGAATGTGCAGAATGCGTTAAATATCAGGCGCCTGTGTAAGATTTTTCTCTGTTCCCCTATTTTAGGGAATGTTGTGAGGGCAATTGCCATTAAACTCGTGAGATGCTCAAATGCCATGGCAATGGGGTTTGGGTAATTATCTAAGACATTCTGAAGTTTGAAACAGCTGTTCATTAGAAGCCACTAAGTATGAGGGGAAAAAACCTCAGTTTGGACCCTTCTGTCACAGACCTCAGTTAGTCACTGATGTTTGTAAGAAAACTGTCAAGCAACACACATCTTTTCTGGGCTGAAGTTTTGAAGTGTGGTGTCATACTGCTGTTTGCTGTGTGCCACTAAGCAAAAGGAACAGCCACACGGGACTTCTGTCATTCTTTGTCAAAGGTCACAAAAAAAGTAATCATCCTTTTGTTAGAAATCTTTCAATTACCTCTCTGAGCTGCATTTCAAAATCTTCAGCAGCTGGTTTAGACAACTTCTTAACGGAAATAAACAGCGATTTGCCATTTTTGGCATTTGTAATGCAGAAGCAGATAGTGAAATTATTTACAAAATGTGTATTATTCACTTTGATAAGTCTATCATGGATACAAAGCCTCTGATTTGGAGAAATTAAGGTCCTCAGAGGTTGGTTATGCTGTTCAGTGGATGATCAGCCACTGTTGCCTGTTTCTGGACCATTGGGCCCTTTGTGCTTGTTGATATTAGCCAGAAAAGCCTTCCAAGAACCAAAACTTGTAGGTACTTGTAGGTACAAGGAACGTACTTGTTTACATTACGGCTGTTAATCTGTTTGCCTCTCTCACCTGGCAGTGCTTGTGGCCACTGTTTATCCCCGGAAACCTCAATTCGTCCACCGCTATGTCCTGCCTGCGCTCTGGTTCCTTTTGGGAAACAAGGCCCTGCCTGTCCGAAGCGGCAGTGTCAGGGCTGTGCTCACCAAGCTTGCAAAGAGCCTTGACGAAGTGATGGGCCCCAGCCTGAAGAAGTATGCCACCAACCAGCCTCAGTATGTGACAAGAAACCTCTGGGATCTTTTGAACCTGAATGTGAAGGCTTGATGTGCTCCAGGAAACAGAAGGAGGGGTGTGGAGTGGGACAGCTGGAGGCAAAGGTGGATGTGGTGGTGGCATTCGTTTTATTCCGTGTGTTTGAAGAAGAGGATTTACCTGATAGAGTTTATAGTTACACATTTACTTAATATATTTTGATGTTGGTTTAAAAAAAAAAAAAAAAAAAAAACAAACAAACCTTAAAAAAACTTTAAAAAAAACTTAAAAATCTTAAAAAACTTAATAAAAAAAATTTAAGAATTCTTTAAAAATAAAAAATATTTTAAAAAAGAATTTTTCTAAAGTTTTATGTCTTGACCTCATGTTCCCTAAGAAGTTTGCACAGATACCAAAAAAATAAAACCTGTGTGTAAATGCAATTTGTAACTGTAAAAAGGAAAATACTATATTTATATACATAGAAATTAAGAGATGTGCACATACATATATTTTTACTTACAAAGTAAGAGATGGGCTTTGGAAGCATTAGAACTGTAGGAAGAGATGGTTTGATTTCAGAAGCATAGAATGAGAAGCCAGGACCTGCTTGCCCAGAAGGTACGCAGTGGGGTTATGGGAGGATGTGCAGCTCACTGTATATGCCAGTGTATGCAGCGGATGCCGAACTGCCGGGCAGCCCCTTTACAAGTCTCTGGTAGCTGCTGGTGCAATGGCCTGAGATGTCTAGGTCAGGCTCACAGCCCCAGTCCAATGACAGCAGAAACCTCACCAGATGCACTGAAATTTTCTTCCCGTTTCAGGGGATGCGTCCTGTCTGTGGTCCCCTGTGCACCACATGCAATGGACTGATGTGGTGAGGTGACGGGTGCCATCTGACTGCCACCCAGCACCCTGAGGTACCCCTGGGGAGGGGCAGGAGAGCGGTTTGTGGCAGGGGGCTGTGACACCTTGCACATGGGGTGCTGGCTGGGCAGTGAGTGGGCTGAGGGTGTCCTGGGCAAAGGTAAGCTGTGTGTGGGCAAAGGTAAGCTGTGTGCAGGCATTGTGGGACAAGGTATATTTTTTTAAAACTATATAGATTTTCTAAATGTCTTTCCGTCTTTTGAGATGTGAAGAATTTGCCTTCTATGCAGACCAGTAAAGCACTTCTGAACCTGAGATTCAGGAAACAGTGAGGAGGAGATGTGCCAGTCCTTCACCATACACAGATTTGGAAGCACAAGAGGGAGGAGTGATGAGAGAAGAGTGGAAGGGCTGAAAGCAGCAGATGTTGGTGCATCTGTGTAGTCAGATATGAAAACAAAGCAGCCTTATCTGTGTTCACATAATCTTCCATATACTGGCAGGGTTTTGAAAGAAAGAAGAATAGAAGTTTTGGGGAGAAGAAAAAACAGGAAAATAACAGCATGAGACACACTGGGCCCATGGAAGTTTAAAAGCGCCTTGACAGGTTCTTGACAGATACAAGGACCTTGTAGGAAGCTGGGAGGTCAAAGAATAATCCAGGGAGATCTGACCATTCCAGGAATTTTATGGTCTTATGTTTATGTGCTGCATTGTTCGGTATGTCTGAAGCTATGCAGGACTCTAACTTGCCAGATAAAATGGTTGCACTGTGGCACCTCTTAAGGAATCTCTTTTTAGTACAGTATTAAAGTGGCAAAATTATTTAGTAGACTCTTCTAAAATGTTTTGTGCTGCTGTTTGTTTGTTTTTTTTTTTTGAATTCCCAACTTTTGGTAGCAGGGAGTACTCAGGAACTCATCTCTATGAAGTCTTGGTATGCGATCTAAGCAAGGGACCTGGCTCTGAAACACCAGTGTTTCTGGAGATCCTGCAGCGGAAGCCACAGTCCTTGCAGATCTCATATATAAGTGGAACCTCTTGTGTTCTAGTTGGTACCCATTGCCCCTTGTTTAAATTGCAGATCTGGAACTATGTCACTTCCTTAAGCACCTGCAGTTTGCTACTGCCTGAGATCTATTTCAACAGGTTGCTTTTCTGCCTTTTTTGTTTTGTTTTGTTTTAATTAAGCAACTGGCATCTCTCGAGGGCCTCCTGGTTTTGCTTCCTCTACCTCAAAAGTTATTCTTGCTGTTTTCCTCCTCTGCAGGTCTCTCCCTCCGGAGCCCCGTAAGTGCTCCCTGCACAGGCTGCTTTTGCTGGGCTGAATAACAGTCCTTTAGTTTTACTTTCTCTTTGGCTATGCTTGGGCCTTTGGGAATGTGGGGGGAACCTTCTGCACTTGGGGGGGAAAAAAGCTTTTGTGCACATGATATGAGGTCTCTAGAGCGTGTTTTCATGCATTTAGCTGTAGCACTTGCAAAGTTGGTTTGAAATGTAACCCCTGTAACTGGTTTCTTAACTCTCTGTTGGCCTTGAGTGGTGCTTTCATGCATACTGCTCCTCACAGCTGGTGAGAATAAAGCATTGCCTGCCAGTACCTATTCTGTCCAGGTGTTTTATTTTTTTAACTCTCCAGCTGAGGCAGTTTCCCTGTAAGAGGGGCAGTCCTACAACAGTGAGATCAAATCTAGCTGACAATGTCTCTGGTGACAAGCAGAGGGTTTAATGGGTGAAGGTTAATTCAGCTCAGACGAGCTCTCCTGCCACAGGTTTGCACAGGGGCACATCTCAGAAGCCATTAAGAAGCTACTAAGGTTTTTGGATGGCACAAACAAAAGGCAAATCAGTGTTGAACCTTCTTCCAGCACTGATAAGAATTTAAATATTTAACTTCTCAAACTTATTTTTATTATAATTTTATTACAGAAGTCTCACCAGAGAGGAAACTGCAAGCTGCACTTGCAGGCCCAGTTTAACTCATTTAATGTGCAGTGCAGTTGCTAAACCATAGAAGTTAGGATAGGAAAATAGATGAATGGCAACTTTGTACATGGGCTTACTCTTACCCTACATCCTTCCAGAGGCCCAGTACAGACCCTGGCTGTCACAGATGGTTCTTCCTGCTTGATGAAGGTAGAGTTGTCATAAGGGAAGGCAGGGGAGAAAAGGTAAATATGGTGTCTACCATAAAGGAGTGAAGAAAGTTTACATTCCCCTGCAGAGTAGGGAGTGGTCTTTTGCCATCTCCCTGTGCAAGGGGGCATTAGAACTCTGAAGCTGCATGAGCAGAGAGACTGGTGCTACATACACTGAATCCAGCCTGCAAAATTCATCTTTTCCTCAAATGGGCACTTTCTTCTCACTGAGAGTCAAAGCACACACCTGATGGCATGACTTACCCGCTCTTCGGAGTGCATGTGCCATGCAAATGGGTTAGCTGGACCCTGAATCTGCCTGTGGAAGTGCAACCACAAACCCCTGCAGCAGAATGTACGTGCATGAACTTGGCAGTGCCAAGAAGACTTTGGGAAGGATATGGAAAAATGAATGGCAAACTGGGAGGACAAGGAAGGAAGGCTGGACCCAAAGCATGGTGCAGAGGCTGAAGGCTCCTGTTGTAAAGAATGTTGATTCTGCTTCATGGTGCTGCTGTGAGAGGTGGAGCAAAGAATTAAAGAATGCACCTGAAGGGAGCTGCTTTTGCTGAGGTGCAGCTGGGGCATGGATCATAATAAGGTGATTCTGGTAGAGTTTGCTCTTGCCAAGGTTAAAGGTGAGCTTGGGAACCAGGTGCTGCAATCCCTCTCTCAAGCAGAGGGAGGGGATTTGCACTGAGGTGGCTATTTTAGTCCTTGGTAAATAGTGACGATGGGAATAAAAGTGGTTGCATTGCTACCAAATCTCTGACAGCTGACACTGAATCCTGATACTGTGATACTGCCTTTGATACAGACAGAGGTGAGAAAACCACTCTAGTTAAAATTAGAGTTGACCCGAACCATTAAGCCTCCACTCTGCCTTGATATCTTTAGCTGAAAAAAACAGTAACTCTGGCCAACAAACTGCCCCTGTGTTTCCTTAAAAGCCCCCCAACAGCTTTGAATGCAGTTGGCAGTGGTAAAGGAGCTGTAAAAGCCATGCTCTGTGCTAATAGCTGTGCCCTGGATAAATAAAGGCTGTGCTATTTTCATGGTGGTTTAACAGGTTTCACCTCTGCTGCATTTGAGAGCAGCACGTACAACCTCGGCCCCCTTTGGAGACTGGGGTGAAGGCTGCAGGATGTGCAGGTCTGTCACTCCCTGCTGCTGGCTCCTGGAAGGGACGTCGTCGGTGCCCTGCGGCCGGCACTGCAGCTGTGCCCCGGCTCTCGGGCACGGCCTCAAATGTCACATGCCCTCTGATTCAACTGCTGCTGCTGGGGCTTCCTCTGCAGATGCACACACATCTGTACGCACACATCTATACGTAGAGACACTTCCTTTTCACAATAGTCCTCGTCTGTGCATGCTGTCAGCGTATATAATAGATCAGACTATAAAACTGCTCAGTGTTGACACATTTCTGTCAGTGCAAACATACAAGTAGTAGTACGTGTTATTTCAAGAAGGGAAGTTGGCTATTCTAATAAGATGACTTTCACATGTGCATAATTGTGCCAGTACCAGGATCTCTATTGCTTTGATTACTGTATTATTCTGGCAGCTTTTTATTTTCAGTATCACTCAGTGAAAACAAAACATGCTCCTGTTTCCTCAGGGAACGGCCACCCACCAGCTAACTCAGCCCAGTGGTGCTGGTGGGTGGCCCTGCAGGCTGGACCTCCCTGTGATCCTGCCATTAATGCTCCATTTGACGGTAATGGTAACAGCGTGCCCCTCTTTTGGTCCTGCCCAGGGGTGACAGTAGTTCATGTTTCATGCCTGTAGGAAGCTATAGTTTTTGTTTGTTTGTTTGTTTGTTTTCAAAATTACAGATTGCACTTGTCCCAGTAAAAGCTGGCCTAAGATCTTCCTTAGTGCATTTCCAACAATGCATAAATCTGTCCCACTGTATCCTTTCCTTAGTGGCCCTCTCCTCCTCTTTGTCTTTTGCCATGGCTTCTTTGTGTCATCCGCTGCTACTTTTCATTATTTGGCATTGCAATGGCATCATTTATTTACACGTTTGGGAGACAATGTACCCAAAAGGTCCTATATAGAATAAAGTTTTCTAACTAGATATATCCTTTGCTCACAACAGACCTGAAGAATACTTGGCCCAAATCCCAAAGCTTTGCACATTTGCAATCCGAGTAATTTCTGGCTTATAGCTGCCTTCAATCACAATTTTATATGTAAGAAGAGGAAACGTATTTCATGGGGAAAACATGCCCTGCTTTTCAGACGGCAGATATATGTGCATTTACCCAGAACAGCAGTAGTGTTGTTTGTAACTTGGTTGTAGAGGATGAGCTGACCATAAGGCCAACAACAGGTGAGAAGGGTTTCACAAATCTATTTATACTCCAGCCTGGGTGCCGTTCAGCCCAGAGCTATGTGACAACTCATTGCCATGGGCCAGTGCTTCCCAGCGTAATGAATTCCTGTGTAGCTGGAACAAGCGCTTCTAGGTTTGGCTCTGACTCCTGATGAACTGCGTGATCATTGACATTGCTGCCTCTTAAGAAATTGTTTAACAGTTTTGTTTCATAATCATTTGAATCTGCTAAACTTACATTTTAACGTGTAGCTGCCATTATTCCTGTGCCTTAGGAAAAAACACTTCACAGCCCAGTGCAAACCATAACATTCTGTCAGCATATTCTGCATGGTTGCCAGTTTCTGATGTTACAAAAGAAAATGCATGTGTGAGGTATGAATTAGGATTTTTGGAGGAAAAAAATCTATTTTATGTGGCTGTGTGTGTTTGCTTAGCTATCATCTAATCCTGGCCTAGTAAAGCCCAGGCAGGGTAGCATGATGGAGGGAAGAACAGTCCGTGAGCTTACAGGGTTGCCATTACCAGCAAAGCGAATATGTCTTTTTTGTTTTCCTTGGAGACAAAATCATGGAAACAGACTGCCTGTTTACCCCCCTCTCTGCTCTAATATTTTCTCAGATCTTTTTAAAACACCGTAGTAAAGACAGTGAAACTTGCTGTTGGAAGGGTAGTATTTTTCCCTCTCCTTGAAGTCACTGCTCTTTCACATCAGAAACATTTCTTAGTCTTCAAACATGGTAATAAACAAACGTGGATGATGCATGGTCCTCCTGATGGTGCTTCAGAGTACTGCTAAGTGCTTGGCTTACAAAATTAAATTTAGATATAGCTCAGGTCTTGGCTCAGTATTATGCAAATTTAGGAGGAAAAAACAATTGAGATAGAAACCTCAAGATAACTGGATCCATTGGGCCCTGTGCTAGCTTTCTGCTTACCTCTTTGCTGGGCTGGCCTGCCATCCCAAAATGGGTGGTGGGAGATGCTCAGCCCCAGAGCTGTTGCCTTGAACTTCTGGAGCATGTCAGTCTCCTGGGAAGCATCATCTGAAGAACAGAGACGCTCGCACAAGTTCTAGTCTCCTTTTCACTGCAAGGAGTCTAAATCAAACCCATCGAAGGACTCCTAAAGTTACTAGTACACTGTTTATTTAAAGAAGTGCCTTTCTATTTTTGCTGGTTTGTAAACAGCCTCTGTGGCAGTTACGACAAACTTCACTGTGTGGCTGGAGCAGACAGGCTGCTGAGCCGTTGTGTTGGGAATACACTGGGCATCTAAATGCCTACTGCGCTTGTTGTGTGTTTCCAGCAGCTTTTTTTTCTTTTATTTCCCTGTGGAAAAGCTTTTCCTAGCTCTTTGGCTGTCAAGAGAAATCTGCAGGGCTGGATGGGGAAATTGTTGCCTCGCCTGGGCTGGCAGAGCTCAGAGGTGCAGTACGTGCTTTCTCCCACTCTTGGCTATTGGTAGGATAAGTAGTTCTGAAGTCCTGAGGTTTTCAACATGAAGAATGTAGCATTGTAATTTTATTTCAACTGTCCATGGTGCTTTCTAGATTATTTCTTCATTTTGCACCTTAGAGATATCCTGTTACCAGCTGTTGTTAATGTGATACGTGGATCGACATTATATTTGTCTCAGATTCAGAATTAGGTAACTGCTTACCAGGAGCCCTGTGTCTGTCTGCAGAGCGCTGAGCGCCAGCCGAGCAGCCCTCATGCTCCCCATTGCCTGGTTTATCCACATGAAAAAGCGTGCTATGGAAGCCTACTGGTATGCCATTAACGCATGTACGTATATGCATGTGTTTTCTCTGAAATATGAGGATGAAAGGATCTGCATTGGATATCAGGTTATTGATTAAAAAACATCAGTATTAAAAAACTCCAGAGAGATGCATTACCTTGTGCCCTCAATGTCTATGGTAACTCTATTTACAAGAAAAGACACAACACTTCGAAGTGGAGGAAAACATTAAAAATATTAACAAAAAAAAAAAAAATTGTATTATACCGACAGGTTTAATTTAGAGTTTGAATATAAGACTCTTACACTGATATTGGGTTCAAGAGGCAGGAAGGCTGCAAGGTGCAAATTGCCCCATTAGGCTGACTTCTTAGAGTCACACTCAAAAGCCAAGCAGCCAGTGAATTTGTTGGTTTAGGTTTTACCTGTAGCGCCATGTCAGCCTTGCTATATATCTTTCTGTGTCTACTGGAATGCCTGGAAAGTTTTGTTCCCAGCTTTACAGTCACTGCCCTGGGGAGTCTCTTCAGTTTGGAGAAAAGGAGGCTAAGGGGGGACCTTATTAATGTCTATAAGTATATAAAAGGTGAGTGCCGTGAGGATGGAGCCAGGCTCTTCTCAGTGGCAAACAATGATAGGACAAGGGGTAATGGGATCGAGCTGGAACACAAGAGGTTCCACTTCAATTTGAGGAGAAACTTCTTCTCAGTGAGGGTGCCAGAGCACTGGAACAGGCTGCCCAGGGAGGTTGTGGAGTCTCCTTCTCTGGAGACATTCAAAACCCACCTGGACATGTTCCTGTGTGACCTCATCTGGGTGTTCCTGCTCCGGCAGGGAGATTGGACTGGATGATCTTCTGAGGTCCCTTCCAATCCCAAACATACTGTGATACTGTGAAGGACATTGCTGTGTTGGCAGCCCTAGGCCTCAGCTTTCATTCATTCATATGCTGAAGACCCAGTGGTTTAGTAATAGTAATAATAAATGAAGAGCAGCCTTTAACACTGAAAGCTTTCAGTTTCTTCTTAATTGCTATATAATCAATTCATCTATGCCTCAAGGAAAACTTTATTAAAGCAAGAGGGATTCATACAGAGTAAGACAGGCTTATAACCCCTTTCTCCTTTAAAAGAACCTTGATAAAGGCTGTACTCTATACAGTCTAACTCCAGAAATCCTCACAGGATTACTTAATGCAGTCACAGAGTGGAATATTACTAAAGAAAGGATGAGGACAGGTAAGCGGCCAGATTTTGAAATTCAGTATGTCAGTAAAGTGGAGAGCAATTAGGGATGGTGAAGGCTGCAGATAATTTTGTGCTTGCAGTGGTGGAACAGGGTATATGCAGGGCAGGCAGATGTGAGATGAACCAAAATGAGATCAGAGGGATAACGTGGTCCTGGGTCTTGACCACCTTGTCCAGCTGAGTGCCTACTGTCTGTATCTGCACATCTTTTTTTTGACATTTACATTTTCATTATTCATCCAAAATGGGCAAGAAATGGAAAGTTGGGATCTTTGCTCCAAACTTTCAGTTGATCCAATATACAGTAGTGAGTTTATATTTGTCTGAGGACAACATGGAAATGAGTCCCTAATCAATACTGCAAGCATTATGAAACCTGCAGTATCTTGCCCAGGAAGATCAAAATCTGAGTTTGAAGTTCATAACTGCAACAAGCATCTATACACACTGCAGTCATGATGGCACCGAGTGTATCTGCTGTGGATGGATTAATGATCTGCTAATCTAGAAGGATTTCTCTTCAGGAGATGTTGGCAGCTCCTTACTGATGAGACATGACAGTAAGAACAGGTTACTCTATCTCTGTGCTGAGATTTCTTTCCCTCCTACATAGAGCAAAGGGAACAACTTCTCAGAATATTCCTCTTAATGACGAAACTTCATAAATGATTATGAAATGCTTTGGGTGTTCAGAGGTGTGGCAACGCAAACACTGTGACACGCTGGTTTTATTGATAACCTGCGTAGTGCTGTCAACCAGATTGCTAATATCTGGAGTAGTTCTTGTCAAAGAAGTAACTGGAGTATAAGTAGTGCTTTCATGTTCTTGTGGTCTTCAGATACTGAGGGTATGGAATGACAAGTCCCTGCAAGGTCTGAGATGTGAGCAGCGTCACTGGAAGCAAGGGCACCTGCCAGCTTTTTAAAGGTCTGCAGATAAAGTGCCACACAGAGCTGTTGGCCACTGTTCTTGCAGCAGTGAAGCCCTGGCTGGAAAACTGATACTGCTTCACTCTGTGCTCAGCCCCTCTGCAATGAGACTCCACTGCAGCAGGTGCACTCTGGTTTTAATCCTTAGGGGAAAACCACTACCTGCTGCTCAAACTAGCCGTGGTTGCATGCAGGAACTCTACTAAACAGAGTACAAAATTGCCAGGTAGCTCAAGCTTAAATCAGGGCACGGGAAGGGTGGAAGCACAGCTGATCTCTGCTCTGCTCTGTCAGTGTACAGGCTTGATCTTGTAGCCTAAAGAAGGCACGTTTGTGTAGTGGAAATGCAACCTTAATTGATGTACAAGTAAAACATAAAACAGGCTTGCACTGTGGTGAGGAGGAAGCAAATAGACTTTTTATAGCACAGGGCACTAGTTAGCGTACTAAGGAAGAAATCAGTAGTATAACATTGGGGTAAGATTTAAGCCGTTTGCATACAGAATGTAAGAGAGCTCAATTCATACCTTGCATATAAAAACTCCGATTTATTTACATCAGTAAAAAATAAATCTTAAATTTGAGTATGGTCTTATAAAACAATTGTATTCCAGAAAAATTACATTAATGAAAAATGAAAGTGTTCTCCAAAAAAACTGTATAAACATTTTTTTTTAAAGTGACCACCCAAACTATAATTTCCTCCATACTATAGTTACTCTTAATCTCATGCTTGCGATACAAATTGAAGGTAAACACTTTATTTGCAATAGTCCTGTACATTAACTGTACTGAAGAGAATCTGTTAGCTGTATGTAGTCACAAATTCATATTATAAAGTTGTAGATCGCTCCTGGAGAAGCTCTGTTTCTTGAATATAATTCTCTGTTTTCTGCAGCGTCCTTAGAGCAGCATCCGAACCCTTCAGCAGCTGCAGTGTTCAAGTGGGGTTGTGTTTGCAATGAGCCTCCTGACGACCATGGGCTTAGTCAAAGCTGGGAGAGATGCTGTGGTCGGATGACAGTTTGTGTGCCAGGTTTTCAGGGGAGCCTGGTTTTTGGGGGAAGATGCTTTGGCTGACTCCACGTCTAGCTGGCACATGTGTGAGGGGGTTTCCAGCCTGATTGCTGAATTGAAGTGTTGCTCCATGTGCCGCTGTAGCTCTTGTACCACAGATTTTGGTGCTTGGGGTATATAAATGAATACTTTCTCTCATCACCCATCATGGGTGCCGGGACATTTCAGCATGAAACCATAAAGAGACAAAATGATTGTAGCAGCTGAGCAGAAGTTGTCCTCCCACTCTGTCACATTTTCATCTTCAAAGCCACATTTAGGCATGCAAAGCGCTGACTTTCTGCTGTCATGTTCCTGATTTGGTTCCATTCTGGGTAGTTCCTGCCAGCAGAACAGACAAACTCAAAGTGCACGCGAATGTATTTGTATCTCTGTGTATCTGGGAGGGAGCTACACTTCTGATGAGGGGGAAGGCCAGCCTGCAGTTTGCCCTGCTGTTGATCTTTGCAGTACCCGCAGTGATTTCCCAGTTCAACAGGGGACGGTGCATCTGCCTGTGTGACTGCAAGGTGGATGTGTTGACATCTCCTGGCTGTACACTCTGGGTAAGGCTGCTGTACCACCTCAAGCTCACAAAGGCCTGACGATCCACAGCATCTGCTTACCGGGAGTTGCTTCTTTCTGTTCAATACCTCACCTTAAATATGACAATTAAGGTGTCAGAAGATGGCACTGAAATAATTGAAGAAGGATCGTTGTGATTAAGGCACCAGACTAAAACCTCAGGAGTTCAGTATCCAAAGCGGTCCTTTGTACAGCACAACATGAGTCTCAGTTCTCCCACCATGAAGGTGGCAGGAAAGGTTAAAAATCCTGTGTGAAGGCGGAGTGCCCAGATGCCACTATCATGAAAACCATAAGAAAAATTTAAACTATTCCTATCAAAATAGGACCACAAATGGCTTTTTTTTTTTTCCTGGATCTCATTCTGTGCTGAAGTTGCATATAAAACCACGTCAAATTAAAGTAATTAAAATTACATTAATTCAAATTTGCATCTTAATTGTGATGATAAATGAGGTGAGCAAGATCCAGTAAATTCTGAAACTGTATTCCACTGTAAAAGCCTGGGATTAATCGACTGTAAAGAACTTGTGTTTTTATTAACAAACATCTGTCTAGACTCTTCAGTGAAATGACAATAAATCCCCTCAAACGGCATAAATCAGAAAGAATATAAATCTGTTTCAGGGAGAGCAGGGTTCTCTATGCTAGCATTCTCTTCTCTTTAAAAAAAAGAAAAAAAATACATGTCCTTAGGTGCCTCAGGATTCATAATGTTTGATTGGGCTATTACAAAACTACTCTAATCAGGATTAAGCCTTGTACCCTGGAAACTAGAGGTGATGAGATTATATGATGATCAAGGGTGATTTAGAAGATCAAAGCCTTTTTTGAGGGAATAAGGTCCCTAATTTTACTCCTTTAAAAGAGGTTATTTTGTTTTAACTTGTATTGGTCTTATTCTCTTTCTGCATGTTGACAAATACCCAGTGTAAAGGTGTGGTTTTGCTGAAGCCATTGATGTTTTTGCAAGAAAAATCAATTGGTTCAGGATTTTACCTCCCCCCTGGAAATGTCACAACAGACACTTTTTACATAACTGAAACTTTGGTGCCTCCTGAATAAATAAATTGTCAAATATTGATAATTTCTGAAAGTTTTTGAACTCCTTTAGCCAAACAGCGAAACAAAGGACTTCTCTCTGGGTCCTGTCTTTATCAAATCAAATTGCCTCAGACTTGACCAACTGCGAAGTATTTCTTTCGCTCAGTGTAAATCTTCGAGTTGCGCCACGAAATGCAATCCAAAGAAGAAGCAGCTGCCTACCCCTCTACTGATATTTCACTAGATTGTTGGGACCAGTCTGGGTTTTTCCATGTGATGCCGTCATATTGTTTCCTAAAAAAAACAATGGAGCCAGGCTTTGGAGGTTTGGTTAAGGCCCCCTGGGGCCTCTGGCTTTGATTCTTTGCAGGTGCTTCTGCTGTCAGTCCCTCTGCAGCCCCTGGCCCACGATGTAGAGCTCGGGGTGGGACGCGGATCTGTTGGACTCTTTGATTTCGGGTACGCAAGGGCTGTTCCAAGAGTCGCCTGCTTTCCTAGGGCTCTCCTCCAAGCTGCAGAAGGAAAGATGCTTAAGTTAAGAGGCTAATGAATTGTGACTTTTTAAAACAGCACTGATTAGACCACATTAACCCTCAAAGCACAGATGCTGCACAATACTATGTAATTCCCTGTCTCCTGTGTATATGCACTGTACTGTTCCCTCCCAAAAGTCTACTGGGAAGCAAACGTTTCATATGTCGAACCGGGGATCAGTATGAATCTGGGTTTACTTGCAGGTGGACACAGACTTGCACAAAAAGTCTTGTTCCAGACCCTGCTGGAGGAAAGGTCTTACCTCTGTTACACATCTGTTGAGTGAGGTTACAGTGATTTCTGAGTATGCCAACATGACTGTGGGATGCTGCAGTCAGGAGAACTGAGACACGGAAAGTGTAAATGATGTTCCTGAAGTCACACTGGCAATCTTTAGGGTCACAGGGACTTTATGAATCAAGATCTATTATAGCAGTGGAGCTAGTCATGTATGTCTCACGCCTTGGGCCTTCATGCTGAAATGTGCCCTGTGTTGCTGTAACTAATTAAAGTGGTTTAAGCTCAACATGAGTTATCTGGGAATCATTATTGTGTTTTAAGTATATAAACTGTTAAACTGTATTAGCTTTCAACTACAGACAAGCTGTCGTGTTCCTATTCTGACTGCTAGGAGTTTAATTATTTGAACTGAGGAAGAGATTTCTGATATGTGACCAGTCATGAAAATAATCCAGACCCAAATATCACCCAGTTGCAGAAGGTCTCACTTGGGCTACTTGCTTTCGGTCTGATTCAGTCAACACAATCCATCCTCAAGCCCTCCTCGAACAATATCTTAAAGGCATGTAATCTTTTATCTTTGTTCTACCTCTTGGGAGATTAGGAATCTTAATAAAATATTATTTTGTTTAACTGCACACACAGAAATCCTATTACAGATCAGCAAGATTTCTGTGAGCAGAGCGATTGTACATGTTATGCCTTGATAAGATGCCAATAGCTGCTGATCGCTGTCAAACGACCAAGCTTAGAAACCAGCAAAGTCAGCTCATTCTGTCCATGTACTGGCTGTCCATGTGGGAACCAGTTGTACTGACTTGAGCACTGAAACCTGAAACTCTCATCAAGTACCCTAAGACTGGACACAAAAGCTCTAGCTCCCGCCTTAGGGCTAATGATGTCTTAAGTCCTGATACTCCTTAGAGAACAGGATGGGCAGGAGACAATCTTGGGAAAGAAATGCTTTTTGCCTTCTAGGGGATCAGCGAGTGTACAGGAGACATGCAAGTCTGCGTATAGCACTGACATTTAATGCCTGGCAACACCAGTTAGCAAGTGAGATGGAAGTCACCCCCCTTTTTTGGTGTTTCTTCTAAAATGGAGTGGGTGGGAGAGGATGCTCAGCTGCCTAATGAGAAACATGTTGCTTGTACAAGCTCCTCTCTTAAACAATCTGTTTCTCAGCAAATTGATGTTTTAATTGGGCATGGAAAAATTGGAGGACTCTATCCTTGAGTTTGGGAGCATAGTAGAAACTGGCTAACTCACTGATTTTCAAAATGTTTTACCTGTAAAAGAGTGATGCTATTGCAGGTTTGCCTCTGCCTCTCCTCCCTCCTGTGACTAGTGCTTGGAGCTGCTAATAACACACAAAACCCCCACACAGACAAAAAAATAGGCATTGTTATATTTGTAGAGGAGAGGTAGAGCAAGGGAAGGAATGAAGGAAAGGAGACTGACAGCTGGTTGGGAATAGCTTGTGAACTTGAGACCAGATGCAAACATGGCCAGAACGAGGAGGTTTAGGAGCACAACATCTGGTTTGGGGACACGTTTCGAAATTTCCCTCCGTCAGCTGAATGAATGGCAAGGCAGAGGAAGCCTTGTATGCTTAATGAACTTGAAGGAGAAAGACGGACCAGGGTATGGTGGTTTGTCTCTTATGGCATCTGCTGCAAGAGCAGGGGTCGGCATCTGTGCATGGGGATGTGGCGCTCACAGCTGTGGCAACCGTGCTGGTCCCCAGTGACTGGAGATGAGCAGCAGTGATGGGAGGAGCTCTTGGAGCTTCTGCCTTATGCTGGTTCCTAAAACAGTTCTCTGCCCATCAGTGTATTTGCTGTGATATTCAAATAAGGCCATTTGATGTAAGGTCTGTAAAAGCTTCCTCCAGGCAGCTTATTTTAAATGTAAGAAAACACACGGTAGTGTATTGCATTTTAAATCACTGTATGTGGCAATTAATGGGCCAATTTTCCCTTTTGCTTATATTGATATAAATTTGGACTAACTCAGCAGGACTACTTTTGATGTCCATTTGTATAAATGGTAAGTTGAATTTGGCTCAGGATATATGTCGTTCTTCCAAAATGCTGTATATCATAACACTAGCATATATAATTTTTTTCATGAAAGGGAAGATTTTATTTACAGTGGTTTGTTTTGGTTTTTTTTTATATTACTCTCTATGCTCTGACAGACTACAATAGAAAGATAATACACCCCATTTAAGTATAAATTAGCTAACAATTTATAAAAGACTGTTTTTCACATTGATCCATAAAACTGCCAGGGCTTTTGTCTTGCAAGGTTTGATATAAAGCCTCTTCTGAAAACATTTATATCTGCTAGCAGGCACTGGAGTAGGCAAAGCTGACTTCACATAGTACACAACAACAACAGAAAACACAGCAACAACATATAGGACTTTTAGGAAACTTTCAAATGTCAGAATATATTGCAATATTAGAACTGCGAACGCAAACCGGTCTGCATTTCTCCGTGTTCTTCACATGTTTTGTTCAGCACTTTCCTCTACTGTCCCTGTGGGAAACTTGATCCTTTTTCTGTCTCTAGGGAGGGAATTCCTGGACACCTTACTTCAGTGCCTATGACTGTCCCTTTACTCATTCAGTATCCAGGACTGTCCCAGTATTCACAATGTGCGGAGTGCTTGTGCACTTACAAGTGCAGTTTTGTCTCCTGCTAGTGTTGGTCTTGCAATCTCTGCTCATGGGGATGATTCACATGATTTCAGCTGTTCTCTGGCAAGAGTAAAAATACTCCTCACATGAGGAAAGGCTGCCTGAGAAGGGTCTTAATCCTCTTGCGTAGCTTAGAGCTTAATGGACTTAAACATCCTAAGATGCTAAGAAACTAGAATAACAACCCTTTTTACTTCCGGGCTGTTACACTGATCTTTGAGTATTCCCAAATACCATTTCTGTTTCCTAGCTGGTTCTGAGTTGTTGTTTTGTTTTTGTTTTTGTTTTGTTTTGTTTTGTGTGGGTTTTTTTGTTTGTTTGTTTTTGTTTGTGTTTTTTTTTTTTTTAAGTGGTAGAGAGAATTTAAAGGTAAGCCCAGATTTTTTTAAAAATGGCCACCAATGCTTGCAAACATGGAACTGGTGTGTTGATGCTTCAATTTCTTTAAACTGACTTTTTCAGAGCAATTAATCTTCAGTAGCCATGGGAGGTTTCTCCACTTTGAAAACTGGGCTTGGGCTGTGGACTCATTAGACTTGAAATTGGCACCTAGTTCTGAAAGCCTACATGAGAAGCTCAGAAGCTCACATTATCTGTCATTCTTGCCAGCTGATTTGAAACATTTTAATAGAGATATCAGGTGAACAGTTTACTGGCTTAGAAGCTGAAGTTAGGAATGATACCCTTCCTCTTGGTCCAAGCCTACCTCCTAATGGTTATTTAAAGATGTGTGTAACCTGATGGTTACTTCAGAGCTTTTAAGAATTGAATGTGGCTATCTTTAGCCCCCATGCAAATAAGAGAAGTTCTGTGCCATGAAACCAACACTGAATTTTCCCTGGGGTACCTGTCACAGCAGATATGTAAGTGTAAGGCTTGAGCAACCCATGGAAGCTTAACTCCTCCCTGTATTCATACTGGCAGACTGAAATCTGGGGTGAGAAAATAGAACAGAATATTTCAGTTGGAAGTGATCTACAACAATCACCTAGTGCAACTGCCATGGTATCTTTGCCCAGCTGTCTGTTCTGCACATGAAGAGAGCACTTTTCTGGGAAATCTCTCAACGACATTAAATTCTCATCAGGAGCTCAGAAAGCCAATGCAGTGCTACCCTTCCGCTTCCTTGGCCTAGAGTGGGAAGTTTCTTACCTTGCGTGGTTAAGCGCGGGTTCACTGCCAGATGTCACGGCAGCTGGAAGACGAAACAGGACCCCTGGTCGGCGGTCAGAGAAACTTCTCCTCACAAACGGCTGAGGATTGGCAGCGCTCAGGGATAGCTTTCTGGTCCGGTCTCCAGGCTGCCGGAAAAGCAGACTGGTCTTTTGGGAAAGCGGTGAAGCTTCAGGCTGGCTGGTCGCTTCCACAGAAGGTTTGGTGGGTTCCTGTGGAGGTCTGGCTTCAAATAAGGAAGAGGTGGCTGGGCAAAATATCGAATGAACATTGCTGCCTCTCTTGGAGGAGAAGAGCTGGTGCTCATCTCCAGCATCCAGCCCAGGTCTTGGCCCCTTGTAGGAGCGGGATGGGGAGGTTGGTGGGGAAGGAGCGGTGGAGAACGGTGGGGGACTTGCATCTCGGCGGTAGGCTGGGGAGCCCAGCATCCGGTATGGTGTTGGCGAGCTTTGCTTGTGTCCCGTGGGAGGGCTGAGCGGTTTTCGCTGGGGTGGTGGAGAAGGCAGCTTCTTCTGTGAGGGTGGGCTGGGCACCCTGGGACTTGCGGGGGGACTCGGTTTCCTTTGCGTGGTGGGTGAGCTTGGTTGCGGGTTGCTACAAGCCTGCAGAGAGCGTCTGTGGTGTGTTGGGGGGCTAAAAAGCCGTTTCTCCATTGGTGGAGAAGGAGGAGGAGGAGTTCTCGTTGGGGAGACCCTCCTGGCAAATGCTGAGCCTTTTTCATTTCTCCTGAGCAAATCAGGAGAACCTTGCTTCTGGTACTGCACCAAAGTCGCAGGTGAATTGGGCTCTTAAGACCGCGCTGATAAGATAATGGATATTGAAACAGCCGCGGCACTGCTGACGACTATTCTCTCTAAGAGAGGTATTGAATCGTCACAGGAAAAGCTAATCACATTGATTTTTTTAGCTCAGAAGTGGGGACACTTTGGAGAAGTTCCACTTTTGTTTTCCCCAACGGAATGGAGATCAGTGGGGGACACTATGTGGGACAAAACTATCAGAGGGGAAGAAGAGAAAGAAATTAAATCTGTGAGAGAATTGTGGAAAACCGTATTAGAATCATTAGAAGTTATGAAATCGGAACAACGTGCCGCCCTAAGAGCCGCGGAGGCGCTTGTCCAAGAACAAACCTGGACTGATAAAACTTGTCCAAAAGAAAAGAGGGTCCTGTGGGCTACTCTGTGGGGTCTGCCTGCCGTTCGGGGTGGTCGCGGGGTCCCGGCTCAGCCAATACTTTCACAATCCGATCTGCAACGCGGATTAGAAACTGCGCGGCTCGTAAACAAAGAACCGGAAGTTTCCCCCTCCGAGTCTCTGGGGCAATGTGCCAAGAAGGCGGAAGTGCAACTAGTCGACTGTCCGGATGTGGGAGGCCCTGAGTGCCGCCCTCCTCCTACCGCTCCGCCTCTGCCCTGCCCCGAGCCGGACGCCCCCCCTCCCTCCGAGAAAAGCGTGGAGGCCGGGCCGGCGCCGCCGCCGGGGCCGGGGCCGCCTCAGACTTTGCCTCCGCAAGCACCCGCGGAAGTTTTTTGTGAGCCTCCTCCTACATCATTGGGCTCACCCCAAGCAGTAGAGCAGTTACTGCAAGTCATTACCAACAAGCTTGAACAACTTAACTTAAGAGTGTCAAATGTAGAGAAAAATAAGGAACAAATTGAGTTTCAAAAACCAGCTTGCCCTTCACAAACAATGCAATCAAAGGTGCCTATAGATTCTACTGACCAGCCGCAGCCCCGACGTGGCAGATGGTCAGGGGTCATCAAAGATGCCATCCTAGAAGGTGATTGGTCTCCAGCAAAATTAGCCCTACCGGTAATTCAAAATATGAACACTCAGACAGCGGTATGGGAACCACATGATTGGAAAATTTTGCAGCAAGCAAAACAAATAATCACAAACTATGGTGTACGTTCAGCAGCTACCAGACACAAAGAACATCTCCGAACCTGTATCACAATCAGCGACCCAACTGTGAACCAGGCTTCTTTCACCTCAACAAGCCAAGCACCGCAGGAAGCCTCGGAGTTGATGTGGAGACAGCAGTAGATATAACATTGACCAATACTGCAATTCATAGAATACCAACTAATGCTAAAGGACCTTTATTTAGACAAGATAGTCACATTGGAGGCCTATTGATTGGCCGTTCTTCTGCTAGTATCAAAGGTCTTCTAGTAATACCAGGTATAATTGATGCAGATTTCACAGGAACTGTTCAAATTCTGGCCTACACTCTGCATCCACCAATTTTTATTCCTTCTGGGAGTAGAATAGCTCAGGTAGTAGCACTGGAAAACTGCCTACCAATGCTTCCAGGAGTTCCTCCAGCATCCTCAACACAAAGGCATGATAAAGGATTTGGATTGACCGGTCCTGCAGTTTGCTTCACCTCATCAATGACTCAGCGTCCCATGTTACGTGTGCAACTATTTCAGTCTGATTCTACTGTTGTTGTAGAGGTAAATGCAATGCTTGATACTGGAGCTGATGTCTCCATCATTAGTCAATTCAAATGGCCACGAAATTGGAAACTTCAAAAATCAATCTCTTCCACTGTTGCTGGAGTAGGGGGTCGAACTACTCCAAATATAAGTGTTGATCCCATTTCCATCAGTTTCCCTGAAGGTCAGTGTGTTACCCTTAGGGTGTATATAATGGAATTGCCAAGCAGCCTTGAGGCGCTTATTGGCCGTGACGTCTTGGGGCAACTTGGTGCCGTGTTAACTACTTCACCTTTTCCTTAGTGGTCACTGGAAAGCAGTTGCCCAACCCTCCATTGACCTGGTTAACAGATAGCCCAGTTTGGGTTGACCAGTGGCCATTAACAGAAGAGCGACTGCAAAAGGCACGTGAATTAGTAGAAGAGCAATTAGTTGCAGGCCATATCAAGCCTTCTACTAGTCCATGGAATACCCCAATTTTTGTAATACCAAAAAAGAGTGGAAAGTGGCGATTATTACATGACTTGCGAAAGGTAAATGATCAAATGCAAGCCATGGGTGCTTTACAACCTGGATTACCATCACCTGTAATGTTACCAGAAAATTGGCATATTCTAATTATAGATTTAAAGGATTGTTTCTTTACCATTCCTTTACATGAGCAAGATACACAGCGTTTTGCATTTACACTGCCTTCAGTAAACAAAGCGGAACCAGCTAAAAGGTATGAGTGGGTAGTGCTACCGCAAGGTATGAAAAATTCTCCTACACTGTGCCAAATGTATGTTGCATGGGCACTTCAACCTATTCGTGCATCATGGAAACAAACAATTATTTATCATTATATGGATGATATTCTGTTCTGTCAACAAGCTGAGTTCACAGAAAGTTCCATAGTCCAAATTACGATCAAACTCAAAGAAAAGGGGTTGGTTATAGCTCCAGAGAAAGTTCAAAAGTCTGCACCTTGGAAATACCTTGGTTGGTCCATTTGTGATGCACAGATTCGTCCACAAAAAATTGAATTACATACTGATTTACAAACATTAAATGATGTCCAAAAATTGTTAGGGGACATACAATGGATTAGAAATTGCGTAGGCATTACTAACAATGATATAGCACCTCTTACTTCACTTCTAAAAGGAGGTGATCCAGCTAAGAAAATAAGCTTAGAGTCCGTGCATCTCAAATGTCTTTCTGATATTACACAAAAAGTACAGACAAATTGGTCTAGCCGAAGACTTTCTGATCGACCAATTTCCCTCCTTATTAGCAATCTAGAACATCCGTGTGCAATCATCTGCCAGTGGCAAAACAAAAACGGGGAATTCCCCATAGATGTTGCTACAGATTCTTCCTTTTGTGCCACTGTCAGATTGAAAACAGAAAATGATTTGCGATTATTAGAGTGGATTTTTCTCAGTGTCCAACCAAAATTCAGTATTCAAACGAGACCAGAAGCAATTGGAGAATTGATTCGAAAAGGAAGATCTCGAATATTAGAAATTAGCGGTCAGGAACCAGATGACATCAGTATTCCGATAAATGGAGCCAATTTAGAATGGTGGCTGAGACATTCGATGCCTATACAGAATGCATTATTAGGATTTATAGGCAAGGTACATTCACGACAACCAAAAGGTAAACTATGGCAATTCCTTAGAACAAATCAGTGGTTAGAGAGAAGCAAAGTAAAAGCAAAACCTGTTGAAGGCCTTACAGTATATACAGATGCAGGAAAACGAAGACACCAGGCAGCATGTGTCTGGCAAGAGAATAGTCAATGGAAACACCATTTAACTGAAGGTTCAAAAGAGGATTCATTGCAGACTTTAGAGCTCACAGCAGTAATATGGGCCTTAAATAATTGGCTGAAATCTGCTTTAAATGTTGTCACAGATTCTTTGTATGTAGCAGGTGTAATACCCAGAATGGAAAATGCTCTGTTAAGACAATTGAATAATCCTCGATTAGGAAAATTGTTTGTACAATTGAGAGCTATTTTAAATCAAAGAAAAGAACCCTGTTGTGTGATTCACATCCGCAGTCATCAATGGAATCTTGGTCTAGGTGAAGGAAATCAAATTGCAGATAGTTTAGTAAGTTCAGTACAGCACATGCCTCCAACAGATAAATTCCAACAAGCGAGACAAAGTCATGAGAGCTTTCATCAGAATGCCAGAGGTCTCCAAAGACAATTTGATTTAACTTTAAATGAAGCAAGAAGTATTGTACAGGCATGTCCTCAGTGTGGAAGCCAGATGTTAGGTATAGGAATCGGTGTCAATCCTCGAGGTTTAAAAGCCTTAGAAGTATGGCAAATGGATGTGACACATGTGCCAGAATTTGGAAAACTTAAATATGTGCATGTCACAATTGATACTTTTTCAAAAATGATATGGGCTACTGCTTTACCAGGAGAAAAAGCACTACATGTATGTAAACATCGCACAGCTTGTTTTGCTGTAATGGGTGTCCCAGAAAAGATTAAGACAGACAATGGCCCTGCCTATGTTAGCCAGAAAGTTAGAACTCTTCTAATGAAATGGGGAGTGAAACACGTTACAGGTATACCTCATTCCCCAACAGGCCAAGGAATCATCGAGAGAGCACATCAAATGATTAAAGGGTATTTGAGCAAACAGAAGCAGGAAGAGTTAGATTGTCAACAGCGTTTAGCAAAGGTGTTGTTTACCTTGAATTATTTATGTTTAACTGGAGACCATGAGGAGCCTCCTGTGATCATTCATCATTATCAGATCAGACTAGGAAGGAAAAACACTTTACCGGAATTCATGGTGAGATATCGTGATCCCACCACTGGATTGTGGAAAGGACCAGTACCTGTTATTTTTAATGGTAGAGGGTATATGTGTCTCTCCACAGATCAAGGTCCATTGTGGGTTCCAAGCCGAGCAGTAAAGCCGGAGTTGAAACAAACTCAACCAAGTCAACTCCCTGCAGCAGAACCCTCGGAGGTCACAGAGTGAGGTGTAACCTTTGCATTGATTTAGCTGTGACATGTATGCGTACTATAGTTATATAAGTAGATCTTTAAACACCACTACCTCTTGAGTAAGTTTATCAACACCCAGCACATCGTTTGTTATAAGTTGAGTATCTTTAAACCAAAGTTCTTGGAATTTGTTTAATCAATCCATTGCGATATTTAAATGGCAATGGAATACCTCAGGTTTATTGCAAAGTGCACTGTTTATGTTGATTGTTATTGTTATTTATATGTTATGTATAAGTTGTTTTTTATCACATATCAAAGAAGGATTAGAACACACAGCTAATCAATCCTGGCTTGTCCAAAAAGAAAAAAAAAAAGGAGGAATTGTGGAGAGTCTCTGGCTGTGTGCTGTGAACAAGCCAGGGCTTGATGCGGCTGTGCTACACGGAAGGATTTCCCTGAGACACCAGAGACAAAAGGAAAGTAAACAGAAGCTGCTCTGCCCTCGACCCAGGCTGCAGGAGGGGCGTTGCCGCTGCCCATGAACAGTCTGTGAACAGTGCCCTGCAGCCAATCACCATAGTGGGGGGGGATGACTGACTGTGAGTGTAACCAATTGTAGCCTGCACTTGCCGCATGGCCTTTTGGTATAGAGTATATAAGGCTTGGAAAAACGTGGTCTCGGGGACATTGATATTCAGTGTTGTTTAAGAGTTCATTGAAGAGTATGGATGGTAAATTCACATTGAATTAGACTCCTTACTCTCGCCCGGCCCGCCCGTTCGATCAAAGAGCTTATGCCGGCGTCTGGATTCGTCGAATTTACTACCACTACACACCACTATTTTATGGTAACGCCTCTAGCTGACTGCTGCGCCAGCTCTGTTAGATGATGCACACATGTTTAGGAAGAGACAATTCCCTCCCTTAAAGGGTTTATTGCCTTAAAAGAAAACACGGAGAAAGGTGAACAAGCAGCATTTCTGCTATGCTTGCTTTGCAGACAGAGGCTGGAGCAGATTAAGTCTTACCTGAAGCCTGCAACACGGCTGAGGCAGAATTTTTCTTGTGTCTGCTAAGGTCTAAAGCAGTGCAGGAGTCTGAGGGCAGTCCTCTGCCTCTTGTTTGTAGCAAAAGCAAGAAGTCTTTCAGGAGAATTCTCCTGTTTCATGCAGGAGATGGCAGATTTGGAGACCCATTTGCTGCAGTCAGTTCATTTTCTGCCATTCTACAATATATATAGGGTTGTTATTTTCTCATATATGTGATTACTCAGCCTTGGAGAAGCTGAGAGAATGGTGTGGTTTAAGGTGACTCATTGTAAGGCGGAATCCTTTACTCCTACAGTGCTGGTAACAACAGGGTGGCTTGGCAGTGACTAGAAGATAGTTCCCTTTGGCTTTGCTGCTGCTTTTACCAAGTGATGTGACAGTCACCTCCTCAAATCGCAACAGGGTGTGTGTGCTGCCTGTGCTAGTTGGAGAAGGATTGTTAACTCCTGCAGATGGTTTTCTGTGGGTTTTTTTCTCCTGTAGTAGCTGAATTATTGTGCATTTTTACAGCTAATTATCCTTCCCTACTTATCTGTTGGCTTACAGGTTGGGTACACTGGCTTGAGACTCGCTGCTTACTGTCTGAATTCCTTTTCTCATAACACTCATGGGGACACTTTCCATACAAATAATTGTAAAGACAGGTTGAGCTGCTGCTCCTCATGGTTAACAGAGAACCTCAGGTGTGCCCTTGTACTTCTGCACAAAATTTCCTTCTCTTTTTGTATACATGGGGTTTTTAAATACAGCCAGAAGCAACCTTGTTGTGGACGATATCCAAACTCAACATGGACATTATGAAAATATTATGATTTTTACATTTGAAAGTATCTTCTGAGTGAGCATAACTACAGCAAAGCTAAATTTCTGTTCTGCATTGCCTATTGCACAATTATCCACAGCAGAGGGGATAGGCATAAAATATTTGTAATGGGGGTGGTGGAGAATTGCTGTTTGGCAGCTTTTAGTGGAGACTGCAGTGAATGTGGCCATGACACATTGGAGAGGGCCAGGCTGAAGGAATAATTTCTCCGCTTTTCCTAATCTTGCCTGAATACAATGCTTTCTGTAGGGCTGGTATGGACTTAACACGATCTGAGAGGGGCTTCAAACTCACACTGCCCAGCTGAGCCATTTGCCATGCAGAGATGTCATCAAATCCTGCAGCAAGGGGGCTGGAAACATCCCCCTCCCTTTTATCAGTTTCCAGCAGCTGCAGACTTTGCTGTTTGCTCGCACGCTGTGCAAAGCTTTAGGGATGATTCTCACACAGTGGTTGTAGGTAGGCAGGGAGGGACCAGGAGCACAATGTGGTTCAGAGCGTGTCCCTGCCTGAAGCTCTGGGTGCTGCTGAGGTCCCTTGGGTGCTTTTGGCTGCAGCACTCAGGGACCTGCCTGCCAGCCCTGCAGGCAAAACATATTCCTTGCATCTCACGCTCAAGATTTCTTCAGAGAAGGGGTTGCTATGCAGCCTTGTTTATTCCTGGTATGTGACACTGTTTGCTTGCTGAGCTTGTACACCTGGAAGGGGGAGCCTGCTGTCCTCCTGGAGAAGGGGTCCAGCTTGACAAATGGCCATCCCTGCTTCCAGTTTTGGAAACACAGGGTCTGGAGCAGAAGAAATCCTCGTTCCCTTGTGGGTGGCAATCCGCAGCAGGGCTTTACAGCTCCTGAGGGCATTGCAAGCTTAACAACGTGGAGCAAGATTTCCAAAGTGAAGGACATGTGTGTTTGTGAAGGAGGTTGGTGGACAGCCCTGTCTCCTGTGCTATTGGTTTCTCAGCAAGGTGGTGCTCCAGGGGGGCTGGCAGGAGCCAGGCAGAGGGGTTGCTTTTACTCTGCTCTGGTAGAGGTTGCTTGGTGCAAGCATCTTTCCCAGAAAGCAATAAACTCTGGGAAAAAGAGTTGATGATTTTTTCTTTATTCCTTCTCTTTTCAACAAATTATTTCAAAAATTCTTGAAACTGTTGCTGTGTGACAGAGAGTTTGGGTGTCAGTTAAAAGAGACACAGTCCTGGGAAGTGTGGAAGGAGAGCGATGCTTGGGGTGGCAGATGGAAGGAGGGGAGAGGACAGGTGGGAGCTGCAGTGCAGATGCGGTGGTTTGTTGACAGGGAAGCTCCTCTTCATAAGAAGAGCAACAGCCTGGCCTCTGCCACGCAATGGGGAGCAGAGCAGGAGCTTCCACCTGGGCTCAGGTGCTGCTCCAGGGCTCCCTTTGCTGGTATGTGTGGGCAAATGGGCAGGTCTCCGCTCAGCTCCTGCTCCAACTCCCCTTGCTCTGACTGGGGCCAAAAAGCAAAAACTGCACTGTTTGTCCTTCCTGGCTCATACTTTTATTTTCCAGGTAGAATTGAGGAAAGTTAAAATCAAATCAACTTTCTGACTCAGCCCCTGCTAAAGATTAGGTCACTGTTTATGGCTTCTGGGGTGCTGGTTCATCTGTGCAGGATGGTAATCGAGTCTGCTCTTGCCAATGGTTTAAACTGTTGTGTTTCACGAAGTTTAACCTTGGTGATTTGCTTCAAAGGATGTGGGGGAAAAGTGGAATCTTTTTACTCCAAGCAAAGAGAGAAGTGAACCTTAGTGAGCTTACAGGCTCTCTGATACGTAAATGCCTAGTCCCAAAGCAATATCACTCTGATCAACAAACTTGCCTCCAGGTTAGCTTCTGTTTTCAAAGCTCTTTATTACTTAAAGTATAAACCTCTGAAAATTTGATCTGGGAAAGATGTAGGAGGAGGATGAGGAGGGAAGATCCAGAGTATGACACATCTCAAATTGCTTCTGGGGTGCAGAGATGTCAGCCTGCCACAGCAGCAGAGGGACGACAAACCAAACTCTCTGAAGGATTGAGATATAGGGACCCTGCTCATTATCAAAGTGTTTGCTGGTTACTTTCTCCCTCTGCTTCTCTCTTTCTTTCTCCAGAGACAATGCCTTTGCTTCACTTTTTTTTTTCATTCTATTTCTTCTTGGTAATACACCTAACAATTAGCTAGCTGGGGCTCTGCTGCAGAGACCACTGCTATAATGACAACAGTAACTGCTCATATTAGCGTAATATCCATCATCCCAGGGCCTTTGAGAGCTTTGCAAAGCTTCCAGGCATCATTTGCTATTTTCTGTTGGAGGATATGTAAGAAACTAAAGCTGACATTTTAAAAATCTGTGTCCTGCAGAGGTCACATTTATAAGCTCCTAACAGTTTTCTGGCCCTAAGATTTATGTTTCTGAGCCTTCTTTTTCTCTGCAGGCCAGTGAATGAATCGTCAGCAGAGCAAGCCCTGCCGTGGTGTGGGGCTCTGAGCAGCAGATCAGATGCAAGAAAGCCCCTGTGTTTAGCAGGCATCAACCCGTGGACACTTGGGCACTCCAGGGATTTAAATGCCTGTGGAGTTAGGTGATGCCTTGTAGGTCAGAAGAATGGAGATTTTAACTATTTCAGTGATACCTGAATGGTGGACTTAGGACCTGAACAAGACAGAGGTGCTTGAATACTGTAACAGTGGGAACTGTTGTATTTCAAGGTTCATACGGCACTAAGAACAGTACTGGGATTTCAGTGGAATAGATGTAAAAGCAATAAAACGGACAATTAAGCTGGTCTTGTTACAGGATATGGTCTTGTTTTAGTATGTCAGCCCTGCACCTCATGCTCCCAATGCTTGTTACTCATAATGAAAAATTTCAATACAGACCTCAGATCCCATGCTGCAACTGAACGAAATTGCTTCAGATCATTGAGAATTTCCCTGCCTGATGATTACACAGGAACAGGACAGAGCCCTGTCATGGTTCAACCGTGATAGCCACTCACTCACCCCCTCCCTCTCCCCCCCAACAGAGGAGAGAATCAAAAGGGAAGAGAGAAACTTGGGTTGAGATAAACACAGTTTAATAAAATAACAAAATAGTAACACACTACTAGTAAATGTGTGTATATATATATATATACATATAATAGAAATAAAAGATACTCAAGGCAATTCCTCAGGAAGACACCAAGCAGCCACTCCTAGGAAACAGCACCTGTTCACAGAGAGAGAAGAAAGAGGAACAAAGGCAGAAAAGCTCAGAGGTCTCTGCAAAATGGCAAAAAGCTGAACTAAACATCCTGCACCAAAAACTCCCCCGGCTCCGAAAAAAAAAAAAAAAGAGAGTACGAAAAAACCCAACGTGTGCAAGAGAAAGCACCAGAGAGAAAGAGCAGAAGAGCCCGCAACCCGGAAGATCCTGACTTTTCTTAAATATGTGGCAAGATGCTAGTGCGATGGAATACTCTTATTGATCGGTGTGGATGTCAGTCAAGCTCTGCCCCATCTCTACCCCCTTCCTCACTGCCTCACACCTGTGGGCAGAGCTCAGAGTGTCCTTGGCTCTCAGCCCAGAGCAATTAAAAACATTAACTCTGTCCTGGGGTGTTATCTCTTGCTCTCAAACTAAGTCCAAATAATGAACATGCTAGTTATAAAAAAAGAACGGTTTCTAAATGCATGAAGAAAATTTACCCATTTTCAGTCAAACCAGCAGGGCCCTTAGAATGCTCACTTGCAGTTATCTTGGATTTATGCAGCTGTTTGTGGAAACCTGCTGTAGTTAGCATGCTTGGCATTGTTCCGTGCTTGTATGAAAGATGTGTGGAACACTATTCAGGGCCCTACCAGGAGAAAACTACTGTCCAGGGAATGTATTTTAGTAGCCCTGAGAGATGGCTTCACACAGGAGTACGAGGCAGGAGATCCCTTTCCCCGAGGCTACTGAGAGGAAGGCACTGATGAAGACGAGCCAAATATTTCTAAGGAAAATGCTTTTAGAAGAAACAGACGTGACCTGAGAAACAGCTGATCTAACATTTCAAGACATGGGCCACTGGTTGGACTTAATATGAGGATGCATCTAGTTCAAGGTGCTGATTGTGACTGCTTCTGTACCCAATCCTTGAGTGTTGGGCATCTAGGGCCTTCATCCACGGCAGAAATCCTATGTGCCATGAAGACCCGCTCTCAGAAGAGACGCAGCAGCTGATTGTTGCATGCTTTTTCTAGCACTAGCCCCTGCAGTGAGGACCTCTCTGCATGAGATGCTCTGCAAAACCCTGCATGGGCTCCGGATCTCACTTTTTGAAGGTTTTCTTCAAAATGTCTAGGTGAGGAGGGGAAATGTTTCGACGCTTTTGGTCGAGGTTGGGTTACACTCAAAGCAAAGGTGTGTCAGTGTACTTGGCTCTTTCTCGTCTCATTGTGTCATGCAGTCACAGGAGCCCACAGAGCAATCGATCACCCACCTTTGGGGAATGACCGCCCTAGGCCACATCTCCAACAGAGACCGTCGCAGTGCTCAGTGGGAGCAAACTTGTGTACAGTACTCAAATAACCGTGGTGTCCAGCACAACAGCTCATTAGAGCTGGCATGAGGGATTGCTCAAGTGCTTTTTGAAGGAGCTAATGAGGTTTGGCATTCAGATCAGCTTATTCCTAACTCTTGATTTGCTGCCCTGGGTAAGCTGCTGCTTGTGGTAACTCTTGTTTCATGGTTGAGCAGGCCCGCTCTGCTGAGAGGCAGCCATTAAAGGAATTTTCAATAGGGGCATTAAACTTTTAAGATCTTCTGAATGAAAGCTGAGGGCAGAACTTATAAAAAAAGCATCATGTGGGTGATGCTTTTAACATTACATCTTTGGTGTGTGCCAATTGGTTAATATTGCTAACAAATTAAGCAAAATTAGTAACAATTGTTAGTAAATATTTGAGAAAGCAGTTTGCTGGTTCAGAAATTCCTCAAAACAGTAAGTTCAACGGTAAGTGAAAGGAGATTTTGAATGTGTAATCCTACTTGCACCATCACGCAGAGGAAAGATACAGGAGCACTTCCTGAGAGCTGTGCCTCTAACCTAAGCAGCTTTGACACGAAGAACATAGAAAAAGGGTGAGAGATACAATTAGTAGCCCAGGGATCTGACTCGCAATTCTCCCACAGGTCTGGGGAAGCTGCCCAGTGCCACCGGGCGATGGCTGTTTACTCCATGTAAAAACTTCATGTTAAAGATGCATTAGGGCCCTGTAAGCTGAAATCCACTGAAACCCCAAACAACTGTCATCACTCCAAGTTAATTTTATCCTAACAACAACTCTCTGGCTGGTGAGATATTTGATTCAACTGCCACAGTGGCTCCAATCCTGATGGACTCTGCAGGGTTGTTGGTATCAGCATGTCTCACGTAATGCTACTGTATGTTTACTGCTCTAGGAAACTACCAGAGAAACAGCTTGTTAGGTGGGAAAGAAAGTAATGGTAGCATTAAATAATCTCTGTTTGAATTTACTGGTTACTAATGATCCAAAGAAGCTGAAAATCCCAGAGGATGCATTTCCTTTCGATTAACCCAGCAGAAGGATGACAGGGAGCACATTTACTGTTGACTGTAACATCACAGGGCCTGGAGCTGTTCAAATGCAGTTGTATTCCATTTTTTCCTCTCCAGAAAGCCATTTTCAAACACTTTTTCGCTTTGTAGGGAACCTCTGCCACCGTTCTCCTCTGTACAGAGAATGGCACCAGCTTGTTTTCCGATCTCCTATCAGTAGTGGCAGAAGATGAGTCCTGCACACCCAACACTTCCCCCAGGCTGCAGACAAATTGCTCTGCCTAATGATAATTCCGGTTACAGTGGTTTCAGTGCAAGGGAGAAAGGGGTTGCCCTGCATAGCTGTACATTTTGGGTTTTCCATATCATGTACCTGGTCTGAATTAGGAATTATGCCCTGAATTTAGGCAATTAACCCTGTGGAGGCCACAGAGGTGTTGTAAGTAATGCCTTTCTTAGTTGCACTTACAGTGTGTTAGCATTTAGGTAGGACAGCCTGGCAGAGGAACAGACCTGAGGCATGGAGAGCCTGGCTTTGTGGTGCAGGGTAAATGAGTGGCAGAGGCAGCCTTCTCCCCTAGCTACAGAATACACTCATCCTGGTACTTACAACTTTATCTTGGGCATTTGAAATACCTTCAGAAATGTGGCATCCTCAGCTTCTTTTATGAGGTGATCTTAATCAGCCAAAATTGCCACTGGCATGTTTCTTAGGTATTTATCCTATGCAGTGAGATGAAAGAAAATATACCTTAATCCCTGCTTTATGCCCTAGTCCAACTCACAATTATAACTCCATTGCTTGTTTTAAAGTACGCAGTCCAAATAGACCTACATCTCTATTTTTAAAGGTATTTCGTCCCTGCCTTCCATTTAAAATAATGGGAATTAGCCTCTAAAAACCCTCTAAGCACCTTCATTCCTTGACCTTAAGCTGTCTCTGTGAATTTATCAACACTAACAAAATAAGGGTGAAAGCCAGAACTGGCCTGACTGTGTCAGTTGACTCCAGCCTTTCTGAAATCACTTGCTTTATTCCAGATGAACACTTTGACAGCTTTTGAGCAGAGTTAAATCTCTTGAGTAGGAGGTGGAGGAGTACAAGGCCTTGCTGCAATATGAACAATTTCTGTTGAAATTTGCTTGAGGATAGCATTTTATCTGACTATAAGTTTGACTGATAGGAGGGTACCTAAAGTCTCTGTACAGGCATTCTTCGTTATTTGTTTGAAGCTTACAGAATACATTAATAGGAACCTGCCTTTGCTTCTTCCATCTAGTGCAGAGGCATTTTTCCTTCTGTAATAATTTAACTGAACTGTTCTGTGATTGATCCTTCTGGCTGCACTTAGCTAGCATGTGATAGTTGTTCTGTTTGCAGACCTTTAGAGGCACCTATGAGTGGATTTTCAAAAGCAGCTCACATTGGCATCCTTCTATACTCACTGACGTTTGTAGGAATTTTACTGCTGGTTTATCATCCTGACCTCTTATCCTAAGGTACACTCAGCAAAATCCCCTCTTACCTCTCATTTAGGCCATAAGAAACGGGTTAATCCATTTAAGGAAGCAAAAGCCCTGTATGGTGACTGAAGTACCTATCAGAAGGTGAAAAGAAATCTCTAGAGTTTCGAAGTGAAAGCAACCAAACTGTTAAGGAAACGGACTGCAGAGACTGAGGCTGAAAAATGTCACATTTTGCTGTAGCACTAACCTGAAGGGCTAAGCATAAACTTCCTTTACTCTCATATACCCTGTGCACTATAACACTGCCTACAACTCCTCGAGCCCCTTGGGATGTGTGCTTGCTGATGTGAGAATGGCAGGTAGTTTCTGGATAGCTAGCAGCCCTGACTATGGGTTGTGCTGTAGCCTCAGGCTTGCTGAGGTGCTGCAAGCATGATAGATACCTCAGCAACGCTATAAATGTAGGCAATTCAGCTACAACAGCAGTTGTTTCAGCTGCTTTTCTTCTTCCTTTCCCAAGGAGTGGCAGATTTGGAAGTATTTGGCTTGTGGTTTGAGTTGTGGCTCAGAATTACTCATGGATGTGTCAGAAAATCTTACCTACCCCTTTCTGCAGAAAAGGAGTCTTGCAGACTGGTGGAAAGTGCTACAGATATGAGTTACACACCAGTCTCCACTATCATCAGCCTTGTAAACCCCCTAAAATCCAAGTACATTTGTATTAAAAAAGAGCAAACTATTCTATCCCCCATTTTTCCAGTTGTTCTTGGGGTAAGTCCAGCATGACATTACAGCTCTTTGTACCAAATGTGTGAAACGATGCTCCTGCTGCAGTGGCAGCAGCACTGAGGTCAGTGGGAACAACCCTGAGACACTGTGCTGGGCCCAACAGCACTGGGCCTGGTGAGAGACTTGCCTCTGCTGCCGTGCCCATACAGCCATGGGGAGAGCAGCTGCTGGGGTAGAGTTACGTTACAGTAGTCTTTGTCCAGCGTTTGTACTTTATGGCTATGATTTTGACAGAACGTGGAAAATGTAGCTTGAATATATCTTAATGTTGTTTTGTACGCAGGAACCCTGTAGGCAAGGCAATGCCAGGAATCGGTGGCTGTCACTTGCACTAGCAGTGTTATTTTTCCATCCAGGTTCCTGATGCTGCAGGGGAACCCATCAGCAGCTGTATCAGGCCCACCGACCAGCAGCACATCAAGTAGAGTTTCATCTGCAAAGAATCCATTGCTCCCCCCCACCATGGCCACACAAGATGATTTCACAGCAGGTAAAGGGCTGCAGCAGACTGGAGACTCCTTCAGTTGGGCTTGTTGCAATCCTGTTTCTGCAGCTTTTGCCTGGAGGATGTTTGTCTGCAGCGGCAGTGCCAGTGCCCAGGAATGCTGCTCAGCTCAGGGAGGAAGAGCGTGTTACAAAAGCTGCATTCAAAGTGCTGATCATGAGACCCTGGAGATGCTGGCAACTGCAGCAGCTATTCTTCATGCTGTACAAGTGAGAGGCCAGCCTTAGAGGCTGGGGAATGGGGAAGACATTGAACAGGACATGAGGCAGGGAAACATGCTGTGTATAATCTTGAATTTTCAGGAACAGCCAATATCAGAAATTTTGGGGGGCAGGCTATGTTTTTGTTGCTTTTGGGTGTCTCTGCAGTAAAGAAAGCAGGGAGTAAAGCCCTGTAATGGTGAAGCAGAACAAAGGAGAAGATTTGGATGGACAGTTTGTGTCCTGCAGATACAATAATCAAATACGCCAATGGGGACATCTAATGCAGAGTGCAAACCTTCTTTTAGTTATGATACCTAGTGATTAATTGTTTGTGTCCTAGTATTTTCTTTGTTGTGAAGAGAAATCTAAAACTAAACCAAATCAAAACTCAATCCAAAATGGAGTGGGAATTACAGGAACGAAGGACTTTCAAACTATTATAACTTCAGAAAGTATCTACTTATTAGACATTGCCAAACTCTAGAGACCATTGTGGGTTGTCTACACTTTGAAAGGAGAGGAAAGAAATCCTGCAGTCATGGATGGACAACTAGCAAATCATATGCAAATATGTAGAATGTTGAGCTGTCACAATGCTGGAATGCAAGTGCACCAACCAACGGAATCATTTGAGGTTACTGTCGTGGGTGACTGCCACAGTTTGCCACGGTGCAGTGTTTACCTCACTTAGAGTGCAGCTTAAGAGGCGACAAAAGGTACTCTGCTACCTACTGCGTGAAGGAGATATCAAGGAGAATTGGGTGAGAGTTGTTTAGAGTGATTCATATGGGGGCAGGAAATGTGAAAGGGTAGAGGGAGGCCCTCCCGTTGAGTCATGAGGTTCAGAAAGGATCCCCTTGCTTTCTAAACTCCTTCTTGCAGAGGAGTCTAGGTGTGGCTAGATCCAAACTTAGCCCCAGACTAGGTCAACAGTTTATGTCTAAGAGACACAAAGGGTAAAGGAAAACAGGCCAGGGATTATAGGTGTTTATGGCGAAAGGATTATATGGGCACATGCAATTCTTTATATTGCTTGCCTAGGATTTAAAAGTTTCACCATTCTGCATCTCAACCTGCTTATGTCCCCTCATGCAATTATTCAGTCCAATAGCATTATTTGAATCTGAGGTCTTCTTGCTTCTCATTGGATTCTTTCATCGTCTTCAGACAGGCCTTTGTTTTGTTTAATTGCAGACATGTTTATAGTCCATAGCCACTTTGTGCTGGCCTTGAAGGCATTATTTGGTTGAAATGAATCCTCTTTCGCTCAGCAAAGTACAAAACCGGCCTTGTCTTACGTGTCCATGATTGTCTGTATCTGCTTTTGTTTTCATTAAGTAGATACAAGTTCAGTGAATATGAGCAGAACTTTACAACATACAGTTTAAGATTTCAGCAAATTTAGCTTACTAAGTAAAGTGAGACAGACAGTATCTTAAAAATTACACAACCTTATAATCTAGTGATTAATTCTATTTCAAATGCATTTACTTGAGCTAAATGATTAGTATAAAACTTAAATTTGTGCTTATCCAGTGATCAGTGAATAGTAAAAGATCATTGCCCTACAGCCACGCTTGTCTAGCAGAGACAGCTCACTGTAGGCTCACCCAGGCTGTCATATTTATGGAATAAAGTGGTTGGCTTGAAGTCAAATTGCATACAGTGGGAAAGGTCTGCATGAGACTCCTTGCACCCACAACTTATCATTGTTCACTCTGCCATTCTATTTTCTTGTGGGTTTCCTAAAATAAGTTCTTGGCCTGGCTAAAGCTCAGGCCTTTGTCTCCTTTGGAGCCTGTACCATATTGCTGCTGGTGTGGCTGGGTGTAGGTTGAGAGCACACATCACAGTGACCATTCCAGAGGCCAGGACTAGTGTGTTAATCTTCTGTGAAAAAAAGTGTCTGGTGGTTTTTTTTTGTCTCCATATCAAATGTTGTGAATTTGAGTCTTTTGTACTGTTCTTATTTTAAAGCTAAATACCACACCTCAATTGCTGTCTACTACGGGAGCGTTCCCAAATTCAAACCCAGATACAAGGCTCTGCGAGGCAGAAGCATTGATTCAAACTTGCGGTTTTGTGGCAGCAGTTGGACTACTGAAGAAGGAGGTGAGGATGGAAGGGGGTTGAATGTGCAATGGTCGCCTCAGCCAAATGAAAAAAAATAAAAAATCAGGGAGAAAGGGTCCGTGGAGGTCAGTCCTCATGTGCTGGCTCTGCATCAGAGTAGGTGGCTGACAGAGAGCTGCAGATGATCCTGTCCTCCTTCAGTGGTGCATATGGCATCACATCTCGCTATCATTAGTTCATTACGCTTTCTCCTTCATCAACAGTAGCCAAATCACTACCACTGCCAGCCAGGACAGGGATTGTGGCCCAACTGCCATAAATCAGGCATCCTCTCCCGGATGACTGGGCCAGTGAGGCTGATGTGCATGACTTCAGCATTGGGCAAGGAGGTGACCACCCCCACCTTTCTCACCAAGCCTCGACCCAGGACCCCCAAGAGAGGGAGGCAAGCAGCGCTGACCCGGGTACCATCCAGATCAAAGACAAGCTGAAGATGAGGAGGATGTCTGACGGTCTGTCAGCCTCATACAGTGGTAAGGCGGGAACCTGCCTGCTCTCCTGTGGGAAGAAGGGTCTTTTCCCAGCCTAGAAAGCTAGTGCACATTCCCAGGGAACAGTTGTGCCCCCTGCAATAACCTTCCCTGTTGCTGTAGGGGTGTACAACTGTGAGGCAGGGAGAGGAGCAGGAGAGTGAATGTGCAGGTGAATAATTCTGGATATGCACAGGTCCATGGGCTCTCTGTTATTCGACAGGAGCTCAGAGGACCAGGATGCTCCTCTGGTGGCTCTGTGGGAGTGCCTAAGTGTTGTCCACTGGCCTGCTTCAAGTGGCTGCCAGCATGAGCATGTTTCCCTGTGCAGCTATTTAGAAGTTTCCAATAAATCTGTCCAATGAAATATCTAGCTTCAGGTGCTTTATGTTTGCAGTGCTGCTTCTATTATGCTTTGTGTCTCTGCTTTGCAGGCCTGACTGACTGTGATGACCCTGAGGGGGTTACCCTGAAGCCAGTAGTTTCCGGATCACCTTCCCCGAAGCTCCTGGAAACCTCCAAGACTATGTCTCCCAACCAGAACAGACCTATTTCCTCAGAGACCTGCATGTTAAGCGATGGAGAGCAGGAGCATGAGGAAAATGACACAGACTATGATGCCAGTGATGAGGATAACACGGAGCTGATGTCAGAGAGTGAAGGATGTAAAGTAAGGAAACCAAGCCAAATCATGTGTAGTGGGTCTTCAGTTTATTTCCAGTAGGCAGAGCTCTGAGATCTTCTTTTTCTGCAGTGTGAGCCCAGGGAAACAGCTGAGCCAAGAAAGTGCTCAGCTGGACATTGTGCTTCAGGCTGTTTCTGCAACATGCATGCTGCAGACTTGATGTCCTCAGTCTGTATCAATAGGAGAATAGTTTCTGTGCTCTCTAGTGGCTCCTGCTGTGTTTTCTGACTGAGAACACACCAGCAATGAATCAGAGCAACTAAATGTGTCTCACGTGGTCAAGCATGTTCTTCTACAGTTAGTAAAATCCACGTTTCTGTATACATGGTATACTCTTAAACAACACTGAATATCAATGTCCCCGAGACCACGTTTTTCCAAGCCTTATATACTCTATACCAAAAGGCCATGCGGCAAGTGCAGGCTACAATTGGTTACACTCACAGTCACTCATCCCCCCCCACTATGGTGATTGGCTGCAGGGCACTGTTCACAGACTGTTCATGCGCAGCGGCAACGCCCCTCCTGCAGCCTGGGTCGAGGGCAGAGCAGCTTCTATTTACTTTCCTTTTGTCTCTGGTGTCTCAGGGAAATCCTTCCGTGTAGCACAGCCGCATCAAGCCCTGGCTTGTTCACAGCACACAGCCAGTAACTCTCCACATTCAGTGGCTTCCGTGCAGCTTCATTATCTCCCATGGTTCTGCCCAGGGATAGGTGAAGGGAACTGCCAACTCTGGCCATGGGTAATGGAGTCCAGACTCCATCCACTTTTTCAGGATGGATAGAAGCTGCAGTTGTTTTGGGTTTGCTGTGGTGGTAAGGAGAAGGCAGATGAAAAACAATTTTTGTAAACTGGATAACCAATAAAAGGCTAATGTATTTGATTTCAGCCTTGCAGATACAGGGCCGACTGTATCCCTGACATTCGCTCTGTTGGTTTCACTGGAATTTGAACAGGTCTTGATTTGGCTCTTTATCTGTGACAAGAATGATGGGATACTAAGGAAGGGTGCATGTCTGCCTCCACTCCCTCCATCCCCTTCCTAGCCATGGCAGGGAGAGCCTGAAGTAATTTCAGCAGGCAGAGACACAGAGCTGCAGGGTGGGAGCTCTGCTGAACTTCAGAAAATGATGGTGAGCCTGAAATTAACTGTGTGGGAGCTGGAGAGCACCAAGTATCCAGAGAGCACAGTAGAATCTGGGCCAAAGGGCTAGTAGGGGAAAGGCAGAAAGCAGAAAAAAAAAGATGGGCTTGAGCAAAGCAGGTTTTGTCAGCCTGCAGAATGACTACGTGGGGACTTGGCTGGAGTTCAACAATGCCTGGTAGGTGCTTTAGGGACGAGAGGCTAGTGATCTAAGCCCATTCCCTTACCATCAGAAAGGCTTATAGAAGCAATGGCATGCAGAACATCCTTACGTCGAGCAGATGGATACCAGGTGGGAAAGCAGCCACTGCTAGAGAGGTGAGTGAGAGGAGAGAGCTGGCAACAGCATGGGGACATTGTCTCTCCCTCATCACTTCCCTTTACATCGCCCATCCTAGGTCAAGTTGCTCCACCAGTTTGACTTTTTTTTTCCTGGTATGTCCTAGCTAAGAGCATGGCTAAACTACTTCTGGCATCAATGGGGAACGCTGGATGCTCCAGCTGAGCACTGTTCTACTATTTCCAGGCTTCCCTGCTGCATTCGTATTGCAGTGGTGACAATGGGAACAAGCCACGGGGAATGGCTTTGCTTTCCCCGATCCCCGAGTCAGCAACATCTTCTGATGGGACTCCTGACAGTGCTGCAGGCTCTCAGAATGCGGATTTCGAAGAGGCCCCAGAGATGAGGTAAGCCAAAGTGTGCGCTTCTCCAATATGTTTTTCATCTCACACTTCTCATCTTGTGAGATTGTTTTCCACGGTCAGTTCTTCAATATATTTATGCAAACTTCTGTACTTTCACCACTTTCTGTATCTCTGGTGACCAGCACTGTGTCAAAGCCAACATCTAAGATTGGCTCTAAGCAACTCAACCAACTCTCACCAACTCTAAGATCAACTCAAAGCCACCTCTAAGATCTTGGGTAGTGGGGCACAGGAGGAGGCAGGACTTAAGAGGAACTTAAAAGCAAGTCCTCTGCTGAACTCTGATACTGATTCACTCTGTAATCTTTGTGGCACCCTTTGGGAACTGTATTGCATGGATCTGAATACAGCATCTGGTTTTGTGTGTGATCTTTGCCAATACCTGTACCTGCAAAGTTATGTTAGGGCAAATATTGACTATTGTAGAGCTGTCTGTAAATTCAGATGCTGCTTCTGTAAACATCAGTTATAACTTCTCTGTGTCTGGGCCTTCACTGTAAAATGGAAGCCCAGATAAATCTCTGTTTATAGATGTCTAATTCTATAGATGCCTAATATTTGCATATGGTTTTAAGATCAAAGGGTGGAAAGTACTAGAGAACAGTTATGGGGCTGTAACTGATGGAAAGATGTTTGCTTCGATATGCGTGAGGAAATCTAGCTGTCAGCTTTATCCTAGTTATAACAATAAATAAGGAGTCATAGAAATATAGTTCCAATTCAAAAGCTTCAGCATAGCTTTTACAGTGCAATCTGAGTATACTTACCTACCAGCTGAGTTGGAAAAACCCTTCTTCTAAAAAGAACAGGGAGGTGTAAGATTATTCTCAGGAGACAGCAGTGGTATTTCCACGTGTAACAAGATACTGCCATCAGTTTAAGGCATGGCCAAGCAATGTTAGGCTTCTACAGCACTATAAAGGTAGCTGCACTCAATACAGACTTATGGCTGGCTTAACATCTCTTGCTGATTCAGAAAGGATGCATGAACAGTGAGAGCCACTCAACTCCGAAAGCAGAGACAGCAGAATTGGATAGTTAAGGCCCAAATTGAAATCCTGTGTTTCAGCTGGAGCTTGACCAGTTCTGTGTGACTCCAGCAGCTGAAAATTTAGTGACAATTAATCACCTTTGTGTATTGTTGGTTTTATGGGTTGCATTTTCTCCTTCATCAGATGGATCTTGCTAAGGAAGTTTGCCTCTCCTTCTGTATCCTCATATATTATTTTGTCCTCAATTTTCTTAAGGTCAAGATCAGGCAGCAGAAGTGAAGAGAAGACATTTAAATCTCAAGGTGGGTACAGGGCATGGTTGCCCTAAAAAGAACATAGGTGACTCATGGATGGCAATGTGAAAATTCAGCTGAAAACTGTCCTGTAACTTTTTTCATTCTTTGATGCACTCAGATGGCTCCTCAGAGACCAGCCACTGGGAAATGTGCTCTGTTGATCCAGTGAAAATGACTCCAGCATGGAGTTATGAATGGCAGGAGCTAGAAGAGTACCTTGGGGCCCTGCAAATGCACAGGAGGAAAAGAAAATGTTCCCCTAACTCATGCTTATACCTTTTAACCCCCAGCATGCTCTCTAATGTCACAAAGATTAGAGAAAAATGAGGCATTTTGCATGAAATGAGAAATGTGCCCACTCATTCCTCCAACACTTGAAGGAGAAAACCTTATCTTGAGCAGCTTCTGAACTGAACCCTTTCAGATCTGAAGTAGATTAATCAGCAGAGCCTATTTTTGCATTGGAAGAAATAGTGAAACCTTGTATGATAGCAAGTCCTTGTGAATTTTCCTTTTACAAAGAGACTTAAGGATCCAGCCTACGCAGGACCTGAGCTCTCTGTCCTTTTAAGTACAAGCCTAAATTCAATGCTGAGTAATGAGGTTTCCTTGTTGCAACTCATTTACCCCAAGTCACATATCCTGGGTTTACGATTACAAATCTCTTCCCCCACTCTATGTGCATATGTCAGTATTGCACACTGAGGCTGGGTAGGAGATGCTTACTGACTTTCCTCTGCTCCCTGCCTTGCGTTGTCACTAGCAATTAGAGTTCTGCAAGACAAAATCTGGTGTCTGGTGCATCTGTGTCAGCCAGTACTTCTAACCTGAAAACCTCAATGACACCGTTGCTGCCCCTTTGCCGTCTGTGGGTTTGTAGCAATAGGAGAGATGGGAATTTGAGAAACAATTGTGCTGATGCAGAAGAAGCAATAAGATCCACTGGTCCCTCAGCTCAGTATTAGTCCTGACAAATAATGGGCATTCCCAATAGGAATGATTCCTTTATTGCTGATATGCAGCTAGGATGCTGGGTGCAACTAGGGAGAACTATTGCTGAGCAAGTAATGTGACATTTTTGATGGATACATTATAGACTAGAAATGAGATATATCATTAAACCATCTTTCTCTCTCTTTTGTTATTGACCTGACCATTCTGCAGGGAAAAAATTCCTGATTTAAGAAAGTTATTCCTTTTTTACTGCTTGGCTATCACATGATTTTATCATCTGTGAAGCCATGTAAGGAATGATTAGTTCTCCGAGTTTTAATAGCTCTTTTTGGAGAGTATTTCAGAATGAGCTGTACTGTGCTATTCCCATTAAGAAAATCAGCCTTTGGTGAGTCTGCCCAGAAAGTGGGCTGACCTACTGCAATTTAGAATGAAACCCCTTGGGGAAAATGAATTCTGGCTTCAAGAGCACAATTCTGCTTTTGGTAACACTCTAGCAATCCTAAGCTTTTCTTTTAATGCCCTCTAAAATATTCCAGCAAAGAGGAGGAAATGTTAATTCTTACCTCTACAAAGACTATTAAATATAGCTATTAAAACCCAGTAGTTCTTTAGTAACTGGGGAAAAGAGGATGTTTACTAAAATCAAAATGGATAGGAACAGAGACAAACCCTTTTGGCAAGAGCAATCTCCATCTCTCTGTTCTTCTCTATCAAACACAGCTGCTCACCAGAATCCAAGGGCTGAGGCCTTTATCGCACAGTAGGTTTGAGTCTGGTGGCCAACAAAGCAATGTCATTTCTGCTGCCAGTGCAATATGGTAGTACGCCATCTGTTTGGAAAGGTGCTATCTTCCTTACTGTTATCATACACGATCTATATCCTTGTCTTATCAGAGGTCCAGACTTTGGAACCCATTTTGCCTCCTATCAAGCATCGCGTTGCTCGTGATGTGAAGTCTGCCAGACGTTTGCGTGAACCTGTGGTCCCATTGCCAAGCCTTCCACTCAGACAGGCCAAGGAGACAAACCATCGTGAGAGGCCTCGCCTTCTGAGTGTCGATGACTTCAAGATCAGCAATGAAAAGGTAATGGCTAAGGACAGGGGTGAGCAGGCTTCCTTTTCAATGACTGTTCAGTGCTTAGCACAAAATGTCACTGAAAATCATAATCTTCCCCTCTTGCGGAGCAGATTCTATTTGGAATACATTTGACAACTACAGAGCAATTACTTGAGTATTTTCCCTGGTGCAGAAGTCACTGGTTGAGAGGTGGTGCTAAGGTTAGGCAAAAAGCATTCTTTATGTGCGGAGGCCGATTTAGAGCAGATCTGAATGGCAGGGCAAGTTACACATCAGTGAACATGTGCACAGTGCATGCTTGGAAGCACAGAAGCAAAGATTATAATGTTGAATGCAAGGAAGGCTGCAGAATAAAATAGAAGACCTTGCTTTTCCTTAGTTACCTTTCTTGCTGTATCTCACAGCCATCTCATTCACAGTTTTTCTATTCAATAAGACCAATGTTCCTCCAACTTGTTTTCACATGACTCCTTTTTTGGACTCTGGGTTCTCAGAGAGCAGCTGAGTCATTCAGAAGCAAGGAAGTGAGAAGCAACTGCAATTACTGGCCATGACTGTTAAGAAACAGCAAATTACCTCTCATTGCTGGTTATTGCAGATGGGTTTTGTTCCCCTGCCATAGCCTGTAGGAACTGAACCACCTGCTCACAGTAAGGTGAGCTCTTAATCTGTCTTGGAGCGCTGCTATGACTCTCTTGGTTCAAGCAGGTCTTCTTGACATAGATTGAGAAACAGCATCTTGGGCCAGTAGAAGGTTATGGCAATGGAGTGTTACATATCACTAGCTGTAATTGTCTGCCAAGGTGAGGGAAGGAGGAATTCTTCTGAAACTATTGAGATGTATATGGAGCTGCAGTAAAGAAGATGACACGCTACCACTGTGTTCCTGATGAGGTGTTGTGTGTGGTTTGTGCATCTTTTTTCATGTGCTATGATTTATTTCCATTGCAACTAGATCCGCGTTGTCTTGTGCAAGTCAGCTTACAATAAAATGAGAGAGAGGAAGATTGTGCTTAGGGAGAGGGAGGAAGAGACAGAAAAGCCCTTGCAGCTCCCTGCACTGAACACTGACCCCAGGGATGCAGCCAACAAAAGTAAGTGGTTGCAATAGTTGTGAGCCTTTTTGTTTGCTTGCTTGCTACTTACTACATAGTGTTGCAAATGTCTATGAAATTGGACTGGAAGGCTGTTAAACTTGCATCTGAGTGGAAGCTTACACAGGACTTATTTCCACTTTTCAAAGAAAAATACAGAGGCATGATGTGTCTTGCTCCCGGCCCATACTGAGTCAGTCACAGTAAATCACTTTCCCCACTTCTCCTATGAAGTCTTTCAGACTGGATAATTCTGTCTTGCAAACTACACTGGGGATTCAGACTCTCTAATTGAGAGTAGCCTCCAGGAAAGGTGAATGGGTGAGTCCAAAAGAAGGCTTTTCAACCAAGGTGCCCCTGGAAGAAACAAAATCAAACTGTATCTAATTAAAACACAAAATATCTTGCTCACATGATAGGACAGATTATCCTGCTCACCCCACTCCTTGCTGAGGAGCTCACACTATAGAGCTGTGCTGGAGCCCTTAGCCAGAGCTTGCGTTTCACCCACATGAGCAAGCAGCATTGCTGACTTAATTGCAGCTGACAGACACTGATTGTACAGCTGCATGCACTACCTTGAGCACAGCAGCAGCAAACTTAAGTGTCAGCACTCAGCCCAAGGGCATCAGACAAGGTTCTCTGCTCTTTTTCTTGCTATTATTTTGTGAAGTACTAGTGAGGAGTGCTGAGGTGGGAACCTCTAGAATGTAACTTCCCTATCCAGCCTCTGAAACAAGAAAGCAAAAGAAAAGCAGCACTGAGTTTTCCTCATTTCTTACGGAAAGCATCACCACATTGTGTGATCATTGTCTGGGATAACAAAGAGATGTTACCCAGCTCCAGCAAGACTTCTAGCCCTTTCCAAGCCCCCTGTTGAGGGATAGTCCACCCTGTTCAGATGTTTCCTCTTAACAAGATCCTTTTTGGTCTCTGCAGGCTTTGGCCCACCACCTGTCAATGGGACAGCTCCCAGCATGCGCAATACAGGCAAAGAGAGCACTGGTACTGCTTTGAGGAAGCGGTTCAACAGGCCCGCACTGCCCAGCATGCCTGTCATCAACAAGAACAGCAGCGTCCCACGCAACTCCTCAGGTGAGCCTGCTCCCCTGCAGCCCCCACACCAGTACGTAGCACAAGGAGCACAAACTGCCTCACTCCTCAACCACAGGTAAGATCTCAGGTCCAAAGCCTGTTCAGAGGACTGAGAGCAAACCTCCTTTGGATCCATTCCAGCTCAGTGATACTGGAGCAGTTGGTGCTTACAGATCCACTGGGAAGTTGAGCTGCATGAAGTAGGGGTAAAGCCTTAAGCTATAGCTTTTGCCAGTACTGATAGTCCAAAACATAACACTGGTGCTGGGAAGCAGCTGTAACTGCAGGACTGAGCTCCAGTACTGTCTGGCAGGGTGTGCTCACCATGCACATATGTGTACCACCATGGTCAGTTAGCCTGTGCTGCTGTCTGGCTCTGCAGCCAGTTTTTCTACTATCGCAGCAAGGGCTGCCTCTTCATGGAAATTAGAGAAGTGATACATTCATTCTATTGCATCTAGAAGTGCTTAACGACTTGTAGCATCTCTCATCCCACTGCCTGCAATGCAAACTGGGAACAAGCAGTGCCTGTATTTCCGAATGTATTTTGGTCAGCCCACCCAAATACAGTGGCTCTCTGTAGCAGAAGACGTACATGAGAGGTTACTGGTGCTCCCAGGCTGCTCACTCCCTGCAGCAAATATGCAGCAGATAGTGAGCATACTGATTCTCAGCTCTCCTTTGTGGGTGGCCTACCTTGTGTTATGATCCTGAGCACCAAGAGTTAGGAAAAAGGGAACTAAGAATGATATTTTGAATGCTCCTTCCTAGTGATGCTACTCCAGTTTTCAAAACTGATCAGAACTAGCCTGACATGGCTCTCCGTTCACCTCGAATATAGTTGTGTATATGCACATACTTGTGCATATGTACATATGTCACTGATGTCAGTGATAGTAGTATTGGTAACATCCAAATTAGTACCCATCTGAATATTTTTGATTTTACAGTTCCTCCATACTTCATAGAACACGTAAGGTAGCATAAAAACACTACAGAGTCCATAGTAGTGCCTAGATTCTATGTAATATTTATACTCAGTACTTTTAGACAGCTCAGATGTTTACATCTACACTTTAGGAAATGAGCTTTTGCAGGCAATGCATGAAGTTTTTGACCTACAATGCTTTTGATGATAAATAGGTTTCATAACAAATGCATTTGTCATCTGAATGTTCTTATACCTGGTATATTTATCATCAAGAAACTGTATTTGCCAACAATTTGCATCTATATTTACATATTTTTATTCTCAGTTCACATTTGGAAGGCTTTTTTTTTGTCACAACTATCAAGACTAGGAATTGCCTTTTTCCACAAGAGAAAGCTTAGGCATTGCATAGTTTGCAAACAAATACATTTGATGACAAATAAATTTCACCTCAGCATCTTCAAAATACAGCCAATGGGTACCTCTGAAATAGTAAATATTCCTCATGCTCGGAAAATAGTGAAATCCATAAACTACTACTTTCCCAATGGTATGCTAAAATGTATGTGCACTTAGCTGCCTGCTGTCCAGAATAGTTGAGATAAATGGGAACAGAGGTGCTGTCAGGCTCAGCAGGTCAGGTATCACTATTCCCTGGCACTTGCTCCTTGTGGATTTGACCAAGCCCAGCAGGACTTGGTTGTTCAGGCTTGGTGCTCGCTGGGGACAGCTGGAGATGTTTCCTCAGAAAGTTACAGGGTCCCTCTGTCCTCACTGCCTCAGGTCACAGCAGGTGATACAGGGAGGTATGTGCACATCTCAGGAGCTTACTCCTGGGGTAGCAAGTCCTGCTGAGCAGCACTGGCTCCTGGTGAGTGTAAGCCCTGCAGCACTATCAATCTGCAAGCTGGCTGTGGTACCCATCCAGATGTGGGAGCTGGCTCAGTGTGTGCAATTTTCAGGTTCACACAAGGAGCTGATGCCCAACTGGGGATGAATGTGAGATGGTTGGGTGCTGGAAAAATGAACCAGACAGCAGGGAAGCCACTGAATCAATGCCAGTTTGCGCGCATATGTAATCTTGGCTGGGGACTGGGTTGCCATCTGCTCGGTGGCAGGGTGCCTCACCCTGGGGTACGCAATGCTGATGTCTGACACTCTCCTTACAGTGAACTCACTGTCGCCCATTGCTCTGGACTCCTCCAAGGGGAGAGATGAGCCAGAGTGCGGGGACGCCCGGGAAGCCAAACCCTACCCTAATGCACAGCAGGTGCTGCTCAATGCTCTCACATGGCTCAGCAGCGATGACTGGTAAGAAAGCCCCCTGTTCAGTTTTCTCCCTCTCAGTGTAAAGGTAAGTTAGAACCTTTTTTCTAGTGCCTCTGAGCCCAGACATCCCAGATGTCCCAAGGGAACTACTGAAACCACTCCAAAGTAATCACAATATAAAGATGTGAGAGCAGCCTTTTATTTGCCTTGGTCCATAGCAGTCTTAGAGCCACAGCAGGTCCCTGCTGTTTCCTAGGTTGGTTTTTTGCTCCACGTAGCTGCAAATGAAACCTTCAGGGAAGAGAGAAAGTTGACAACAAGATGATTTGCTGGCTGAAGCCAGAAGCAGGATGGAAGTGGTCTTGAGTTTACAGATTTGGGTGCCTCAGGTCACTGGCCCGGGTGGGACTGAGTAAGGATTTATCTCTGGTCCTCCCGCAGCTAAGTTCCAGAAGCACCTATGGGGAGTTCCTATTTCTGAGAAATGGACTGAGATGTGGTACGGAGTTTCTCAGCCTGTCATTTCCCCTGAAAGCCTTGTGGCAGAAGACAAGTAAAAAGAAAAAAAAAATCCTTCAGGAATCTTGCACTTTTAGAATGAAACTTTTTCTTCTTCACTGCTTAATATGGGCCAAAGATGTTTTTGTTGATAATCACAGTGTGTCCTGAAATTGAACACAGACAGGAGGAGACTCAGCAAATTTCAGGTGATATTGGTTTTCCCTTTGATTTCTGAGTCAGCATATGTGCACTAAGGCTCCATTCACACTGGGATAACCATGAAAAGTCTTCCATGATGCACCTCCTTGTGCAATATCACTTTGTTTTGCCCCTCTCTCCTTTCTCTTTCCCACTCCTGTTTGATGCCCTGTGAGGTGCAGGGAGCTGCTGCAGGGTCTGGGTTACACTCAGGGACCCCAGTGGGGGTGGATGCCCAGCCCTGCCCTGCCGCCCTGGTGAACCAGTGACTGTAACATGTCTTCATGTAGCTCAGGTCCTTCACTAAGAAAATGCTGAAAGAGGTGGGTTTTTACTACTTTTAAATAACATGTTGCTGTTGTAGGTGTTATTTTAAGTAGGGATTTTCTGGAAAATCCAGCTTTTTGTCTATTCTTGCCCAGGTATGGAGTATTTTATGACATGCTGTCTTTTTTGGGGGAGGGGAGGGCGAGGCTGTGGGGAACAAGACTAAATTGTAGAGTGCAAACTCAAGCTATGGAGTGGCAGTGAAGGCTCTCCCTCCTGCATTGCCCTATGGGGATGGCGAAGAGGGAAAACGCCCCAGTAACAGCCAGACGGGACTGTTTCTCAGACACAGGGTACAGGGAGGATGCAAGAAACAGAAACATGGCACAGTCTTCCAGCTTCTAGGAAGCAGTGACATAGAGACTTTGTGTGCCAGTGATTTCAGGAAGGGTGTCTTGTTTAACAGCTGCAAATTAACCCAGCCATTCTGAAACCATCTATTTGCCTTTTGCATTTATGTGTGCTTTTGAACACGACCGCATCCTGTAGCAACGAGTCCACAATTTAATTAAGTGCTGTATAAGAAGCACCTCCCTGTGCTTGTTTGAGCTGACACCCTGCTAATTTTAGAGGGTGCTGCCAAGTTCTTGGGTGGTGAGAAAAGTCGATCTTTTTGGTAATTGCCTTTCAGGGAGGAGAAAGTGAAGGGACTCACCAGCATCAGACGCCTGGCTGTCTCCCACTCAGAAGTCCTTCTTTCTAAACTTCATGATGTTTCCTTGGTAGTTATCAAAGAGGTAAGAATGTTATGTTCGATTGTGTCCTATGCACCTCGTACATGAGAGCATAGAGTTGATACATGCTTCTTCATTTACGTGGGTGTCTGCCTTCATCACTATTTTATTCACTGTTTTTCTAAGGGCTATGTCACCTATCTATATGATCTGTCTGCACAATATAGCTGTATTTACAGGCATGCAGGGCTTCTGTGTCTCTTCTCTTTGAGGTAGGTGTCATTCTCATGCAATATACAAATACAGAAACTGCAGGTGATTTGCCACAGCCCAAGTCTCTGCCAAGCTGTAATTAAACACTGCAGCTTTTGCCTCCCAGCTTCCTCCCACTTCTTCCTCCTCCTCAGCAACCTGGGTGAGTGACTGCAGGTATTTATTTTCCTGTGTTTCCTGATGATGTTTTTTCCTCCTTCCTTTCTGCTTGCTTTTTGGCAATTTGCCCTTTCCACTAAACTGCTGACTCTGTGTGCCTGTGGAATTTTGCACAGCAGCAACTGGGTGCTTAGACCAGCCTGGCTGTGGGGTGAGCAAGGCAGTCACACACAGCTTCACTGTCTCATCTCTCAGTGAACACAGAGGTCTCACCCTAAGCTAATTAATAACATCTGTGGCTGTATTTCCAACTTGGCACTTAGCAGCCAGTTCAGGCCACAGACTTGTACTCTTACTGCATGATTGCCAAATATATTAAATTTTCCTTTGCTTGCAGAAGACAGTAGGACAGCTTATTTCCATGAAAGCAACTCCTCCTCTCCAATATTTAATGACATTGGAAGCTTGAATGTTCCTTGTGTTGTTGGACTCTTTAAACCCTTCTGTTTAGATATGCAGGACTCAGATTCTACCCCTGTGAGATCTGGCTTAGGGCAAGAAGCCCTTTCAGCTTAGCTCATCTGATTTTTATATCACTTTTATATTTCTGAGGAAATTTCCTCCTCTCTCTTCTACGATCATGCACAGAGACATCTTTCAGCTTTTGTTTCACTCCAGTCCCAGATTTTGCTTTCACAAGCACTTCTAGCACTTATATGGTTTTCTTTTATTAAGAGGCACAACTAATTCTGGCAGAAAGAAATACTGGTCTGTCCTTCAAAGTATTTTTCAAATGAAGCACGTGACTCTCAGTTATTTCTTCCTTACCCTTATGGGAGAGACTTTTGGAAGCAAGGGTCACCCAAGAACAGCCCTGAATGCTGCAAAACCCCATGGGTTGCAGCTGTAATTATATGTGACCTCCAAAATGCTTGAGTACCTTGAGTTCAACAGCTGGGGTTCTCCTGACCAGGCAGAGCAGTAGATGGACTTCAAGTCCATGCTGCATATTAGCCTGATTGTACACTTGAGCCTGCATTTTCAGTTTCCTCGTTGAGTGCTCAAACTGCCAGTGCTGCGATTTTGGACAGGAAGAAAGTACTACTTTTCCTCTGTCTTGTCTTTATGAATTGTACCTTTATAGTTTAAAAACAGCCATTGCCTTTATTTTTTTTTAAGGTCTAAAATCAAAGCAGTGCACATTATGGGTTGAGTAGCACACTTAGTTCTAGATTAAACAATATTTTTAGGCCTTCAGTCTCATTAAAATTGTATAAGTGGGCCTGAGAGAGAAGAAGTTGGCGTCAGAGTAAGTGTGTTCCTGTACTTGTGGTCCTCTGCTCTTACTGTGCTCTTATATTCCATCTGGACACAGTGAGAAGTCATGTTGTTTCATGGGACTTTCACCTGGAGAATTGATTTTCTCTACAGGGTGGTTCTTACATTTCCCCTCATGACTTCCCCAGGTGAACAATCTCCGCTCAAAGGTGTGTTGCTGTGCAATCAACACTCTTGGAGATCTCTTCAGGACCATGAAGAAGGACATGGACCACAAGGTGGATGAGATTGCTCGGGTCTTGCTGCAGAAGATGGGGGACTCCAACGACTTCATTCAGACAGCAGCCAATGAAGCCCTGGGGCTCATGGCGGGGAGTGTGACTCCTGCACGAGCAATGACTGCTCTCATGGCCAGTGGAGTCCAGTACGTCATTCTTTTCTTAGTGCTATCCTTCACCTTGAATTGTGTCGGTAGAGGGAAGGGATGGGAGGCAGAAGGGAATTGATGGGAGGGAAGGGTCCTGTCTCCTGCATCTTCTGTGAACTCGGTGATTAGATTCTCTGATCATAAACCTCTCTCCCTTCCTCTTGCATCTACTTCTGCCCTCCTGCAGCCTATTTGTTCCCACAATATGTCAATGCTGGTGAGATGTGGTGAATGATGGGGAAGCAAAAGTTCCTGCAATGCGTGGTGGTATAGTCTTGTGGCTTTGCAGGAAGAGGGACAATAGCTATTCTAGCAGTGAGTGCCTTTTGATATTTCACAACGCTAACCACAGAGGCACTGAGAAAAGCCATGCATCATCATTATGCCATTAACTTGAGAAATAAGGAGGCTAATTGCTAACACATGGAGCACACTGGGGAGAACGTGCTGGGTGCGGCTCAGCAGGCACAGCTCCTACTAAGTGGGCTCTGTCTGACCGTCATGTCCTTAGATCTCTACTTTCTATTCAAATTGATGTTGCAAGTCAGCCTTGAGATAGTGAGCAGCTTTATAGGTGCCTTCACAGGCTGACTCCCATAGGATAACTGAAGCAAATGCTGCCTTAAATCATAGAATCACAGAGTACCAGATTGGAAGGGACCACCTGGACCATCTGGTCCAACCTTACTTGGCAGAAGTGCAGTCTAGACAATGTGGCTCAGCACCCTGTCCAGCTGAAACTCACTTCCCTGGGGAGATTATTCCAATGACTGATTGTTCTCATTGTGAAAAATTTCCCTCTGCAGATTTGGAGATAAACAGGTGGAATAAGCCCCAGGACTGCTACAGTTCTGTTTGTGTAGTGGAGCCCTCTGATGAGTCAGTAAAAATTGTCTTTCATTTCCCTCTTTCCTAGACTAAATTTCAGGAAAGAAATTAAGTATCAAATAGTCCAGGGAGGTAGAATTCCTTCCTCTTACTTGCAGGTAGCCTCTCTGTACAATGCCAATTTTGTGTTTATCTGAGGACAAATCACCTACAGGTGGCTAAAATGGCAGTGAGAACTTGTGTGTCCTTTCCCTAGCAATGACAGGGACCATGCTGTGACCGAGGCCTGTGCTTCTGGCCCTCTTTTTCCCCCTACCCCAGTCTTTGTTGCCTTGTTTGCAGACACCGCAATGTCCTGGTGCGCAAGACTGCAGCCGAACACCTACTGACTGCGATGGAGCGAACTGGAGCCAATAAACTCCTCTCGGGCATAGTTACCAGTACTGAGGTGCTGGTGCACACGCTGGTGAATCTTGCTCTGGACTGTCATCAGGACACAAGGTGATGATCTTCATTTCACCTCCTAAAATTTGAAAACTGTTTGATGCCTGGCTATAAATTATAAAACCACAAAAGAGTGGAAGGTAAAATTTAAAAAGTTACTTCACAGTGTGGATAACGTCTGGGGAGATGACTGTACTGAGTAAGATGAGGTTGTCCAGCAAGAGAGGCCATTGACAAATTCCTGTGACTTGAATGATTCTTTATTCAGATCAGCTGAGCTCAGATTAGGCAGTCAAATAATTCTGTTTCACCTTACGTGTGCAATGTAAAGCTGAAGCATTGGCCACTGTTCGTCACTGAATGGTCCCAAACATCTATTTCTGGGAAGGTTAAGACTGTCCTAGAAAAAATCCAGCTGTTTTCAAGTGATATATTCAATCATTCTAAATCCCTTCTGCAGATTTAATTGCCTATTGTAGTCACAAATTTTTCTTCCCAATCATTGTATAATGTTGTTGGCTGTGGCTGAATGACGTCCAAATTTCCTCTTCACAGTAGCTGAAGTTTCATAGTAGCAAAACCAAAACAACTAACCAAAAACCAAACCAAACCATTAGTCTGATTATTAATTATATTCCCATTAATAGATGTGAAGAACACATGATCAATTAGCTGCCCATGTGCATACATGTCGTATAGAATAATAAATAGTAAGCATGAGGTCATCTGTCCTAGATTCTCTGTCAGTTAAGGGGAAGTAAATTATTGTGCAATGGCAGCAAGACACTGCAAATAAGCCATGACATCCAAGCAGGAGGTGGTCTTCACTTGTCCCATGGGATCTTCCACTTCCACAGAAGCATACCCTCAGTTTCAGAGTGAAATTGTATTTTCCTGTTACCCTATGTTCTCCTCTTGTGTTCAGCTGGTAGCATTGTGCAGTTGCAGTAAGAGGAGGTAAATCTCTTTGCTGAAGAGGTAATACCTCCTCATGCAGGTATTACACATGATGAGTTTAAAATATCAGTTTATTAACGCTTTTCCTTCCTTTATTCACAAGGCCAGGGAGAAAAGACAGTAGTAGTCTGTATTAATTTCTCTTTTTCCTATGTTAGATATTATGGACGGAAGATGCTGAATTTATTGATGAGTCATCCAAAATTTGATAGTTATTTGAAAAAGTCTGCCCCCTCACGGGACTTGGAAGCTGTTATGGCAATGATTAAGCGGAAGGTAAGTGCTTGGCAGGAGAAATGTCTTCTTTATGCTAGTACTGAGATTGCTAATATGAGATTAAACATATATAATCTTTCTTTACCTCACTCTTCTTCTGCTGAATCATTTTGCTCCTGGGAATGAGCTGTTGATCCTTAGCCTGTTTATCTTCAGACAGTGAATGAACTAGTATAGTTAGAAAGAAAGTGGGTGTATTTTGAATATCAGCCACAAACAGGAAAGGAAAGTAGGAGAAAATGGTTCTACCATCAAGCATTAAAAAAACCCAATGCTACTCCCCACACCCCCCAATAAAGCAAGGAAGGGAGAATAGTGCTTCTGAAGGTAATAGAGTCTTTGCAACAGATGAAGTATTAGTGCCAAAAAAATTTCCAAATATACAAAAGATGCACAAGGCAATCATAATTAGTACGCATATTGTGTGTATTCTGGGAACACTGCCCTGCTGTTATGCTCTCTGAAGCCGGAGGAAGCTTCATGAATTCAGCATCCCATGGAAAATCATCCCTATTTTTTTTCATTCCTTTTCATTTACATTCTAGACAGGCATGTGCCTTTGTCGGGGATAGGGAGAATGAGCGTAAACCAAATTAACTCCCAACACAATGGGCCACCCTCCAGAAAGTCCAAATGTTTCCCACCAGTTTGTTTCCTTAACAGTTTGCATTATTCTTGTGCACAAGACTAATGAATTCTGGATTTTGTATTGCTGCCCATTATGGTAGCACCTATAACCTACCTTATGTTATTGAAAACAAATAGTAGACATCACTGGATCTCTGGCCCATCTCCCTCTCTAAGTTAGGAAATGTTTTCCTAAGCCTTTCTTGGTAGCAGTGATCCTTCCTGGTTATAATTTGTGTTTTAAACAAATAATTTCCTCTTTTATCTTCTATAGATTCATGTTTTTTTATATATTTGTGTAGGGGACAGAAGACCATGAATGTGAACCTCCTTCTGCCAAGGAGTCTGAGGAATCTCCTTCTGACAAGGAGTCTAAGGAACCTCCTTCTGCCAAGGAGTCTAAGGAACCTCCTTCTGCCAAGGAATCTAAGGAATCTCCTTCTGCCAAGGAGTCTAAGGAACCTCCTTCTGCCAAGGAGTCTAAGGAACCTCCTTCTGCCAAGGAGTCTAAGGAACCTCCTTCTGCCAAGGAGTCTAAGAAACCTCCTTCTGCCAAGGAGTCTAAGAAAAATGGCTTGATGATGCCCCAGGACAACTTGCCTTCTAATGAAGGGTACTGAGCACTTCTGTTATATCTGACAAAGCACATGACAAGCTTTGCATGTCTCTTCCTCAAAAAAATCTTTCTGGTGGAGACAAGGGGTACCAGAGATTGTTTCCTTGCCCCACAAATATTTCGTGATCAAAAATGTCTACTTCTACATTAGGCTGAACACAAGTTCTCTGGAGGGTTTTCCACAAAAATTGAGAGAGAGGAAGAGACACCCACCAGTTTTAGTTCAGAAAATCCAGTGCGGTGGCGAGGACAGTGTTGTGGAGGCTGCGAGAGGGCCATTTCTCTGCTGTTTGGTTTGGGACAAGTAATTTCAATCAGGGTATTATTATCTCAGTGGAGTCTTTTTGAGATGGGTGATTTGATGAGAAGTCCCATTCTAGAACCAAGATGCCATTCCCAAAAATAGCACTTCCTATGCATTTTGTTTGGCCTGTCTGAGTCATTGCTTTCTGACTCAAAAACAGTACTGGTAGTTCTGGTCAAGAGACATATCAATGTGGACTCTGTAGCTATTCATGTCATTGAGACCCATTATTGGTTGGTTGATGGACAGCATATTTTTTTCCCTTGTGCCTCAGTCAGCATTCAAGATAGGAGTTTGGTCCTTGCTGTCTCCCCATGCTGGTGAGAGAGCTACCTGTACCTGCCCTTCTCTGATAACAGAGTGGATTTATTTAGCTCTGTTGTGCTCAGCAGTGGCAGGAAGATCACCGCACACCTCAGTAGTGGGGTTAGGAGCTTCTCGTGCTCATGGCAGAGAGAGGCTGATCCAAGAGAATTGTTCCCATTGGGTTTGTCAAGCTGTGGATCCAGCTGCTAAGGAAGCAATAATGTGAGCGCAGTAGCGGGATGGCTGGCTTCAGTTTTTGCCTCTGTTACTGATCCTCTGGATCCCTTCAGTTATGCCCCTTGATCTGTCTGGGTAGGATTCATCTGCTCAGATGCATCTGAGCTATTTATCCAGATTCCCATACCTGTTGTAGAGGCACTTCTCCAGGACAATTAATTTCCTTATAATACAGACACCTGCCATAAGATGAGGCATTTAGACTTTGTAGTGCCTACTTTTCCACACATAGGGAAGCTGGATGAGTACCTGGGAAGACACCTGAAGATAAATGAGATGCATCCCATCCTTGGTGCCTTGGTTTTCCTCAGTAAGCACTAGTGATAATGTTAAGTCCAGATTGTCTCCTGTAATGATTGTCATGAGATCAAAGCTGCTTTTCAGATAAAGATCTAGCTGAAATCACATCATTAGGAAGTCTTCTCAAGTTGCATTCCTCACAATTAACCAAAGGGAGATATTATCACCAAAAGGTCTAACTTTGTTTTTATTTTCCATTTTAAGGTCTGTCTCTTATGTACCCATGCCACCCTCTCAGACAGCCCGTCAGACAGTCCGTCAGACAGTCCGCCAGACAGTCCGCCAGACAGCCTGCCAGACAGCCTGCCAGACAGCCCGCCAGACAGTCCGTCAGACAGTCCGTCAGACAGTCCGTCAGACAGCCCGTCAGACAGCCCGTCGCCCATCACAGGAAGAGACTGAACAGCGCCAGGAGCTTTGCAAGCTCCTGACAGCTAAGGACTTTCAGACAAGAATGGAGGGAGTGCTGCTCCTCCTTGACCACTGCAAAAACAACCCCCAGCTCATCTCCACTAACATTTCCCAGGTAGGTAGGGCATCTCCATCGCTCCTTTCCTGTTAGGTCCCTTCCCAAGCCTGTACCAGTAAAGTTAAAACAGTGCGTCTTATGTTACCTACTAGCTGTCTGGGACAGGCTGGTCTCTTCTCACCCCAAATAATTTCATTCAACTCCAGGCATCAGGGCAAGCAATTTCAGTCCAACTGTATTTCTCTGGTAGGTGTCTCTTGGTGCTGTTCATGAGACAGAATTTCCTGTTGCTGTAGCTTTTGCTGTATCTTACTACCAGTTAGGTTAAAACAAAGGAAATACAGCCACTGAAAGGCTGGAAATTATTCCCTAGAAGAGAAATCAGTTGGGGTGGAGGAGAAGTATCAGGATGCATTGATTAAAAAAACCAAAAATTAAAGGATACTCCTGTAAACTTTCTCTTCTATTGCAGACACAACTCTGCCTATTTACTTCTATCCTCATCCCTTTCCTGATTGGGACCATTCTCACCCTTCCTGTGGGCCCTTTTTTCCCTTTGGAAAGAGGAAGACAATGGCTAGAGACAGATCTCTTCCTTTTCCTCCCAGCAGCTGTTTTTTTTCCCCTTTTCCAGCAAATGGTGCCTGATAATGTGGCTGTCAAGGGACTGAACCTGCTCTAATGAGAACTACACAACACATTAAACTTCAGAAGTCTACCTGTTAGCTAGACAAATGGTCTGGGTACTGAAGAGTTCATCAGAGCCCTGCACTCCTCCAGATGCAGGTTCTGAGACAGATAAAAACAAAACTTGGATCACATCCAGCCACAGTTTTGGCAAAATCAATACTGCCCTCAGTACTTGAGGCAACTTTATGGAAAAATGGGTATCATAAATACCTGTTTTCATACCTCTGCACCAAAGATATTGCATTATTAAAATGGGATTAATTTAATGATTTGTAGCGATGATTTATGTAAATAATAATGTAAATAATATAGAGAGAAACACCATATGAACTATCCTGTCTGCACTCAAACCTCTTAATAAAATATGAAGATCTTTCCAACCACCATTAGGTGCAACCACTACAGTGAGTAGCCCATAAGAAAACAGTGAAATTGTGCTAGTAAGTGCTGACCTAACAGAAAACATTATATTTTACATTTCTGGGTGCTTGTTTCTACATCTCTCCTTGAAACAAGAACATTTTAATCCAGATTTCCTGTCCTTTGTTTTCTTAACAGATTTTTGACTCTTTTGTCCTGAGACTTCAGGATTGCAACAAGAAAGTGAACCAGCAGGCGCTGGAGGCACTGGCTTTGATGACACCCATACTTGGAGATGCCTTATACCCAGTCCTGACCTCTCTGATAGCAGCAGTCACTGCGAACCTGAACTCAAAGCACTTGGGGATTTATGCTGCAGCTGTGAAGGTGCTGGAAGCATGCATTGATCACCTAGGTAAGGCTGACCTCTGACACTGACTCTCCCCAGCTGCGGCTCCTCCATCTCAGAGCCAAGTGAGTGCTAAGTCTGTGGATGGCTGTTGTTGTCTGTGGGAACATCCAGCTGCTGCAAGATGTGTATGAAGTCCTGCCTGCATTCTTTTTATTCCAATCGGTTGTATCATGTTGGGATGTGTAGCTGAATGGACACTGCTTATCACCTGGGTCATAGATCTGATTATTACAGAGAGGACATTCTAGGGATTATTTTAAGTTTCCACTATAAGAGCATGAGGGAAGTGACTAGCATCTGTCATGACTGTTTTTCCTGGGAAACTGCATGCATTTTGTTTTTATTGAATTGGATTTCTAATATGTGCACTCTGTTAAGTTTACAACCACTAAAACAAGATGAAAGGAATGTGCTTTTTCCTTGAAACACATAGGGGGAAGTGTGGTGGAGGCTCTTTGCTCTTGCTGGGCTTCTTTCCCACTTCTTTAGAATAAACAAGTATAAATCAAGATAAATCAAGCTGTAAATGATGGCTTATTCCAAACGTTGTTCTGCATGGGGCAAGATTGCTATAGCCAAGGTCTGCTGTAAATTCTCTTGCCACACAGACTTATGTCAGCTGTGAAAATGCAGCACTGGGTGAATATGCCTGAAAAATTCAGTGTTGAAGAGGCAGGTGTTAAAGTGAAATTAACAAGTTCTCCACATCAGCTGCTTTGCAAACTCAGTGAATCTGCTGACCTGCTGCCTTTCTGTATTCCAAGTATTGGGTTGTTCCTAATCATGAAGCAGGAGAGGAGGGTGAGACCTTTACTGCTCTTGGCCCTTACTGATTTTTTTGTGGTGCGTGGGAGAAGGTGTGGGAAAAGTTGCAGAATCCTGCTAAGAGAGGATGTGGCAAATAGATCCCTTCAGGGTTTTGTATGAAGCTTTCCGTCATTCCCCTCTCACCAATTCTAAGAGGTCACTGTAAATTTTCCATGCTGGCAGATGCTAGAACAGGAGCAAGGTGCATCTGTCTCTTATCACAGTGGCTTTACTCAGAGACAGGTTCTCAAGCAAACAAGGTGGGATATATATTTTTTGTTCTGCTCATTTTTGTGGACATTTGTAAAAGTTCAAACAGGTAACTGAATCACAGATATTTCAAAATTCAAGACCCTAGGGCTTTACTGGGGGAAGGAAGGCTCTACTGGAAAAATGCATGAGCAAAACCATACCATATGCTATAAAGTGACAAAACCACCCCAGAACGCTAAAGGATTGTTCAATGCTCCTAGCAAAGAGTAAGAGAGCACAACCTCTTGCCCCATTGCTCCTATGAGTTTAATAGCTAAGAGCCCAGCTATTGCACCGAGGCTCTGTGTTGACATGCCTCATATTCTGAGCTTTAGGTGAGACTTCCTCATCTGCCACCTTTAATGATCCATGCAAAAATGCAAGCTGGTTAGAAAATTGTTTGATCACTTGATGTGAAACAAAAAAACCCCAAATGACATACAAACAAATAAAGAACATAAAACACCCCCCCCCATCTGTTAGACCAAAATTCTACCTAAAACCAAACTAATTTGCTTCCCAATAGTGCCTGAATAGTTTGTTTACCTTAACCCTGGCATTGGTTTGGATGTCCCCAGCTGAAGACCACACACATTCATTAGCTGTGACCTGGGACCATAATCCCACTCAAGGGAGCCACCTTGTAGGTGGAGGTGAATCAGCAAATCAAGCTCAACTGCAATGGGACCAAGACATCTTGCTGTCTCCTCTGACATCTGTCCTGCCCTGTTCTCTGTCATGAAAGAAATGCCCTTCAGATGGCCACTGCCTGACACCAGGGCATGGAGTCAGACCAGCAGCCCCAGATGGTTCCCAGAGGAACCATCACTCTGAGAGAGGGGAGGGGGAATTTCCCTGTAGTTGTCAACATAGCAAAGAGGGGAACGCAGTGAAAATGAGAGTGCGGAGAAGCAGATTCCTCTGCTCAATACAGCAACTGCGGGGCTGCCTGTCCTGTGGCCAGCAGGTTTAGCTGATACGTAGTACAGGGAATTAAAGCTGGGTTAGTAAGAACCAGACTGCCTGTTGCCTTGTTTTCTCTAGTAGCTATTAAAAGCTCCTCTGTCTTTAGGTCTCTCAAGGCAGCAAAAGTAACTGCTGGGTGAATTTGTTATTTACTTGAGCTTTAATGTTTCAAAATGTACCGAGCATTTGAAACTCTCAAAGTGAAAGTTGAATACTGCTAACATACTTATCTTCCTACAAAAACAAGAAAACAAGCAGCTCCCCCTCACCCATCCCAAACCCAAGTGTTCCCCTGAAAATCTATGTAGATACCAATATTAATGACAAATTAACATTTTGTGCTTCCACAAGACCTCCAGATCTTTTTTCAAAGCAGCAGCTGTAAGGTAACTCCCTGGGGAGGAAGAGCAAATGTGAAACAGCATCTGACAATACTGCAAGAGGGTGGGACAAAAAGTGAAGTGTCTGTTTGAAAAGATGAATGAGAAGAGTGTAATTACCAAAGCAGAAGCTTAATTAGCGTAGCAGAACGGATTCATTACTGCACACTCACAAGGAGATTGTTAGGGACTACCTTTTTTATATCTCAGGCAAAACGGAGCACTTAATAGCACAGTACTACTTAAAACCCCTTTGGGATTTGACTCTGTAGTGGTTCACAAAGAAGCAGGTTGCTTACTCTACCTATTGGTGCCACTCCCGGTGACACTGCGAGGTATCGTAGTGCATCCCACAAACATTCTACCTCCAAGAAAAGCTTTGCTTGGCTTATCAAAGCAGTGAGACTGGAGGCTTGCAGACCAATTCAGGCAGCAGTTTATTAATTAAAACAAGACCTCAAATCCAAAACAGGCAGCACAGGAGACGTTAAAATATATATGGCAGTCAAGTATTGGGAAATCAGGTTGTTTTTCAGTCTCTCTACCGAGATCTGATTTCAGAGATAGTATAAGAGCACCTGAGAGTGGATGGTGTTGGCAATGAGCAGCAATTATCTCTTGTAAGAGTAACTTGGAGTGTTGTCCATAGATCCCAACAGGTAGTTTAAAGATTTAACACCAGCTTATCCTTAAAGTGTGAATGGATGCGTGGACTCTTGAGCCTTCTCATCCTTTTCCTTAGACAAGGGAGGAGGTCACTTCTGCAAAGCTCCAGGATGCAAAACATTTTCATTGCTTACAGGTGATTTAAATTTTGAGGGCCCTGATGTGGAAGCTTTAACACAGCTCATTGTACAGCAGTTAACTCTGGATTTACAAATGTGAAATGAGAACTTTTCTTTTTGAATTTAAAATCCTCCCAAGTAAGCTGAAGGAAAGAAGTAAAGGACTCAGAAACTGGCATAAATTTCCTTCATTTTACAAAATGCAGTTACCTCTGCCTTTTCCCCTCCTTCCCTTTTTAACTATTTTTTTTTTCTTATAACCTCGGAAGAGTGAGCAGAAATACATGTTTCTCTTTCAGATAACACATTGCTGCTGCAAATCTTTGCCCACCGAGCGCGTTACCTCAGCGGCAAAGCTCTGCTGGATGTCATTGAACGTCTCACAGGTATTGCCTTCTTCAACTAATCTCCACTTCTTGAAGTCTTCAGAGGGAATATTTAGAGGGAATACCTCAGAATAGACAGTGCAGTCGCTTATCAAACACCAGAAGGTCCTGAGCTTGTTCCTCCTGCAAAATACTTGTACTTGGTGTATTTGGCAGGGGTTTGCCTGGCCTCTGCAGAGGCTTGCAGTGTGTGAGAGAAGAACAGCGCTTGGGCTCCAGCGCTGAGCTCTCACTGAGGCATCTCAGGACCCGCCTCCAGGAAAGAGAAGGCCTAAAAATACCCTGGCTGACTTCTCTCTTTGAAGTACAGTACAGTAAAGGTCATGGAGGTCTCTAAGAGGTCCCTGTTCTACAGCGAACCAACATCCTTTAGAAAAAAAATTGTGGCAACTGGTATTTCTGAGGATCGGTTTGTTTTGTCATCATAGGATTCTTGTTGTCCTGTTGGAAACTTTTGAGGCGGAGTCCTGCAGAGCCTGGGGGGTCACAGTGTAGGTGAAAACTCAACACACATATTACAGGCAAGGACTTTGTGCAAGGCAGGATTTAGGGGCAGAAGGAGGCAGTTCAGCCCAACCCACTGAGGCTCCCTGCCTGTATTGCAGATATCATATGGACTCATTTCAGGATGTACAAACAGTCTACTGTATCAGCAGTGTGCAACACACTGGAAGTACAGCTGATAATTGATTTATAATAGTAGCTTGCTCTGTCCAGCAATAGCCAATGAATGGAAAAAATTATAATCTCAATATATACTAGAGAAGAGTATTTATAGCCTTGCTTTAATTAGGACTAAATCCACTTCTAGTTATGCCAGCATCTTTTAATCCAAGGTTTAATACACTTTGCTTCTTCATTATGAATCTCAAAAGGGCATGTTTAGCCATAACAAATATAAAAGGGCCTTTAAAGATAATTTGGATAAAGTAAATCTCTGTAAACATAAAATTTACTTTTACAGTTATTTTAATCTCTTTTTCAAATACAGCATTTGAACATAAATTGGAACTACTTTAGAAAGCGCAGATGTTCTCTCTGGGATTCAGTGGGAACAGACAGCTCTTTTTGTTCTGAAGCTCCATAGTGACCACTGTGTTTAATAGCATTTAAACATAAATTAACTCCTATTTTAAAATAGGTACCCTTTTCCTGCTTACTAGAGTTGGTTTTAGGTACTGTCAGGAGCCGTTTAAATGTTGATGACTGATGCTAGATTAACAGCATAGAGGAAATGAAGGTCCTTCCACTACAAAATAATAAATAGTTACTGCATAACGTTTCTACTGAACAGAAGATAACAAAGCTCTCTTCAGACCATTTCAGATTTTGATCTCTCAGCAAAATCTGCCATGCAAGGAGCTTATTGATAGTAAATTTTTGTTTGTATTTAATAGAGCTCAGTTCAGAAAATGAGCTGAGAACAGACGTCAGAGAGAATGTGCAGAATGCGTTAAATATCAGGCGCCTGTGTAAGATTTTTCTCTGTTCCCCTATTTTAGGGAATGTTGTGAGGGCAATTGCCATTAAACTCGTGAGATGCTCAAATGCCATGGCAATGGGGTTTGGGTAATTATCTAAGACATTCTGAAGTTTGAAACAGCTGTTCATTAGAAGCCACTAAGTATGAGGGGAAAAAACCTCAGTTTGGACCCTTCTGTCACAGACCTCAGTTAGTCACTGATGTTTGTAAGAAAACTGTCAAGCAACACACATCTTTTCTGGGCTGAAGTTTTGAAGTGTGGTGTCATACTGCTGTTTGCTGTGTGCCACTAAGCAAAAGGAACAGCCACACGGGACTTCTGTCATTCTTTGTCAAAAGTCACAAAAAAAGTAATCATCCTTTTGTTAGAAATCTTTCAATTACCTCTCTGAGCTGCATTTCAAAATCTTCAGCAGCTGGTTTAGACAACTTCTTAACGGAAATAAACAGCGATTTGCCATTTTTGGCATTTGTAATGCAGAAGCAGATAGTGAAATTATTTACAAAATGTGTATTATTCACTTTGATAAGTCTATCATGGATACAAAGCCTCTGATTTGGAGAAATTAAGGTCCTCAGAGGTTGGTTATGCTGTTCAGTGGATGATCAGCCACTGTTGCCTGTTTCTGGACCATTGGGCCCTTTGTGCTTGTTGATATTAGCCAGAAAAGCCTTCCAAGAACCAAAACTTGTAGGTACTTGTAGGTACAAGGAACGTACTTGTTTACATTACGGCTGTTAATCTGTTTGTCTCTCTCACCTGGCAGTGCTTGTGGCCACTGTTTATCCCCGGAAACCTCAATTCGTCCACCGCTATGTCCTGCCTGCGCTCTGGTTCCTTTTGGGAAACAAGGCCCTGCCTGTCCGAAGCGGCAGTGTCAGGGCTGTGCTCACCAAGCTTGCAAAGAGCCTTGACGAAGTGATGGGCCCCAGCCTGAAGAAGTATGCCACCAACCAGCCTCAGTATGTGACAAGAAACCTCTGGGATCTTTTGAACCTGAATGTGAAGGCTTGATGTGCTCCAGGAAACAGAAGGAGGGGTGTGGAGTGGGACAGCTGGAGGCAAAGGTGGATGTGGTGGTGGCATTCGTTTTATTCCGTGTGTTTGAAGAAGAGGATTTACCTGATAGAGTTTATAGTTACACATTTACTTAATATATTTTGATGTTGGTTTAAAAAAAAAAAAAAAAAAAAAAAAAAAAAAAAAAAAAAAACCTTAAAAAAACTTTAAAAAAAACTTAAAAATCTTAAAAAACTTAATAAAAAAAATTTAAGAATTCTTTAAAAATAAAAAATATTTTAAAAAAGAATTTTTCTAAAGTTTTATGTCTTGACCTCATGTTCCCTAAGAAGTTTGCACAGATACCAAAAAAATAAAACCTGTGTGTAAATGCAATTTGTAACTGTAAAAAGGAAAATACTATATTTATATACATAGAAATTAAGAGATGTGCACATACATATATTTTTACTTACAAAGTAAGAGATGGGCTTTGGAAGCATTAGAACTGTAGGAAGAGATGGTTTGATTTCAGAAGCATAGAATGAGAAGCCAGGACCTGCTTGCCCAGAAGGTACGCAGTGGGGTTATGGGAGGATGTGCAGCTCACTGTATATGCCAGTGTATGCAGCGGATGCCGAACTGCCGGGCAGCCCCTTTACAAGTCTCTGGTAGCTGCTGGTGCAATGGCCTGAGATGTCTAGGTCAGGCTCACAGCCCCAGTCCAATGACAGCAGAAACCTCACCAGATGCACTGAAATTTTCTTCCCGTTTCAGGGGATGCGTCCTGTCTGTGGTCCCCTGTGCACCACATGCAATGGACTGATGTGGTGAGGTGACGGGTGCCATCTGACTGCCACCCAGCACCCTGAGGTACCCCTGGGGAGGGGCAGGAGAGCGGTTTGTGGCAGGGGGCTGTGACACCTTGCACATGGGGTGCTGGCTGGGCAGTGAGTGGGCTGAGGGTGTCCTGGGCAAAGGTAAGCTGTGTGCAGGCATTGTGGGACAAGGTATATTTTTTTAAAACTATATAGATTTTCTAAATGTCTTTCCGTCTTTTGAGATGTGAAGAATTTGCCTTCTATGCAGACCAGTAAAGCACTTCTGAACCTGAGATTCAGGAAACAGTGAGGAGGAGATGTGCCAGTCCTTCACCATACACAGATTTGGAAGCACAAGAGGGAGGAGTGATGAGAGAAGAGTGGAAGGGCTGAAAGCAGCAGATGTTGGTGCATCTGTGTAGTCAGATATGAAAACAAAGCAGCCTTATCTGTGTTCACATAATCTTCCATATACTGGCAGGGTTTTGAAAGAAAGAAGAATAGAAGTTTTGGGGAGAAGAAAAAACAGGAAAATAACAGCATGAGACACACTGGGCCCATGGAAGTTTAAAAGCGCCTTGACAGGTTCTTGACAGATACAAGGACCTTGTAGGAAGCTGGGAGGTCAAAGAATAATCCAGGGAGATCTGACCATTCCAGGAATTTTATGGTCTTATGTTTATGTGCTGCATTGTTCGGTATGTCTGAAGCTATGCAGGACTCTAACTTGCCAGATAAAATGGTTGCACTGTGGCACCTCTTAAGGAATCTCTTTTTAGTACAGTATTAAAGTGGCAAAATTATTTAGTAGACTCTTCTAAAATGTTTTGTGCTGCTGTTTGTTTGTTTTTTTTTTTTGAACTCCCAACTTTTGGTAGCAGGGAGTACTCAGGAACTCATCTCTATGAAGTCTTGGTATGCGATCTAAGCCAGGGACCTGGCTCTGAAACACCAGTGTTTCTGGAGATCCTGCAGCGGAAGCCACAGTCCTTGCAGATCTCATATATAAGTGGAACCTCTTGTGTTCTAGTTGGTACCCATTGCCCCTTGTTTAAATTGCAGATCTGGAACTATGTCACTTCCTTAAGCACCTGCAGTTTGCTACTGCCTGAGATCTATTTCAACAGGTTGCTTTTCTGCCTTTTTTGTTTTGTTTTGTTTTAATTAAGCAACTGGCATCTCTCGAGGGCCTCCTGGTTTTGCTTCCTCTACCTCAAAAGTTATTCTTGCTGTTTTCCTCCTCTGCAGGTCTCTCCCTCCGGAGCCCCGTAAGTGCTCCCTGCACAGGCTGCTTTTGCTGGGCTGAATAACAGTCCTTTAGTTTTACTTTCTCTTTGGCTATGCTTGGGCCTTTGGGAATGTGGGGGGAACCTTCTGCACTTGGGGGGGAAAAAAGCTTTTGTGCACATGATATGAGGTCTCTAGAGCGTGTTTTCATGCATTTAGCTGTAGCACTTGCAAAGTTGGTTTGAAATGTAACCCCTGTAACTGGTTTCTTAACTCTCTGTTGGCCTTGAGTGGTGCTTTCATGCATACTGCTCCTCACAGCTGGTGAGAATAAAGCATTGCCTGCCAGTACCTATTCTGTCCAGGTGTTTTATTTTTTTAACTCTCCAGCTGAGGCAGTTTCCCTGTAAGAGGGGCAGTCCTACAACAGTGAGATCAAATCTAGCTGACAATGTCTCTGGTGACAAGCAGAGGGTTTAATGGGTGAAGGTTAATTCAGCTCAGACGAGCTCTCCTGCCACAGGTTTGCACAGGGGCACATCTCAGAAGCCATTAAGGAGCTACTAAGGTTTTTGGATGGCACAAACAAAAGGCAAATCAGTGTTGAACCTTCTTCCAGCACTGATAAGAATTTAAATATTTAACTTCTCAAACTTATTTTTATTATAATTTTATTACAGAAGTCTCACCAGAGAGGAAACTGCAAGCTGCACTTGCAGGCCCAGTTTAATTCATTTAATGTGCAGTGCAGTTGCTAAACCACAGAAGTTAGGATAGGAAAATAGATGAATGGCAACTTTGTACATTGGCTTACTCTTACCCTACATCCTTCCAGAGGCCCAGTACAGACCCTGGCTGTCACAGAAGGTTCTTCCTGCTTGATGAAGGTAGAGTTGTCATAAGGGAAGGCAGGGGAGAAAAGGTAAATATGGTGTCTACCATAAAGGAGTGAAGAAAGTTTACATTCCCCTGCAGAGTAGGGAGTGGTCTTTTGCCATCTCCCTGTGCAAGGGGGCATTAGAACTCTGAAGCTGCATGAGCAGAGAGACTGGTGCTACATACACTGAATCCAGTCTGCAAAATTCATCTTTTCCTCAAATGGGCACTTTCTTCTCACTGAGAGTCAAAGCACACACCTGATGGCATGACTTACCCGCTCTTCGGAGTGCATGTGCCATGCAAATGGGTTAGCTGGACCCTGAATCTGCCTGTGGAAGTGCAACCACAAACCCCTGCAGCAGAATGTACGTGCATGAACTTGGCAGTGCCAAGAAGACTTTGGGAAGGATATGGAAAAATGAATGGCAAACTGGGAGGACAAGGAAGGAAGGCTGGACCCAAAGCATGGTGCAGAGGCTGAAGGCTCCTGTTGTAAAGAATGTTGATTCTGCTTCATGGTGCTGCTGTGAGAGGTGGAGCAAAGAATTAAAGAATGCACCTGAAGGGAGCTGCTTTTGCTGAGGTGCAGCTGGGGCATGGATCATAATAAGGTGATTCTGGTAGAGTTTGCTCTTGCCAAGGTTAAAGGTGAGCTTGGGAACCAGGTGCTGCAATCCCTCTCTCAAGCAGAGGGAGGGGATTTGCACTGAGGTGGCTATTTTAGTCCTTGGTAAATAGTGACGATGGGAATAAAAGTGGTTGCATTGCTACCAAATCTCTGACAGCTGACACTGAATCCTGATACTGTGATACTGCCTTTGATACAGACAGAGGTGAGAAAACCACTCTAGTTAAAATTAGAGTTGACCCGAACCATTAAGCCTCCACTCTGCCTTGATATCTTTAGCTGAAAAAAACAGTAACTCTGGCCAACAAACTGCCCCTGTGTTTCCTTAAAAGCCCCCCAACAGCTTTGAATGCAGTTGGCAGTGGTAAAGGAGCTGTAAAAGCCATGCTCTGTGCTAATAGCTGTGCCCTGGATAAATAAAGGCTGTGCTATTTTCATGGTGGTTTAACAGGTTTCACCTCTGCTGCATTTGAGAGCAGCACGTACAACCTCGGCCCCCTTTGGAGACTGGGGTGAAGGCTGCAGGATGTGCAGGTCTGTCACTCCCTGCTGCTGGCTCCTGGAAGGGACGTCGTCGGTGCCCTGCGGCCAGCACTGCAGCTGTGCCCCGGCTCTCGGGCACGGCCTCAAATGTCACATTCCCTCTGATTCAACTGCTGCTGCTGGGGCTTCCTCTGCAGATGCACACACATCTGTACGCACACATCTATACGTAGAGACACTTCCTTTTCACAATAGTCCTCGTCTGTGCATGCTGTCAGCGTATATAATAGATCAGACTATAAAACTGCTCAGTGTTGACACATTTCTGTCAGTGCAAACATACAAGTAGTAGTACGTGTTATTTCAAGAAGGGAAGTTGGCTATTCTAATAAGATGACTTTCACATGTGCATAATTGTGCCAGTACCAGGATCTCTATTGCTTTGATTACTGTATTATTCTGGCAGTTTTTTATTTTCAGTATCACTCAGTGAAAACAAAACATGCTCCTGTTTCCTCAGGGAACGGCCACCCACCAGCTAACTCAGCCCAGTGGTGCTGGTGGGTGGCCCTGCAGGCTGGACCTCCCTGTGATCCTGCCATTAATGCTCCATTTGACGGTAATGGTAACAGCGTGCCCCTCTTTTGGTCCTGCCCAGGGGTGACAGTAGTTCATGTTTCATGCCTGTAGGAAGCTATAGTTTTTGTTTGTTTGTTTGTTTGTTTTCAAAATTACAGATTGCACTTGTCCCAGTAAAAGCTGGCCTAAGATCTTCCTTAGTGCATTTCCAACAATGCATAAATCTGTCCCACTGTATCCTTTCCTTAGTGACCCTCTCCTCCTCTTTGTCTTTTGCCATGGCTTCTTTGTGTCATCCGCTGCTACTTTTCATTATTTGGCATTGCAATGGCATCATTTATTTACACGTTTGGGAGACAATGTACCCAAAAGGTCCTATATAGAATAAAGTTTTCTAACTAGATATATCCTTTGCTCACAACAGACCTGGAGAATACTTGGCCCAAATCCCAAAGCTTTGCACATTTGCAATCCGAGTAATTTCTGGCTTATAGCTGCCTTCAATCACAATTTTATATGTAAGAAGAGGAAACGTATTTCATGGGGAAAACATGCCCTGCTTTTCAGACGGCAGATATATGTGCATTTATCCAGAACAGCAGTAAAGTAGTGTTGTTTGTAACTTGTTTGTAGAGGATGAGCTGACCATAAGGCCAACAACAGGTGAGAAGGGTTTCACAAATCTATTTATACTCCAGCCTGGGTGCCGTTCAGCCCAGAGCTATGTGACAACTCATTGCCATGGGCCAGTGCTTCCCAGCGTAATGAATTCCTGTGTAGCTGGAACAAGCGCTTCTAGGTTTGGCTCTGACTCCTGATGAACTGCGTGATCATTGACATTGCTGCCTCTTAAGAAATTGTTTAACAGTTTTGTTTCATAATCATTTGAATCTGCTAAATTTACATTTTAACGTGTAGCTGCCATTATTCCTGTGCCTTAGGAAAAAACACTTCACAGCCCAGTGCAAACCATAACATTCTGTCAGCATATTCTGCATGGTTGCCAGTTTCTGATGTTACAAAAGAAAATGCATGTGTGAGGTATGAATTAGGATTTCTGGAGGAAAAAAATCTATTTTATGTAGCTGTGTGTGTTTGCTTAGCTATCATCTAATCCTGGCCTAGTAAAGCCCAGGCAGGGTAGCATGATGGAGGGAAGAACAGTCCGTGAGCTTACAGGGTTGCCATTACCAGCAAAGCGAATATGTCTTTTTTGTTTTCCTTGGAGACAAAATCATGGAAACAGACTGCCTGTTTACCCCCCTCTCTGCTCTAATATTTTCTCAGATCTTTTTAAAACACCGTAGTAAAGACAGTGAAACTTGCTGTTGGAAGGGTAGTATTTTTCCCTCTCCTTGAAGTCACTGCTCTTTCACATCAGAAACATTTCTTAGTCTTCAAACATGGTAATAAACAAACGTGGATGATGCATGGTCCTCCTGATGGTGCTTCAGAGTACTGCTAAGTGCTTGGCTTACAAAATTAAATTTAGATATAGCTCAGGTCTTGGCTCAGTATTATGCAAATTTAGGAGGAAAAAACAATTGAGATAGAAACCTCAAGATAACTGGATCCATTGGGCCCTGTGCTAGCTTTCTGCTTACCTCTTTGCTGGGCTGGCCTGCCATCCCAAAATGGGTGGTGGGAGATGCTCAGCCCCAGAGCTGTTGCCTTGAACTTCTGGAGCATGTCAGTCTCCTGGGAAGCATCATCTGAAGAACAGAGACGCTCGCACAAGTTCTAGTCTCCTTTTCACTGCAAGGAGTCTAAATCAAACCCATCGAAGGACTCCTAAAGTTACTAATACACTGTTTATTTAAAGAAGTGCCTTTCTATTTTTGCTGGTTTGTAAACAGCCTCTGTGGCAGTTACGACAAACTTCACTGTGTGGCTGGAGCAGACAGGCTGCTGAGCCGTTGTGTTGGGAATACACTGGGCATCTAAATGCCTACTGCGCTTGTTGTGTGTTTCCAGCAGCTTTTTTTTCTTTTATTTCCCTGTGGAAAAGCTTTTCCTAGCTCTTTGGCTGTCAAGAGAAATCTGCAGGGCTGGATGGGGAAATTGTTGCCTCGCCTGGGCTGGCAGAGCTCAGAGGTGCAGTACGTGCTTTCTCCCACTCTTGGCTATTGGTAGGATAAGTAGTTCTGAAGTCCTGAGGTTTTCAACATGAAGAATGTAGCATTGTAATTTTATTTCAACTGTCCATGGTGCTTTCTAGATTATTTCTTCATTTTGCACCTTAGAGATATCCTGTTACCAGCTGTTGTTAATGTGATACGTGGATCGACATTATATTTGTCTCAGATTCAGAATTAGGTAACTGCTTACCAGGAGCCCTGTGTCTGTCTGCAGAGCGCTGAGCGCCAGCCGGGCAGCCCTCATGCTCCCCATTGCCTGGTTTATCCACATGAAAAAGCGTGCTATGGAAGCCTACTGGTATGCCATTAACGCATGTACGTATATGCATGTGTTTTCTCCGAAATATGAGGATGAAAGGATCT